>NW_024061771.1:0-340608 GCF_006381635.1 Hibiscus syriacus | reverse complement strand
GATTGACGTTTGGAGTATCTAACCCTATGTATTTCCCTGTGTTATACGATCGGGAACCTGTCCGAAGAGGCTTGGACATTGAACAAGTAAAAATAGAAAGGGACAGAGAGAAGGAAACTTCATTATTCTGGCTGGGAAAAGAACTCAAAGGGTATAGCCTACTACAAGTACTACCTATTGTATCCATCACATCTTCACTCTCACAATATTGTGACCAGAGCTTTGTTTTTTTTGCCTAAAAGACGTGGAGTTTTAACACCACTCCCTGAACCCTCATTGGTGGCCAAGGGTCCTCATTTTCATAATGCTCATATATATATATTGGCGCGGCGGGAGGGGGGATGGGCTTATATAATATAGCATGGATAATGTAATATAAGGACCGCTTTGTATTGTTATATATTTGTTGGATTATCCACACCCACAGATAAAAACTTAGCTAGTGGTGCCATGTCTTGGATTAAATTATTCTTTTGTGCATGAATTGCGCACAATCTTTCCTAACAACAACCAATTAGGTATGTTTTAATAGGAAAGAGTCTTGACTACAGCAGCCCATCGACAGTGCGGCAAATGGACTGTCATAGTAGGAAAGAAAATGTTAGAAAAAAGGAAGGTAACTTTAGAGAGCTTCACTCTCTTAAAAAAGACGTAATAGAATTAAGCATTCCAATCAAACTAAAGGGTCGTTATACTATATCCAAAAAGCAGTGACATTGCTGTTGAAGAATCGAAAAAAGGAGGGGCAGTGGCATGTTGTGATATTCCTTATTGCACTACAAAATTCTCATTCCAACTTCTTTTTGGGACCTAAAACACTGCTAGCGAATACTTGTCTCTAGTTGCACCTAAGGATGTCATCTTTTTATGTTCAAGGCATATATCATTCGCTTTTGTTTTGGTTACATGTGGAAAGAGACACATGTCCTCTTTCCCTCACCATCCCATTCCCCACTAGGATTTAATTAACGAAGTATAATACTGGTGCAAGCTCGATCTAAGGGGATAAATATAATAGCAGTAAAAACTTATCGAAAATTCATAAATAACACGAACGGAAGCGTGATTTTATGTTAAGGGATGAACTTAAACTTAAAAGAGATAAACTAAAATTTTAGAGGACGACACAGATTTTTAATAAAAAATATATTAAAAAAATTAAAATATAATAATTTTTAAATTTTCAGAGAAGACTTACCTCACATATACTTTTGTGCATCCCTATACATAAAAGATCATTATTAAATTATGTCAATTTCCAAAACGTGAACAGTTGAAGTCACAATTTTATTGGTTTGAGTTTTTAATTATAATTTCAGTAATACAAATTATTATTATTTAATACTTAAAAGCAGCAAAAGTACATTTACTTCATTAGCCAAACATTAATACCATTACAAGCACTGAATTAAAGTCCGCCATTTGTCACAGGGAAAAACAAAAGGATTAAAACAATTGTTATGGACATGGCAAAAAGGAGGAAATGTTAAGGATTTCTGCTGATGGATTAGGGATTTCACGGGAAAGATTGGGAGAAATGAAAGGATACCTGGAGCAGCAGAACCAATCTCTTAAATTGGGGTAAATGACTTGCGTGGAGAACCCAACAAGAGTTCCGGTTGGATTGGTTAAAGGACCGGCCTGCTTAAATGAACCACCAGACTGGGCTTGCTGTTGAACAGCCCAACACGTGAAGAATTGTTGGAATCAGTGTGACTGCCAGCTGTACAGAACAAATTCTGTTAGATTTGTTTGTACTGAAGAATATAATGAACTATTGTACTGGAAAAAAAGAATCTATTATGGCAATTAATGAAATTATCATTTTTTTCTCTCAATTCTATTCTTATCAATTCCTCTAAATCCTTAAATTCTTCTTGAATTCACTAAGGTTCATAACAATTGGTAATCAGAGCTTAGTAAAGATCCAACGTCAAACTGGGTAAGCAAAAGAAAATTCAACAGATGGGTGATAAGGTGGAATCAACAGCCGTATCAAGCAGTAATGAGGAGACTGGGAATGAAGTTCGGGTTCCTAGAAGGTGGGAAGAACAAAAGAGGAATGGGAAAACAGATTGAAGATACTGGAAAGCAGGATGGATGAGACCCAGGGATATTTGCAGAAGATATTGAGGTGTGTCTAAGGTGAGTGAAGAACCTGAGCAGAATACTCATGAAAAGAATGACCAGGTAATTGCTGCATCTTTACCTAAATATGAAGGAAAAAGGCCTACGCAAGTGACAGTGATAAATGAGCATGAAAAATATTCCTTCAGGATAAAAGGAATATTTTTCATGCTCATTTATCACTGTCACTTGCGTAGGCCTTTTTCCTTCATATTTAGGTAAAGATGCAGCAATTACCTGGTCATTCTTTTCATGAGTATTGCTCAGGTTCTTCACTCACCTTAGACACACACCTCAATATCTTCTGCAAATATCCCTGGGTCTCATCCATCCTGCTTTCCAGTATCTTCAATCTGTTTTCCCATTCCTCTTTTGTTCTTCCCACCTTCTAGGAACCCGAACTTCATTCCCAGTCTCCTCATTACTGCTTGATACGGCTGTTGATTCCACCTTATCACCCATCTGTTGAATTTTCTTTTGCTTACCCAGTTTGACGTTGGATCTTTACTAAGCTCTGATTACCAATTGTTATGAACCTTAGTGAATTCAAGAAGAATTTAAGGATTTAGAGGAATTGATAAGAATAGAATTGAGAGAAAAAAATGATAATTTCATTAATTGCCATAATAGATTCTTTTTTTCCAGTACAATAGTTCATTATATTCTTCAGTACAAACAAATCTAACAGAATTTGTTCTGTACAGCTGGCAGTCACAACTGATTCCAACAATCTTCACGTGTTGGGCTGTTCAACAGCAAGCCCAGTCTGGTGGTTCATTTCTAAGCAGGCCGGTCCTTTAACCAATCCAACCGGAACTCTTGTTGGGTTCTCCACGCAAGTCATTTACCCCAATTTAAGAGATTGGTTCTGCTGCTCCAGGTATCCTTTCATTTCTCCCAATCTTTCCCGTGAAATCCCTAATCCATCAGCAGAAATCCTTAACATTTCCTCCTTTTCTGCCATGTCCATAACAATTGTTTTAATCCTTTTGTTTTTCCCTTGTGACAAATGGCGGACTTTAATTCAGTGCTTGTAATGGTATTAATGTTTGGCTAATGAAAGTAAATGTACTTTTGCTGCTTTTAAGTAATTAAATAATAATAATTTGTATTACTGAAATTATAATTAAAAACTCAAACCAATAAAATTGTGACTTCAACTGTTCACGTTTTGGAAATTGACATAATTTAATAATGATCTTTTATGTATAGGGATGCACAAAAGTATATGTGAGGTAAGTCTTCTCTGAAAATTTAAAATTATATATTTTAATTTTTTTAATATATTTTTTATTAAAAATCTGTGTCGTCCTCTAAAATTTTAGTTTATCTCTTTTAAGTTTAAGTTCATCCCTTAACATAAAATCACGCTTCCGTTCGTGTATTTATGAATTTTCGATAAGTTTTTACTGCTATTATATTTATCCCCTTAGATTCGAGCTTGCACCAGTATTATACTTCGTTAATTAAATCCTAGTGGGGAATGGGATGGTGAGGGAAAGAGGACATGTGTCTCTTTCCACATGTAACCAAAACAAAAGCGAATGATATATGCCTTGCTGAACATAAAAAGATGACATCCTTAGGTGCAACTAGAGACAAGTATTCGCTAGCAGTGTTTTAGGTCCCAAAAAGAAGTTGGAATGAGAATTTTGTAGTGCAATAAGGAATATCACAACATGCCACTGCCCCTCCTTTTTTCGATTCTTCAACAGCAATGTCACTGCTTTTTGGATATAGTATAACGACCCTTTAGTTTGATTGGAATGCTTAATTCTATTACGTCTTTTTTAAGAGAGTGAAGCTCTCTAAAGTTACCTTCCTTTTTTCTAACATTTTCTTTCCTACTATGACAGTCCATTTGCCGCACTGTCGATGGGCTGCTGTGTAGTCAAGACTCTTTCCTATTAAAACATACCTAATTGGTTGTTGTTAGGAAAGATTGTTGCGCAATTCATGCACAAAAGAATAATTTAATCCAAGACATGGCACCACTAGCTAAGTTTTTATCTGTGGGTGTGGATAATCCAACAAATATAAATACAAAGCGGTCCTTTATATTACATTATCCATGCTTATATTATATAAGCCCATCCCCCCTCCCGCCGCGCCAATATATATGAGCATTATGAAAATGAGGACCCTTGGCCACCAATGAGGGTTCAGGGAGTGGTGTTAAAACTCCACGTCTTTTAGGCAAAAAAAACAAAGCTCTGGTCACAATATTGTGAGAGTGAAGATGTGATGGATACAATAGGTAGTACTTGTAGTAGGCTATACCCTTTGAGTTCTTTTCCCAGCCAGAATAATGAAGTTTCCTTCTCTCTGTCCCTTTCTATTTTTACTTGTTCAATGTCCAAGCCTCTTCGGACAGGTTCCCGATCGTATAACACAGGGAAATACATAGGGTTAGATACTCCAAACGTCAATCTAATTACAAACCCCATCTTCTATCTCTGCCTATCCATCCAACAAGACCTGATGTTAGTTTTTGTGTGGGGCCCTGGCCCCCATAAACATCTTATTGTTAAATCTCTTTTCGAATCCTTTTCAAATCATTGCTGCTGGTTAGACCGATTGGAGCAAGGTTTCAAAACTTCAGCTTGGAAATTTCATTCTTTGACAACACGTAAAACTAAATAGGGTTTGGCTAGTGAATAATTCAACACTCATCCTTTGGCATGAGCCATGTACAAGAACGGGTGGTCTGATGACATTCAATTTTTTTTATTTATTTTATATAAAAAATATTGACACGGCTATAAAAAAATAATTAACATTCCTTTATAGATTTATATGAAAAAATATTGACACCGCAGTTCAAGTTTCTTGGTTCTTCCATTTCCCTTTGGTGGACTTGTGTGGAAAGGCAAGCTAATTGTCTAGTGGTTTCACTGAAAACTGTGTAACTAAACAAAAAAGTTCAGCAAGTAGCTAAAAACAGGGGATCAGGCTATTTCTTACATTAATGCATGATGCATAGATGGATTTATAAGATGGTGCAGAGGATGTATCATCGATACTCATCTTATACACATCTAGCTTTCTTGGTTTTATGGGTTTCTTTCTGTTTCACACTTACAGGAGCAGATATTTTATAATATATACTGTTTCCATTTACTGTACAAGCAACGTTCAACAGTCTTGGTGAAGGAGCAGCAGACTCAGCAAGCGCGTGCTTCGGGTAGCCTCCCACTCACAGGTCAGAAACACCGGAAACTTTTAATGATGCAAAAAAAACGATAGTCTAGCTATCATGGGCCTGGCTCTCACCATTCTGGGCATAACCACAAGCTCCTTCCCACTGATATTATCAAAAGTACTATGATAGCCTTCAAGGTCTGCTTTTGTAATCATAACTGCATCCGCTGATGGCGAGCTTGTCGTAGCTGGTGTTGGTGCCTGCTGTACTCCAAAACTGCCTGCTCAAAACCATTTACAAGCAAGTATAAACGAGAGGGAAGAAGCACACTTCACTCATGCTTGAGAGGAGATATATATTGTTTGCAATAACAGAAAGGTGCAATTCATGCGTCATCAACTAAAACTGACCAACACACACAGTCACTAGTGACAAAGATAAAATAATGAAAAAGAAGCCTACGTTCCTATAGTATCATCTTCACTGTCATTCATTTTTCTGCCTATCATGTGGACAGAAAGGGGCGAGAAACATGCAAAAAGTATGCAGGGTTTCTATGAGTTGCTTATTCACTACAGAAGATAACACCATCGAACTTACCTTCCATTGTGAGGGGGAAAGCAAAACTCTAGGCCTTCGAGACCGAACATATTCAAGAGCACCTGTGGGTGTCATGTGCTTATGCTCTACCTGCAGAGTTTAAAACAAATTAAATCTCGTACAAACTAAATTCAAATCTGGAGCTAGCCTTAGATGTTTCTGACCAACAGTTTGTCAACAAAGCTCTATGCATAGACAGAAAATACCAAGTAGCAAAGCACAACGGTGGTACTTCTTCCTCGTCCAGCTTTACAATGTACATAGGTGGTTCTACCACAAGATGCATTCTCTGCAGACAAAAACGGAGGTGGAGGAGAACAAAATTGAGTGAGATGGCCACCGTGTATAACAGAGTTGGAGATAGTTAAAAGAATCATCTACTCACTGTGAATGAAGCCCACAGCTTTGCTTATATCGGAAACTGAAGGAGCAAATAAATAATCTCTAGTTGGGATTATTAGATGATCAATTCCGTGAGCCTGCAACAAACCATAAAACCAATAAAACTAAATATCAATACCCAAGAAAATTAAGCTACTTTTGAAACATTCTGACTAATAACAAAAGTTTTGGAAATCATTTAGCATTTCCCATTTTTCATCTCCATGCTTACTCTATAATAGATATGATAAACAAAAACGTCAATAACGCAATTTGCAAACTGTTAATAAATTCTTTATTTAATAAAACATGTTCAGAAGCAAAGAAAGAAAAACTTACACGATATAAAGAAGTGGAAACCAGAGTTTCAAAAGGTTCATTGAGAGTGATCACACCACCAACGCCCAATTGCTTCAGCCGTCGAACATCCTTCGGAAACGGGACCGCTCCCAGCTAAAGAACTGAGATGTAATTAAAAAAAAACTCTCATCGCAAAAAACAGAGAAAAAGCTAAGGATCCGATTGTATAAAAGAGATGATTGATGAAGAACGGAAATTAAGGATGAGATAAAAGAGAAACCTGGTCAACTTCGTCCCACCATCTGAATTCAGATTGGAATTTGTTTCTGAAAACATTGTATAAAAGGGTCGGGTAAAACAGGATCCGAGCACCTGCTCCGACTAGAACTCTCTTTGCGTCGTCGGCTTTAACTATCTGCAGCTGCTTAACGCCGTCGTTTCCCCAATCATTCTCGGCGTTATCCAATTCCTCGATCTTCATGTCACGAGAAGCAGATATTGGATTTTTTTTCCAGATGGAACTGGATTTTTGTTTAACTTTAGAAAATAGGAAATAATTTCAAAGAATTGGGAAAACGGAAATTAATGAACAAAATCCAGGAGATCGCAAAAGATTGGATACGAGAGAGCGTGGATTTCACTTTGCTACGAATAATAATTAGGGTAAATTACACTATTCTTCACTGAATTTTATTCTCATATTTTGTTCACCGTACTTTTAATTTTTCTATTTTGCTCACTGAATTTTACAATTGAATCATTTTGCTGACTCTGTCGTTAACTCTCTAACGATGCGATGATATGTCATTTTTTATTATTATTTCATATAAATAATTAAAAATATAAAAGATAAATTAAATCGTTCTTCACTGAACTTTACTCTCTCTCCTATTTTGTTCACCCACTATAAAATAAGAACAAAAGGTGGTCGGATGCCACTGGAAATCGTAGTATATGGTGGTCTTTTGGTCCCAAATTTCTTGGTTGCTTCGCCTCGACACCTTGAGTATGAATTCGACTTCCATTTTGTCAAAACTTGCTTTAGAGTCCACAAATTGGAGATTGAAATTGAGGAAGCTGAAATATTTCAGTCAAGATTCATGAATTTTCAAACATTTTCCAGTGAAACAACCACCAGACTCGACTCAGGGGGCTGAGAAGAACCGACCCATGAATTTTGAGACCGAACGACTACCATCAACAACGATCGACGGTGTAGTGAGTTTTTTAAATGAGGCAAACAACTTAGATTTTGGACTTGTTTTCTTCAAATATGTAATAAATTTAATATTTCGAGCAAAAAAACAACGATCGACGGTGGCCAGAATGCAAAATGATGTGGTGACTGACGACGACAATGGGAAAAGAGGATTTGAAATGGCGTCGTTTTGGTGTATATTTGAATTTTTTAAAACGACGTTGTTTTGATGCTTATGCCATGTCATAACACCATCAGAAAGTTAACAGCAAAGTGAGCAGAATGATTCAATATGTAAAGTTCAGTAAGCAAAATAGACAAATTAAAAATACGATGAGCAAAATATGATAGAAAATAAAGTTTAGTGAGAAACAGTGTAATTTACCCTAATACTTAAAAGGGTTAACTACATAATGGATCTGTGTATTTGTATTTTGTTCCATTTCTTCATTAATTAAAAAAACATAATATGTAATCATTATCGTTTTTATTTAATTAAAATGTGGTCACTTCACTGTCATTAATAGTTAACAAATTAGGTGACATGAAAGTTAAATATTTCGGTATAATCACACATTTGGTCCTTGTTATATACATATTCTCTAAATTTAGTCATACTTTTAATAAATTAAAATAAATTTAATAATTCAATTGAATGATGTCATGTGGCATTGGTGTCATGTGTCACCATTCGGTTGAAGAACTAACTTTATTTTAATATAATATGTAAATAATGGGATCAAATGTGTGATTATACCTAAATATTTAACTACCATATCACCTAATCTTTTAACTATTAATGGATGTTAATCTGTAGTGACCACATCTTAATTAAATAAAAACGAAAGTAACCATAAATTAAGTTTTTTAAAATCAGTAAGAAAAAGTGAACAAAATACAAACATAAATGATCAATCATATAGTTACCCTTAATTAAAAAAAAAATAGAGAAGAAACCAAATAGATTTGTTACAATACTTTATTTCAGTTAAGATATATATATAAGAATTGAACTCACTTTATAGTTCCATTAATATCTGTTATTCTTTTCTTATAATTAAATATTTAAATTGAATTTCTTATATTAAAATCAAATTATTTATGATTGAAGCTGTTTTAATTTCGAATAATTTAATCAATTTCAAAAACTGTTAGTGTCAACTTTTGATAATGATCCCATTTGTTATTTTAACCTTTCACACGAGAGAGCAATCATTGCATTATGGAGATAGCAGCTATGAAGCAAACATGGAGTGGGCAGACAGGCTTGCGGTGCATCTCAAAGTCAGATTTTGTGCAGCATCCCCTCTCTACCAACCGCCATCTCTACATGGACCTACCACACTCAATAATCATGATCTTGGCAAACTTAAATTAAGCTGCTTTGTTAAACAAAGAGGTCAGCCATGCTGGACACTTCTAATCATCTTTGGTTCAGTTATAATATTGTTCCAACTTTTACTTTGACATTTTCGTGTTTTGGTTCCATGTAGGGCATGTAAGTGAAGAAAATAGTGAAAACCGGAGTAGTTGTTTATAATTTAAAATGGATTTTATTGTACGGTTTCAGGCTTGTCTGAAATAGTATTTGTGTTGTTGGAGCTTGGACTGATCCTCGTTGAATTGTGACCTGCAAAGCCGAAAAGGGTTATGGACCTGGGACTTTAAGTGGAGATGTTTATGATTTACCTGGATCAGACCTGCCTGCCCTGCATGCATCAGATTGTGGAGATGTTGTCTTGATATATAGTAGCACTTCGCTTTCTTTAATGTTTGGGCCCTAATCGGGGATTTCTTTGCTCTGGGTTTCACCCTAATTTGTTATGGTATAACATGTTTAATTGGGTACGCTACAATATGGTTGATGAGATGGCTTGATTGACATTTGGAATTGCGTACTTTGAGTTGCTGTCTTCACCTACATCTGCTTGTTCTGTTTCTTGTTTTCCTATAATTAGTATATCTGGGTTTTATTTGTATTTGTAATCCCTTTGAGTAGTATTTGTTTTTGTTTCCGAGAATATTTGATACACCGACGATAAAAAAATGGATAAACTATTTCAATGATCACTAATGTTTGGATAAGTTTTCGTTTTCACCACTGATGTCTCAAAAGTCATAAATCGGTCACTAACGTTATCGTTTGTTACAAATTGGTCACTCGCCGTTAACAGGCGTGATGAAAAACACACGTGGACTGTTAACAGGCTTATCTGGATGGTATAATTACACAAATAGTCCATGTTATTTATACATTCTTTCAATTTGATCCTAGTTTTAATAAATTAAAATATATTTATTTTTAATTCTTATAAATAATGATACATTTTTACACAAAATAATTAAATGTTTAAATCCAACGGCTTTAAAAAAATGAAATCAAACTTTAAAACGGGTACTTATTTAAGGGGTGTTAAATATGATTTTTTAAGTTTTTAATACAAAATTTATAGAGGTTTTATAAAAAAATAAATTGAGATGTTGAAGGTGTTTTGATCACGAGTTTTCTCTATTTATTCGTTTAATATTTGAGGTAAAGATTAATCTTATCAAATAAGATAAAATATTCGGAGAAAATATTTATCATTAATTTATGTTTGTTATTAAAAGCAAGAAATCATGCATAGAGGTGCAGTATTTTGTTTGTGTATATATATTTTCTATTCCTCGTTGCATACTGATTTTTCAAACAAATTTGCCTCTTTTCTATCTATATAATCTGCCTCTTGCCAAGCTTAATATGAATCAACTAAAACAAAAAGAAATGGGGGTAGACATACAGACCAAGCTCTGCCTAGCTCTTGGGTCAATGAAGGACCATGCATCCATCGGCAAGGCCATGATATACAACCACGACGGCAAAGCCTTTTCCGATATGGACATCGCCATCCTCTGAGCCACCGGCTACAATAACGGTCCGATATAAGACAAATACATGTAGAAATCCTCTTCCCCGTCTTGAATTCTCCGGGATCGATCCCTTTTCTAGCTGAAAGGATTTCATGTTGGCTCTGCAAGACCCGAGACCACCTCGTCACCCTCAAACTCTTTCCCTCATCCACCGTCTCTTGAGCGGCGACAACCGCTCATATCATGCCTCAAAAATTATTAAAATGCAACATCTTAATCATATTTAAAACAAATAAATTGTTATATTGAATAATTATATATTCTTTATTATACTTAAAATCTAATCGAAACAGGTATGATTATGTTTTAACTTGAGATCATCTTCAACAAATGAAATATAAATTAAATAAAAATAATAATGTCAAAAATTATTTAAAAAACATGATAAATATAATAATTTACGATAGCAATTAAAATCATTGATCGTTAAGAATAATATTAATAAAATTGTCGGAAGATGTTGATGATTTTGTTTCATGTTTTAATAATGTTTAGATTGAATTTTCTAATAATTTTTAGAGAGGACTGTAAGAAAATAGAAGTGTAAAACCTAAAACGAAAATTTTCATAAATTATCATTTAAAATGAAACAGTGAGTTTAAGTCGTATTGTAAAACTTGAAAGATTATAATTTTAAACGTTTTTTAACACACACACACACACACAACACACACACACATGCACATATATATATATATATATATATTGAAATCTATGGCACTGGGCAGACAATGAGTCAAATGTGTTTTATCATTATTTTTGTCTTGAAAAAAATCGTTTTAACTTTTGATTTTAATTTTTTTTGTTTTTATAACTAATTTTAAATTGTTGATTTCCTTTCTTTTAAAGTCGTTGGGATTAATCATTTAATAGTTTTGTATAAAAATATATCATTATTTATAAGAATTAAAAATAAATATATTTTAATTTATTAAAATTAGGATCAAATTGAAAAAATATATAAATAACATGGACTATTTGTGTAATTATACCATCTAGGTAAGCCTGTTAACAGCTGTTAACAGTCCACTTGTGTTTTTCGTCACGCCTGTTAACGGCGAGTGACCAATTTGTAACAAATGATAACGTTAGTGATCAATATATTACTTTAGAAACATCAGTGGTGAAAATGAAAAGTTACCCAAACATTAGTGACCATTGGAATAATTTACCCTAAAAAAAATTAATTTTATCGAATCTCGACGTTTGCTAGCAAATTGGTTGGGGGTGGTCATCTTATGGAGTATCTAATCTTGATTAGTCGGTTAATAGATCGGATATCAATGATTAGTTAAACAAAATAATTAATTCTATGAATAATGTTTAAATATTACCACATGTCCTGAACATGAAACCCTAAACTTAAATATTAATCTCTAAATTTTAATCATTAAATTATAAACTCTAAATACTACTCTATTGATCACCAAGTTTTTAAAATGTTTTATTTTGGCCACCAATTATATTATAGTCATTAACTTTTAGTTCACTTTCATTATAATCGCTATTATTAAAGGTGTTGTGACATGTTAAACCCTTAAGAAATCTCTAAGCTTCTTTCAAATTGATAGTCATTGTTCCTCCTTTCACTGTCATTTGTATTGTTGTTTGGTGATTTCTTCGATAAAAAGATTATCAAATTACTATTTTTCTTTTTTTTATCTTTCTTTCGTTCGATTCAAACTCGTTGAAAAAAACTTTTAATCTCTCCCATTCTCAACCAAAACTTAAAGAAAGAATTTTGATCTACCACCATCAACTTTGAATCAACTTGAAATTGAACCATATTAATCTTATGATAAAAAAAAATTCCACATTTGAGATTTCTGATGATTATTATATTCATCGAAAACTCGACAACACTATGATCGATAATTTTTATGTTCCCTTCTTTTTTATTTACTTTTTTTTACTATTGTTGATCGTCTATTGTTATTAACGGTTGTGGATGATGATCAAGAAAACATCAACAAAAATGACAACAAACGAAAAGTAAAGGTTTTCAATTTAAAAAAAAAGTTTGTTTTTTCTTATTATTTAATATGTGTTATTAAATTTTTAACGACATCTAATGGTAATTATTGCAATAAAAAAAATAAAAGTTTAATATTTATATTGCAAATTTTAAAAGTTTGATGATTAAATAAAAACGACCAAACAAATTTAATGATATCAACCTGATTTATCGTAAAATGTATAGGAATGACCTAACAAAGTATAATTCTGAACAAAAAAATAATTTAAATGTTAAAAGTAAAGAATTGATTGTCTATCGAAGGAAAAAAGTCGGGAATTGGGATGGGAAGTGGTGGCGGGGCATGAACAATAAAGAAAAAATAAACGGGATATCGTTTTCTAGAATTAGATATGAATGGACCCCAAAACCAGATGGATTACAAAGCAAGTCGAGAACTACACGGACCATACATTGGGTGTGACGGGGGGAATATAAATGAATATAGCATTATCAATTAATTTAATGAAATAAATATTAAGCCTTCTAAATGAAGTTAATTGATTCTTTTATTTTATAAATAAAATTAAAAACATTTATAATATTTTTATAATATTAGCTTAATTTAATCAATAATGAACTAAATATTAATATTTAAAAAGTAAAAAAAATAATCTATAACTAAATTCAACCAAACCAAACCAATCTATAATTAAAATATATATATTTTTGAAATGCATATTTTAAAGTTGGATGAAAATAGTTATATATAATAAAAAAATTTAATGTGACGATAAAAGAATTAAAGCTCCAACCTTTAAATATCACATATGAAAAGTCATGTCCATTACTATTTAATAGTAATGAACTATATCTTAATCCAAATAAAAAGGTATTGAAATAAGTTTAGAGTATAATTTGAAGAGCTCAAATAATACTTTATTCTTCCCCTCTTTTCCTTTAATCATTTTGCAGCCACAACTCTTTCCACCTGTTTTTTCATAGACATTTTATTAGTAACCAAATTATTTAAAATCATTACTATACCTGCAAAGATATTTTTCAAATAAAGAGTATTTCATAAAAGTTTTATTCACTCTCTTATATTGCAATGTTTTACGGTACTTCATTTTTATAATCAAATAAATACTTTACATATCAAAATATGCATAAACAATCAAGTAAGATATGAAATGGTATCAACAACCAGTTAATCTAATGAGAAGAGACACTAGATCCTCTAATCCTCTAAGAAATGTTAGAGGTTTGAATTCAGTCGATTGCAAATGGAACAAACAAAGTTAGGAGGATAACCTTGCCTATGTAATACCCGCGATTCGTATTAGCTGATTAATAGATCGTATACCGATGATTATATAAAAAGATAGTATACCCTAATTTAATTCATATAATTATTATTCAATAATATTTATCGATTTTAAAATTCTATTCTCAAACTAATATTTATCTTATTTACAAATTGTTTCTTAATAAGATCAAATAAGTTCAAACGTGACTAATATATTAACGATTAGTTTTTATTATATAGACAATATAAAATTATTTTACATAATAGATATATTTTAACTATAAACCTTAACGTCTAAAATATTAACATTTAAAAAAAATCAATTTGAGATTTGTCCTAAAATTAAGAGAAAAAAAAAGGAAATTGTAATATTTGTATGATTAGAAAGAAAAAAGAAAAGAGAAGAATTAGTGTAGCGGATCTCGTTGTTTTGACGCTATATCTGGGTGTCTCTGGCATAGCTCAGCTTTGCCTTTGTTCATTCAGTCGTTACAGAGAAAACTTAACCAAAGAAGGAAAGGAAAGGAATCGAGAGGAAGGAGAAGATGTCGTGGCAAACGTATGTAGACGAGCACTTGATGTGTGAAATCGAAGGCAACACTCTCTCTGCCGCCGCCATCATCGGCCAAGACGGCAGCGTTTGGGCCCAGAGGTCCAATTTCCCTATGGTCCTTTTCTTCTTCTTTCAAATTCTTCCCCTTTACTCCAAAATAGTGGAGTAAAGAGATCTGATTGTTATGGTTGAATTCTCTTCTGCTTGATGTATTAGCTGATCTAATTTGCTCCGTAAGGATTGCATTTGTTCACTCCTTTCTGAAACCAAAACTCGTGTCTTTTTCCTCTTCTTCAAAGTTCCAACTTCTTTTTTTGGCCATGGTTTATTAGTTTATGTTCTTTGCCGCATTGAAAGATTTGCCTTTTTCACGCCTGAAAATCTGAATATTCCTTATAATTTCTGGGTTTGTTTCTATTTGTTAGTTTTGTAATAATTAATCATCATTTTAATAAAATGAAATAAGCTTTGCTACTGGATCTCTGCAAATGACCATGAATATGATATCAGATATGATGATAAAGGTAGTAAGGGAGGGAAATATTTCCTGCAAATCCCGTTTATTTGATTGTAAAGGTTGTTCTTTTATTTATTAAACAACGAAGGGTTATGCTTCAGCTTTTTTCTCTTTTCTGATTAACATATTCTCAACTTTTCCTGGTTCTACGTTGATTCAGTTCAAGCCAGAAGAAATCACTGCCATCATGAATGACTTTGCTGAACCAGGATCACTTGCCCCGACCGGATTGTACCTTGGTGGCACAAAATACATGGTGATCCAAGGTGAACCTGGAGCTGTCATTCGAGGGAAAAAGGTGATGTTGTACATTTCTTCCAAGTTATATTTTGTTTATAACACTGAAAAATCTCATGCCCACATGCATTTTTTACAGTGTGTTCAATGCAAAGAGATTAATCAATTATACATTTTTTTCCTAATGTATGGTGTGCATTCTGAGCCTTTTGTCATTTTAATTTCAGGGGCCTGGAGGTGTTACTGTTAAAAAGACCAACCTAGCCTTGATCATCGGGATCTATGATGAGCCAATGACTCCGGCCCAGTGCAACATGATTGTTGAAAGGCTCGGTGATTTTCTCATTGACGAGGGTCTTTAATTTATTTGTTGTGCCTTAATGGTTGCATTTCTTCTTGGCTTCCTTTTCTATACGAAAATGCATCTGCCACCTCTTGTAGTAATGGTTTGACTCAGCTAAAATAACAGTATTTACTAGAGTATTGAAAGTCACGAGGAACCTTTTTTCCAGAAACAATCGGCTTGATGTTTAGTGATATGCTTGTGATCCCCTTGCTTTGTTTCTGTACTTGTTTGTGGATGGTTTTGTCAAGATTGTGAAGTGAGGTACTTTTGTCTACATTTAAAATGAATTTTCTACTGGATTGGGTAAATTAAATCGCCAAGTACTTTTGTCTAATATTATGTTTTCTGCTTTTAATCCGACCGGAAGACCTTAACATCAATATTGTTCACACTCTTTATATTTCTTGAACTACCATTAATAAAACAGGATACAGCGAGGAGAATGCTTGTTTTTTTTTTGGGTGGGGGGGGGGGGTTGGAGGGGTACATTCTCATTATTCAGTGTAAACTTAGAGGCGACCTTCTCAACATTCTTTCAAATGATGCACCTAGCACACAACATAACTTCAAACAGAAAGGAACTAAAAACGATTGGAAAGAAACTACAAATCCCGTGCACACACCTGGTCGTATTACCTGCTTCAGTTTTGCTATTCTTGCATGATAAGCACAAGAATTACCTTAGTAACATTAGCTTAGCTCATGCGGTCACCCATAAAACAAGGGTATAGTACATGAGAAATTTCAGAATTTGTACTTACAATGATAGATGCAATTACCATAGCCTGCACAAATAAATTGAATATACAAGTATTTCCAGGCAAGCAATATCACAACATTGGAGCTTTTTATACTTCAAAAAACTTGCCCAAGCTTAAAGATGAACTAAATAAAAGATAATTGAATAATTACAGGCGAGTTGATCTGAAACAGTATAGACTTAGTGGGGTCCTGACCAACTTTGATTGCATTTCCTCGGAAACTGCAGGAAGCATCAGTAGCTCCATTTTTCTGATAGTAATTGTTGAATGCGAAAGAGGCATGAGAAAGTAGAGTATTTGGCTCAAAACATTGCTGGTTAGGCTGAATTGATGAACAATCAGCTTTTCCAGGACCAGAAGCCCAATCTAATGCATTCTGTAAGTCCGTTCGAGACGCCTTCTTAGAAGCAATGCACCAAGTTCTTCCATTCGGATCGCTGCTTTTTACTGCCAAAAAAAAATCCCAGTTTCTCTAATGAAATCAGATATAAGAGTAGATATTGTTATGGTATATGAGATGTTTCAGAGCCTCTACTTACCGTTATAGTTGCAATTACCATGGCCTGCACGAATAATGCAAAAAGAAAACGTAATGGGAAAGTTATTAGACCTGAAAAATCATGCAAAGTCGTAATAATCAGATTCTGCATAAAGTAATTGACTTACTAGGGTCACTATAAACTTTGATCCCAGTTCCTCCAAAAATACATGCTTCGTCAGTGAGCCCATTCTTCTGCTAGTAATTGTTGAATGCATAAGAGGCATGAGAAAGTAGATCATCTGGTTCAAAACATTGCTGGCCACGCTGAAGGGCGGAACAAAGCTTTTTCCGGGCCTCAAGCTCAATCCAATTCATTCTGCAAAGCCGATTTGGAAGCCTCACTAGAAGCCACACACCAGCTTCTTCCATTTGAATTGGTTTCTGTTCCGGAGAAGTTCAGGTGACATACGGCGGACATGTCAGGATAAAATATGCCCCAGTTTCCCTCTATTTCAGCTCCGGTCTTGTTGTTCTCATTAAACAATGAAAATATATATACGTCTAGCTCTCTCCCAGGCATGGCAGGTGTATCCAGGACATAACCAACTCCACTGTGCATGGCAGGTGTACCAAGTCCTGGGTAACATGGCGAATTAAGTTGGTGATATAAGTCTGGGCATTTTCAATACTAGCATACTTATCTCCTCTTGAACGTAGGCCAACCGGTTTTTGTAACGATAATCGATTTTCTACATCGGGCCAAGGAAGAACGAACAACATTTCGATTGGCGATGGCAAAATAAACAGCATCAAGCTGAAACCTTGATCATGAAAGGTGACTGGTTTTCATCCAGGAATTCCAACAAAGGATTCAAAACATATGCAAGACTGCTTCTAAAAGCCCCTTCAGAAGGTGGGAATGATTTGGACAAAACCCCAAAGGAGAGTGGAGTTGAAACCTTGATCCTATCTTGCAGTCCCACCTTTCTCAAAGCTGAAACAACGTGGCGGCCATCACCAAGTTGGCGGCATTATCTGAGCTTTCGGTTACTTCATTACCTACAGTAATGTGGGTGATCTTCGTGGGCTGGTAGAATGGGAGGATGCTCTTTGAGAGCCAGGAATCTACGTATGACTGGCACTGGAACGCTGGTAAGTCAGAATATGAACTCCCACCATAAATTCAACGCAGGTGTTTTTAAAGGCGTTCAACACTAGGGGATTCGAATCATATATCCTGAGGGATTGAACGTTGTGCTTTCCAACCAGTTTGTGCTACTCTGTCAGGTGATGGAAGATCATCACCATCCCTTCCATACGCTACTCCTGCTTTGTTTCCCCTACGCAAATCTGAAACAAATGGTTGTGCGAGAGCGGAACAAACATAATGAAAGACAAAGGAAGACGGAGAGAAATACCTAAAAGCTGAAGCAACAAAGAAAATGCAAACAAAAGCTTCAAACATCTCGAACCCATTGTTAACAAATTCTTAATAATTAATGAGAAATAATAGGGTTCCAAGCTGCCTCTTATAGAGAAAAGAACAGGCTATTGTGCTACTACCATTAAAGTTGGTTCACACAGCACCCCCACTTCATTTTATCTTCCGTTTTAGAAAAATCTATTTCATTAGAGATATAGTTGGGATTCAGGGTCTACTTGATTACATAATAAAATATTTTAAACTCTATTCACCATAATCAACGTATCATGACCATCAAAATCATGTATTTTCAAATTTTCAAAGTACGTTTGAGAACAAATTTTTGGGTAAAGTACATAAATGGTCCTCCAACTATAAGACACTGCTTTGTTAAGTCCCTCAACTATTTAAAGTTACAAAATGACCCTCCAACTATAAGATGTTATTTTCATGAGTCCATCGACTATTAAAAATTACAAAATGGTCGCTCGACTATTCATATGTTTCAAACTCGTCCTTTTCCATTTAAAAAATTGACGATTGTCTAAGCTAGACGGTAACCTGTTGCCTAGGATATAATAAAATCTTAACCAAAAATCGTTTGAGTTGTATTTGTGGATCGAGTTTTTGTTTACATTATGTCATCGAGTCAATGCTTGAAAGCTTATGGCATCGAGCCAGTGCTTGAAAGCAACGACGATGCCTATTGACATCATCAAAATATGATTTATCATATCTCATTCAGCATGTTAACGTCCAGCTTAGACGACTTTCAATTTTTTAACGGAAAATTATGAGTTTGGAATATATGAATAATTGAATGATCATTTTATAATTTTTAATAGTCAGAGTACTCAACAAAGTAACACCCTATAGATAAGATTATTTTATAACTTTTAATAATCAAGAGACTCAACAAAGTAGTGTCATGTAGTCGGGAGATCATTGACATACTTTAAGCTAAAAAATTTTTATGTAACATTCCATAATTTTGATTTGATTTCAGATTTTAAAGATGATAGTAATAGAATTTTTCTTAACATAAATAAATAAAAATAGACAAAAAAATATTCCTGATTTTCACCAATTTCAATATTTTTTTTTCAAAATTGAATCAATTATATTAGTTCATATTTTAATATAAGTATTACTAGAATGATAAAGTCATTATATATTCACGGGAAAGACTCCAGCCTAAACCCTAATAATCCCATACCTTAATGTTTATAAATAAAGTTTAGTAAAAAGGAGTTCCGCTATATTAAAAGTTTTTTTAGTAGACGGATTTAGGGTTTGTGATTAGGGATTGGCATAGCTCGGGTTGGGTCAGATTTTTGGTCCACCCGACCCGACCCGAGAACAAGGAATCCTCCATCCGAGATCCTACCTGACCCGACCAAAACAAGATTTCACCCGACCTGAACCCAACCCGATATATAACTTAAAAACCCAATCTGACCCAACCTGAAATAATAATAAAAATATTATTTTTATTCAATAAAAAATGACTTAATTGAAAAAAATAATATATAGTAGGGTATTATTATAATTATTCCTAAATATATATGGTAAAATTATATATTTTTTTGGGTCGGATATTTTCATCCTAAACCCGACCCAAACCCCTTTTTTAAATAAAAAACTTGACCCGATCGGGTCGGAACCCGTTTGGTTCGGGTCCCATGCCCATCCCTATTTGTGATGGGTTTGAAATTAAGGTTAGTATAGTGTAGTTTTTTTGAAAAGTGATCTTTAAAAGTGTTGTAATCACCTATTTAAATTATAAACATTATATCGTAATTAAAAATATAACATTTAAATTATATCTACACTTATTAATACTATGATATATAAAATATATCAACTTTGCATGAACCAATTTATTTCAGTGGTTAAATGAATCGTTGTTGTTCCTAGAGGTCATGGGTTCGAGCACCAGCAGCTATAACATGTTGATTGGGCATTCATTGTCAAATGATTGAGAGTATTTAGAACATATATTACTTTGTAATCACCTAAACTTAACAAAAATATGAAATAAATAAAATATATTAACTTAAACGATAAAAAATTCAAAATAACTCATTAATAATATTTTTATATTAAATATTTTATTAAAAAAATACATTATCAATACTTTTTAACATGTGGACATAAAATTATTATGAAATAATAATTTAAATACTTGTTTTGACAAAAAGAATATTATAAAAACATTAGTAATTAAAATAAAATTTTAAGTAATAAATTATTTTTTAAGGATGTTAATATTAAATTATCAAAATAAAATATAAATATATAATTGAGTGAAGTCCGTGTATTAGTAAGGGTAAAATTATAATTTGGTCACAATCACAAAGTTGAAACTAAAAAAAAAGCTAGAAATCCTAACTTTTCGGTTGGTTTTAAACCATCATTTTTATCATATTTTTTTTATTTTATTTTTTATCCATTTGACATTAATTTTACAAAAAGAATTTTAGAAAGTCACGATTAAGTAAAGAGTGCGTTGAACAGTAGTCGAGTTGAATGGATGGCAGTAAAATGTTGTGAATAGCAGGAGACTTGGGAAGAGCAATTAACCAAAAGTTAAATGGGAGGCTGATTAATGATTAGGATCCAATTTTCATTCCATTCCACATTTCTTTATTCCTCAATTTGCTTCATTATTTAACATTCATTGTATTTTATATTTGGTAGAACACAGAGAATAAAATGTTTGGGTTAAGTGGAATTATCACTCCATCCCACTGCACAGGTTTATTATTGACTCTTGAGGCATGGCAGGTGTACCAGACATAGTACCAACAACTTCATCGGCTGTTGTACGAGAAGCATAGGTAATATGACTAATCAAGTTGCTATTATAAATCCTGGCATCTTCATTGGTGGCATACTTGTCTCCTCTTGAACCTCTCGAGGGATAGCCGGTATGATCTTCATGTCCGCGAAATTTTGATCAGCCAAGGAAAAACGTTGATTGACGATGGTGAAATGAACAGCATCTAGCTGAGCATCGAACATGTTGTCGTAACGTAAACCAGGATTGGGATCTACTTTGGCTTGGGGAGATGGCTTAAACAGAACTTGGTCTAAAGAAGAGTCTCCAATGGCAAAATAAGGATACAGATTGATCATAAAAGGTGATCGGTTCTCGTTCAGGAATTGCAACAAAGGATTCAACAGAAATGCAAGGCTACTTTTGAAAGCCCCTTGGGAAGGTGGGTATGTTTTGGATAGAACATAGAAGGGGAGGGATGTTGAAACCTTGATCCTGTCTTGCAGGCTAGAGTTTTTCAATGCCGAAACCACGTTTCTCATGGCGGGCACAACCAAGTAGGCAGGCACCACCTGTTGTAGACTACTGACTTTTCTCAGTAACAGGAAACTTGAGAAGCAGAGTCAACAATAAAACAAGATCATGCAGTTTTTCAATCTCAGCTTCATTTTCCACACACAAGGGGCTCGTCCCTCAACCTCAACACCTCCCTACACATTCTTTTTTTCCTTTTCCAGTCTTTTGTATAATGTAATCTATAGCAGAAATTATTTTAGATTAAAAAATTACTAGGACTAGTTCCAAGATAATAACTACAACATTTACTTAATACGAATCATTATACTATGTATCTTAAAAGAGAACAATCTTTTTAGTCTAAATACTTAGGTTAAAAGGTTTCACGTACAACGATAAAATATTTTAAATATCATTGATTTCTTACTCATATAGTTTAATTAAGCTAGTTTTGGGGTTGATGTAATGGTAAGAAAGGTGGCAATATATCAATGTTATTGAAACGTCGTTTAGTATATTTGGACTCAAATTTTAAGGTTATCTGACTTTTCTAGGTCAATGTTTATAGGAAGTCATTTTGTGGACTGCAAATTGTATAGGTTTTAAGATTCAAAACCGGTGAGCATTCAATCGAATTGAGTTAATTTTTTTTTAGTTATTCGAGTCGACTAGTCGTATTTTACAACTCGAACTTAACTTGAAATTTTTTCTAGTCGAGTTATTCGAGTTTATATACTATTTTTATGAAAATAATTTATATTTTATGACAGTGATTTGTTACAATTTTTTTACTTTCTCTAACTATATATATATATATATATATTATATTCTTTTCATATTATAATATTATTTAACAAACCAAATACAATCTAAAATTATGAAATATATTCATAATACTATATTTTAAAGAAATTATTTTGAGGGTAAACTATTGATGAGAGCATAAAGGAGTAGAGGAATTGATGGGAAGAAAGGATTTGCAAACAATTGTAGTAAAAAAGACCAAATTGAGTAAAATGCAAAGTTAAGGGACTAAAAAAAAGAGACTACAATTTTAGTAAAAAGTAAGAATTGAAGTTATATAGGTATTTTATTGCGATATTTGAGCATGTGGTTAAAATTTGGTTAAAAAATACTTAAAATAAAGGATAAATTGAAGAAATAAGGAAAATATGAAAAATTAATGGACTAAATTGAAAAAAATATTATAAAAATGGAATTGAAAGTACATATGTATTCTAAGCTAGTTTATGAGCATGTGGTTCAAATTTGGTAAAAATGGACTTAAAATTGAGGAGGAATTGAAGGAAAATTGAAATCGCGGACTAAATCGTAAAACTATCAAAATATTTATTCAAAATTTTGATTTTTCGAGTGACAGAAATTTCAAATTTTCAACTCAACTCGAAAACTGAATTTATAATTTGAGTTGACTCAAATAGCTCGAAATTGAAACTAAATTGTTTTCGATTTTTCGAGACGGTTCGAGTTTTGCTCAACCTTATCCAAAACTGTGGAATTTTCTGCTGTAGCACCTTCTAATGGAACGAGTGGGAAAAAAAACTGTTAAAGATGCTTTCACACTGCTCAAGCGAGCCACCCATGTCTGTGGTAAAACGGCACGTGATTTTGCTAAGCTCGATTATTTCTCACAAGAAGAAAGGAATCATTCGGTGTTTAATCACTAGTAAATTATTTTAGTTAATCAATAAATTCATGTTGTTCAATTTTTCATCTTAAATTATATTCATTAAATCGGCTTATCGATTAACCAATTAATCGGAATATTTAATTTGGAACTTTATTTATAAAAAATATCAGATTTAATAAAAATGATAACAAATATGAAACTTAAAAGTGTTAAATATTATAAAAACTGGAGTAATTTGAGGTCTTTGGACTTTGAAGTGAAAAAATTATAAAGCTAGAAAGAAGTTATTGTGCACATATTAATTTGGGGAGGGAAAAATAATTTGACACTTAAAACCAATAGGGGTGTTCATTCGGTTAAAACGGTGGCCGACCGAACCGAATTAACCATAATCGAATTAACTAAACTTTTTTTTTCTTTAACCGTTAACCGAACCAAATTTTTTTTCGAACATATTAACCGAACCGAATAAATTTCGGTTAATTCGGTTAATTTCGAATTAACCGAATTTTTTTTTAAATTTTCTAATTTATATAAAAATTAAATATTTTTTAATTCAAAAAAAGTTTATAATTAATTTAAATAATATATAATTATAAAATAAAAAATTTAGATAAATTTTTTAATTAATTAATATTGATTTAAGTTTAAAAGTTATTGGATCTTAAATTATTAATTGGGTTTTAAATGGTTTGGGCTTAGTCCATATGTTATATATAATATATTTAATATTTTTTAATTAAAAAACAGTTTACAAATAATTTAAATAATATATAATTATAAAATAAAAAATTTATATAATTTTTTTAATTAATTAATATTGATTTAAGTTTAAAAGTTATTGGATCTTAAATTATTAATTGGGTTTTAAATGATTTGGGTTAAACCCATATGTTATATATAATATATTTAATATTTAAAATTTAATTTCGGTTAATTCGGTTAATTCGGTTAATTAACTGAATTCGAACCAAATTAACCGTTAATCGAATTCTAAAAATTTTCTTATCCGTTAACCGACCGAACTAATTCGGTAACCGAACCGAATTAACCGAACTAATTCGGTTCGGTCGGTTAACCGAATTAATTCAGTTATTTGAACACCCCTAAAAACCAATAAAAAATAAAATAATTAAATAAATTTTAAATCAACTGCAAGTGAGAACGGGATTTCAACAAGTGTAAAAATAATTAAAAAGTTTAACTTCCAAGTGATTTAACTCGAGACCTACAAATATTCAGCGAGGACTATAGAATATTCTAATGCATACATTGTAGGTGATCAATCGGTCTGGTTATTCAATATTACCGAGACACTTGAAATATTTATTTTAAACAACAATAATAAACTAAAACCAAACTTACCAGTTCGATTAAATGTATTTTTTATTTGGTTTTTTTGTGTTCTGGCTTCAATATCAGTTTCAGATATCCGGATTATTTGCACAGCCCTAGTTAGAGGACTATCCTCGGGCAGTGCCCCAATCTCTGGTACATGACGCAATGAACATTGGATCTATGAATTTCCCTATTATCTTGAAAAAATAATACGCAAAGTGTAGTTGCTCCCTCTTTCCATCCAATCAAGTTCTACAAAATTTTCCATCAAACATCAACGCACGCAAAGAGAGAAGACCACATATTCATTGGTATAAGTCTAAGGATTAGTTGCTTATTCTGGTTAATGACAAATCCCTTCAGCGGCAGCCTGAAGTTAAGAGTGTTTTAAATAGGTAGATAAATAACCCCTTAATTAACTAATTAAGCCTGAATTCACAAGGCTCAAACACAGAAGCACAATCAAAACTCTCCAAATAAACAAGTAACGAGATCAGAATACAAACGTCAAAGCTCAAAGTAAAGAAGATAGGTTATATATGTCTCGCAAAGTATTATCATATCTTGTAAATGGCTGTGATTCCCAGAAGATTGAAGCATTTTCTCATAACAACGGCAGTCACTTCACATAATAGTAGTCGACTAGTCTCATTATCTGATCCAATGACCTGCACAATTCATCAATATACCACGTGTTATCTAAGTTCCACGTTAACCCAGAATTCAATTTGTCATCAATATTTTCATGGTTTCAAAAGTAGGTTGTGCGCGACTATAGAGAACTGCTATCTTCCGAGCTAGTTAGTTCCGCCATCTTAAGTGCAGGTGATAAGTAATAACAAACTTTATTTTACCAAGAAACTATATAATTAAGATCACAGATCATACCTTGCACTCGGGGTTGCTATAAAATTTCGAGAAGACTTCAGATAAATTATAGAGGTAATCACACAAAACATTTGGTAACAAATTTGTACACGCCTCTTCAACAACCTGAGAGCGAGGAAAAAATGTCAAACAAAATCTGGGTCAAGCAGCGACGAATACATTGGTTTCAATAAGTTCTTACCTCAGCAAACTGTAGCAAATGAAGCCCCAAATCACGCTCATCCTTATGCTCCAATACTAATGTCCCCTTCTGTTAAAAACAAATAAATAAATGAATAAGTCGCAGATATCAAATCTGCAACAAAAGAGTAATGATACCAGCTTTACGGAAACACATAAAAATAGAGATAGTTGCCCCTCCATTTTTTAAGCATAAGTTCATGATATAGAAACCCTATATGCAGGTACATTGCCAAGCATACTCCGCATCTAAAGAAACAAAACTACTGAAAGACTCGGTTCTGCAAAAGGAACTGATAGTTTCTTTTCATGACAATGGATGCACACTAGCCAAGTGAAAAGGCAACTGAGAGATTCAGGAAGCTACAGCTTCAGGTTGAGTGGGAACTTACATTCATCAGTTCGTCTACGTCTTTACCAGATCTCCTGATGATTGAACATATTCGAGCATGAGCATACAGCAAATAAACAGCAGTGTTGCCCTGCCATAAAAAATTTAGAAGGCTGGATTCAGATGATAATAGTGATTGTAGTAAGAGCAACAAAAATGACATTGGTAGGAGCAGAAAACGACAATTAGCAAAATGATGAAACAAATAGTTTCACAAAATATACAGTACAAAAGCAAGAAAACTGTTTAGACACCTTATCATTAAGCATCTGGTCAAAATTAAAAGTGTAATTGGTCAATCTGTTGTTCTTCAAGTCAGCATACCTGTAATCACAATTCATGGATATCAAACAAATAACATGGTACAAGAACTGCCCAGAAGATCATAGCGATAAATAACTTCATATCGTAACATTAGCTTACTTTACAGCACCATAACCAACTGCATCAGCAGTACTCTCAATCTCCTCCTCGGTCCATTCTTCCCCCTTACCTGATCAGCTCACAAAGTAAGAATTTCAGATACAAGAAGTTTGAAAAGTTGAAAGGCAACAACTTAGAAGCAACAAGAACTTGTATTAACAAATACATCACAAATAGTCTTACAAACATAAGGGAGTTAAAAGAGTCGATATGCATTTGTAAAATCAGAGATGAAGTTAGATATCATACCACGCTCAATTAGTGCTGCTTTACTTCGGCTCCTGGCTTCATCAAGTAGATCAACTAATCGAACTACTTCAGTGTTACGGGTTCGAAAACGCTTGCCATCTTCTCCGAGAACAAGTCCAAAACCAACATGGCTTGCTTTGGGATATGAATTGTCACCTTGAGGAAGCCACCCTGCACGTTTCGCAGCCTGAAAAATAAAACAAAATAATTTTCAATGTCAAAAGTTGGAACTCTTTTTCATCCTTATAATGATATCACATGAATCAATTTAGTTCTAGTAAATTGACAAAGAACTAGAAGAGATGTTTCACTTCCTTAATAAAGAATTTTAAAAGATTACACAACAGGATTCAAGAAAGAACTTTGAGGACATACTTTGAACACCATATCAAAATGCTGCTGTTGGCCAACATCAGTAACATATATAATCCACTCAGCTTTCTCTTCATTGAGCCGATACCTACAAATTGCAACATATATAGTCCAGAACTAGATGGATTAAAAATGGAGATAAAAATACAAGGTTTTTTCACCTTACTGCTTTGAAGAGAAATAGGATTAATACCATTCATTCATTGAAGTCTGAAGGGGGAGTGATTTCAGATCCAGAACGGATAAAAGCAAGTGTGTTCAACTTCTTCAAGAATGCTTATAATGCTAAATCAACTCTGGAAGTTGTCGGCTGTAATTTTGATTTTAAGCAACTGACAGTAGTTCAAAGGGATTGTCTTGAAGAAGAATTTTCGGAGTAAGAAGTTTGGCAAGCAATTGCTTCCTCTGAAAGTTCTAAAGCTCCTGGTCCGGATGGTTTTACCATGGGCTTTTACAAGAAATATTGGATGAATTTGAAGGAGCAGATCATGGAGTTTTTTTTCAGATTTCTATAAAGGAAAGGAGTGGGTTCATGGGGTAAATCATGCATTTATTAACTTGATTCCTAAGAAAGGTAATCCTGAGCGTATTGAAGACTATAGACCTATTAGTCTTGTGGGCAGCTTATATAAGATTCTTTCAAAAGTTCTTTCAAAGATACTTTCATAGTGTGTTAATGATATTATGAGCCCAACTCAGTTTGCTTTTATTCCGGGGAGGCAATTGTTGAATTGCGCTTGTTTAGCTAACGAAGGCAATGACTTCTGGAGGAAACAAGGGCTTAGAGGAGTTGTTTTTAAAGTCGATTTCAGCAGAGCATATTACACAATGGACAGGCAGATTCTTCTAAGGCTAATGAAAGACATGGGCTTCGGTGACAGGTGGTGTTCTTGGATTTCACAGTGTATATCCACTGCTTCGATTTCGGTTTTAGTTAACGGGTCGCCTACAGAGGAGTTTCCAATTGCTAAAGGATTGAGACAAGGATGTAGTCTTTCTCCTCTGCTGTTTAATGTGGTTGGTGAATTACTACATATGATGTTAATGAAAGCAGTGGAATCTGGCCTATTTCAAGGGTTTTCGATTGGCAAGAACCAAAACAACTTCACTTTGTCTCATCTTCAGTTTGCAGATGACTTGATTATTTTCTGTGGAGCTTCCATTACTCAGATTAAGAATGTTAGAAGAGTTTTGAGGATTTTTAGCTTAATGACGGGGCTTCATCTTTTTTTGATAGGAATGTAGGCCTCGTTAAAAACCCCCTTCATGATTAATGGAACACTAAGTGTTTCTCAATCAGCGGAAGGAGGAAAAGAGTGCCTTAGGATTCATTAAAAACAACAATATACATAATGTTTAACAACAACACATAAACACTCCCTGTACATAATCCAACCCAAAGACTACAAAAGCAAATCACAAATGTAAAACTAGCCAATACCAGCTTTGGCTAAACTATCAGCCTCAACATTGGCTGACCTAGCAACCCATCTAATAATACCATTCAACTCCCTTAACTTAGTAACAATATCTTTTACTAAATTAGAGTATACACCGGGACAGAGCTCAAAATTCTTGACCCACTCTACTGCAAGCTTACTGTCAGATTCAATCAATAAACGTTCCTTCATCTGCTGATGAAACGGCTCAAAAAAAATTAGGCCCCTCTTAACTGCCAACAACTCAATCAGCGCCGGAGGACCTGGACCAGAAGGCTCTTGAAAAGAGCCCATCATCGAGCCATCCTCATCTCTAAGAATTCCCCCAACACCACTCTTCCTCCAATCACCATTCACTGCTGCATCCACATTAAGTTTAATAAAACCCTTTGGAGGAGGAGACCAAAACACAATTTCAATGATCGAACACCTTGACTTAGAGCAATAATCCCCAATAGTAGGATCAGAGATGAGAGAGTCTTTTAGAATAGAGACATCCTTGGTATTCGTTATGAACCAGGTCGCCAGCCTACATCTTGCCATAAAAAACAGATCGATCTGATCGAGCCTACCCCCATCAAACACAATGTCATTCCTATATTTCCATATAGTCCATAGCACCACACCTGGAATATATGACCAAATTCTAGAATTAGGAACCAAATGCTCCCAAGCTATCAGAAAACTTTGAGCATTGGCCTGCAAAACCGAACTAACACCCCACAATTTCAAAAATTTCATCCACAATGTCCATGCCACAAGGCAAGTAAAAAATAAATGCAAAGAGGATTCAACCTCTTTTTTACAAAGGGGACATGACACATCTATAACAGTTGAAACTCCTCTCCTTTGTAGTTCCTGTTTTACTGGCAGTCTATGATGCACAACCTGCCACAAAAAGACCTCCACTCTGGGAGGCACCAAACCCCTCCAAATGAATTTCATCCAAAAAGAATCAGCTGACAAAACAGGACTGCAAGCTTTAACACTGGTCTTAACAGAATAGATCCCATCCCCGTTTCCTCTCCAAACCCACCCATCAGACAGATCCTTGGACAGAGGTATATTGTGAATTAAGGTCATCAGATCGCAGAATTGAACCAGTTCCCAGTCACTCAAACTCCTTCTCAATTGAACATGCCAACACCAAACTGAGGACTTGAACTCACCAAACTCTTTTAACTTCCCATTTATTATTTACAGACAGAACAAATAATCTGGGGAAGACCTCTTTAAGAGGGGAAACAGTCGCCCAATTATCAGACCAGAAACTGATTCTGTCCCCACTGCCTACTCGAACATCTAACAGACTTCAAAATTTAGCTCCGAACTGGTCATCTTTGAAATGATTATTGACTATCGATTTCCAAATCCAAGAAGAAAAAGCAGGTAGTTTTTCCTTGAACATCAACAAACTAGGGTCCAGATTATACTTACTGCAAATAACCTTTTTCCACACTGACCCTCTATCATTCGCAAACCTCCAAGACCACTTTCCTAGGAGTGCTCTATTCATGTAATTAAGATCTAGAACTCCTAGACCACCCGCACTTTTTGCAGAGCATACTGTCGACCAGTTTATCCAATGGATTTTTTTAACCTCTGCCCCTCCTCCCCATAGAAAACTGGCCATAATGGAGTTTAGCTTAACAATCACGGAAGAGGGTATTTTAAACAGGGACATGAAATAGGTGGGTAATGAGCATAAAACAGCCTTTAATAACACTAATCTTCCTGCCACAGACAGAGTCCTCGCCTTCCAGCTGGCTAGCTTCTTGTTAAATTTCTGCACTATCGGATCCCACAACGCTATAGAATTTCTCTTAGCACCAAGCGGTAATCCCAAATATTCCGAAAGAAAATGTCCCACTATACAACCAATAGTATTAGCCCACTGCAACACCTCTTCCTCACTGATATTAATCCCAAATAATCTACACTTAGTGAGGTTTAATTGCAGTCCTGAAATGACTTCAAAGACCCGTAAGACCCTCTTGACATTTAGAATCTGTGTCTTCGAAGCCATACAGAAGATAATGAGATCATCTGCGATTTGCAAATGTGACAAATTAAGAGCTGTATCATCCTTGCCAACAATCAAACCACTGAACAGGCCCGAAGATACTGCTTTCCTAATCAGTAGATTAAGTAACTCGCCAATGAAATTAAACAGCAATGGTGACAAGGAGCACCCTTGTTTAAGACCTCTAGCCATAGGAACCCCATTAACTAGCACTGAAACCGAGGCAGTTGACACACATTTCCGAATCCAGCCACACCATTTTAATCTGAATCCCATTCTAACCATAACTTTAAATAAAATATCCCAATCTACCGTATCGTAGGCCTTCTTGAAATCCACCTTCAACACACAACCCTTCAATCCTTTCTTCCTCCACAAATCAATACCTTCATTAGCGATGAAAGAACAATCCAAGATTTGTCTACCCTAAGTGAAGGCAAATTGTGAATCACTAACAACATCATCCATGCAACACCTCAACCTTCTCGAAAGGCACTTGGAAAGAATCTTGTACATCCCACCTACTAGGCTAATTGGTCTGAAATCATCTAAACCCCCAATATTAGAGCCCTTTGGAATTAGAGTTATGAACGAATGATTAATGCCATGCTCCCAATCCTTTCCCAAGTAAAAGTTATTGAAAAAATTCATAATATCACCTTTCAATGAAGACCAAATTTTTTTGAAAAAACCCATACTCAGCCCATCCGGACCCGGAGCTTTGTTACTATCAAACGAATTCAAGGCTTCCAAAATTTCGCCTTCCGTAAACTCCTTTTCTAGCATAAGACTCTGCTCCATTGAAATTCTTGAGAAATTTAACTTAATATCCTCCACTTCCAAGGTAGTGCGGCTATTGAAAGCTTTGAAAAAATGCTCTTTGACAGCAGACTTTAACCGGACCGGGTCCCTGATAATAACCCCATCTACACAAATAGCATTTAGAGCGTTCCTCCGCCTCCTAATGGAAGCACAAGTGTGAAAAATTTAGAATTCCGATCACCATCTTTAACCCACTTCTCTCTTGAATTTTGAAACCAGATTTGCTCCTCAATTCTGTAAAGTCTCCAAAGCTCATCCCTCAGTAACTTCAGCTCTGATGAACTATCAATAACTCCTGAAATTCGATTCTTCTGAAGAGAGTTCTCTAGGTGATGGATCTTGTCTTCAATAGCAGAAATCTGTTTACTAGGAAACTGATTCCTATTTCCAGACCAAGTCTTTATAGCAAACTTAGTGTTTCTAAGAATGCTCAGAATTCCTGCTTTTTTCTGACCCTCTTGAACTCATTAATAGACTCTGCAACTTTCTCTTGGAAGCCGTCCTCAGTCATCAAATAACTAAACAGCCTAAACGGCCTCTTGCCCCAATTGTCTTCCCCACTCTCCAAAATAATAGCATAATGATCAGAAATGGACTTTGTCAACAGCGATTGGGTAATATCAGAAAACTTAGAAAGGAAGCTGACATTAACCAGAAACCTATCCAGCCTAATAACAGTGGGGCAATCCCGATTACTGCTCCATGTATAATTCCCCCCTATTAAAGGTAAGTCGATCATCCCCGTTTGCTGAATGAACAGAGTGAAAATATCCATTGAATTTCTATTTTGAGACCTGCCATCCTTCTCCTCCTCTGTTAAGTAAGCATTGAAATCCCCTCCCACACATAAAGGCAAACTGCACCCATTTAAAAACTGTCCCAATTCTTCAAAGAAACTGGCCTTCTCTTCTTCCACAGACGGGCCATAAACATTAATGAACCCACACCTAAATTGATTGAATTTGAACTTCCCAAAAACAACAATAAACCTCCTATGGATAAACTGGTCTTCTAACTCAAAACAACTATCATCCCAACAACTAAATAAGCCTCCTGAAGAACCAACTGCTGGAGACACAACGAACCCCTGCAACTTATTCAACCCACTTCTTCTTAAAAATGAGCTTGGTAAAATCTCAAGTTTTGTCTCTTGGAGAAAAAGAAACATTGGTTTTTTCTCTGAGGATAACTTCTGAACAGCTCTCTGTTTTTCCTTTTTGCCCATCCCCCTAACATTCCAGGACAAGATAATGAGTTTTGTCATCATATTCAATTATAAAAAATACCAAAGCAATCCCAGAATCCATCTTAGGACTCAGCTAGCCTGACTCAAACCTTTCTCCAAATCCATAATTTTTTGTAGAAAAGCATTCTTCCCTTCCTTGAAAGAAATGCCCAGCATCCTGCTTATCTCCCAAGTAGCAATCGCTTCCTCCAACAGCCCTGAGAATGTTAATGTGGATACTGTAGTCACACTAGCATGGTCTAGAGCATCCCTAGTGAGGGATCTTTTCATTCTCCTGTAAGAGCGCTTGCCTCTTTGATCAACACAAACCCCTTCAGCCAACCCAGCCGCCTCTAGAATTTTAGAATGAAAACCACTTGAGATAGGAAACCTACCCAACTTTAAACTAGAAACCCTTCCTGGCTCATCCAACCAAATTTTTCTTTCTCTAGACCTGCTATAAAATCTCTTATGACTCTTAATTAGCTTTCTCCCAACCGGGGCACTCTTCCAAGAAATAGGACTAGCAGAACGAGTTGGCGAACCAGCTCTAAAACATGACAACTTTAAGCCTTCAGCAGACCCCACTTCCCCATCCATACCTGTTGTATCCTTAAAACCGGCCTCAGGCCATAAGCCTTGACTGCCTCTGTCTTTGTCTCCATCCCCAGAGCTGTTAGAAACATTATGAATTTGCTTTTGATTAGCATTTCCGGGCCCAATGAATTTGACTGCTGGCCCAGCCGGAACTAGTCTCAAGATAGGAGAAAAAGGCTCACTGCTCCTGTCTGAAAGGGCCTGCAAACTATCTTTATAATCCCCCTTATTTCTTAAACCCAGCCCAGCATAATCTCCCTTTTTACTACTCCCCAAACTGTGACCTTCTGACACAACTTCATTAATGTCTTTCCCTGCCAAGCTTCTTTTTGAAAACTGATTTTCTTCACCTGCTGCACCAACCCCGACAGGAAATCCCTGATCAATCCTTCCTCCTCTGACGACTCTACGACTGTGACTCTATCGTCGGAAAATTTATCCGGCGAGATGCCATGAAAGAAGTTTGAAACCTGGGAAGTAGATCCCAACTTAGAAGTCACCTTATATGATCTTCCGTAGGAACCTAGAGTAAACACTTCCAGGACGTCAAAGGGACTTTCCACCCTAAGCAAAATTCTCACCATCGAGAGATCTTCCCTTGTTAGAGTCGAATCCTGGATGACCTCCACTGAACCCCACCTTCCAGCTAACTTCTGTAAGAAATTCTCTTGCCAACATAACAGAGGGACACCGAACAGCTCCACCAAACAATAAGCCATAGGCACTCCACCTTCATTCAACAGCGATGCCAACCGATCGAACCAGAACCATAACTCCTTACTCTTATTTGACCACGCATCCTTCATCAATTCCTCTGATTTGAACGTTATAACACAAGAGTTCCAAACATATCCCCAGCTCGCAATTTGAACTTCAAAACCATCACTAGCCAAACCTTTTTGAACCAACTCCAACTCAAAGGAATGTTTCACAATACCCGTTAGAGATCTTTTCACCCAACTTGAATTTTCAGTAGGAATATGCATTTCCCAAATATTCTTCTTCTTCTTCATCCCTCTTCCCCTGTCTAGACTTTCGTAACTTTTTCCTATATGCTCCGACTCAGTCTTTTGCGAACTGCACGACACCAAGACATCTTTGTATGATCTATCATCTCTTAATCTGCTCGGAATCACAGCCTTCGAACTTGGATTAGCTTTATCAAATATAACCTTTTCCTGGACACCAACTGAAAGACGAGAAGAACCAGCAACCCTTGGTCGAACACTCTGGTACTTTGCAACTCCAACGTAAATTTTCCTCCCATCTATCCACAACCCGTTAATATTTTCAACTGCATTCCTCATCTCTGTTTCATTACCAAACTGAACGAAGGCAAAAGTGAAAGATTTATACTTTGGCCTGTTCACCACATTTGGTATGAAAATTCTCACCACCTAACCCTGATCGATAAATATGTTTCTTAGCTCACTCCTAGTGACTCTCTTACTCAGGTTGTCAACGAATACAGTCCAACTCCCGCCGGAGGAAGACTGGCCTATTCCTTTTTCTCTCTCTTCTTTCCTGACACTCTTCATTAGCAAAATATATACTGACTAGGGCTTCATCTTAATTTAGCTAAAAGCAAACTTTTCGGCATTAATGTGGAGGATAATATCCTAGATGGTTGGGCTTCAACTATTGGATGTTCTATTGGTTCTTTTCCGTCCATATATTTAGGCCTGCCGTTAGGGGCAAAAAGAAATTGTGAGAAATTGTGGGAGCCGGTTATTGACAATTTCAATAAGAAATTAGCGGGATGGAAAGCTTCCTCTTTGTCAATGGCAGTCAGATTGGTGCTTATTAAGTCAGTATTGTCATCATTACCAGTCTTCTATCTATCTTTATTCAAGATGCCATCTAATATTTGTCAGAAGTTAAATTCTTTGATGGCGGTATTTTTATGGGGTGGAGGGGTTGAGAAGAAGAAAATGCATTGGGTTAGTTGGCAGAATATTTGCAAACCATTGAGTTGTGGAGGTCTGGGAGTTGCTGACTTGAAATCTACTAATCGGGCTTTGTTGGGAAAGTAGGTGTGGAAGTTTGCTAATGAGAAAAAATCCATGTGGAAGAGATTCATACGTAGCAAACATGATGTTAGCTTTAATTCCATGGATATTACCAAGGTCTTATCTCACAATGACTCTTGGATTTGGAGGGGAATTGTTAATAACTTCATTAAAGATGATTTTATTGGAGGTTGCCTTAGAGCCCATGCGAAATTACATGTAGGGAATGGCAAATCGATCTCCTTTTGGAATGATATTTGGTTAGGGGATTTTCCTTTGAAAGTTTTTTTCCTAGGATTTTTTCTCTTTCACCAATACAACGGGGCTATGTTGCTGATTTTGGGAGCTTTGACTCGAATGGATGGGAGTGGAATATTAAATTGAGGAGGAATCTCTGTGATTGGGAAGTGGTTTAGCTGGTAGAGTTATTGGATAGACTTAAAGACATTAAATTAATTGATTATATGGAGGATTGTTTGCTATGGGATGGAGTAGGGGAGGAGTTGTTTACTATAAAATCGAGCAGGAAGTCTTTTTCCTCTTTTAATGAGGATTCATTTCTGTGGAACAAATATGTTTGGATGGGTTTAGTTCCTCCTAGAGTTGAGGCATTCCTTGCAAGTTTCACATAAAAAAGTTGTTGTGAGAGTAGAATTGAAGAGAAAGGGGGTTCCCATAGGGGATGATATTTTATGTCCTTTTTGTAATCAGTGTGAAGAATCTGTTCAGCATCTTTTTTATTTCTTGCCAGGTCTCGTGGGAATTGAGGAACATAATTATAGGTTTTTGGGGTATTGTGTTAGCTATACCTTCTGATCCTCCTTCTCTTCTTAGCTTATGGTCAGATATGAAGCCTTTTTCTGCTATGTGGAAATTTATTCCAGGGGCAGTATTATGGTCATTATGGAAGTTTAGAAATGAAATCATCTTTGATGGAGGAAAGCTGGACAGATTTGCACTGTTTTTCACGGTTCGGCTCAGGTTAGCGAAATGGTTCCTAGCAAAGTATCCTAATATCTCGATTCAGGTGGATTCTTTAATTGGTGATTCTTCATTGGCAGACAAATTTCCTGTCATTAAAAATTTGAACAGGTCTGTGGTCTGTTGGAGTACTCCTCCAACTGACTTTTATAAGATGAATGTGGATGGAGCTGTTACTAGTGTTGGGATGATTGCTGGAATTGGGGGTATTCTAAGATATTGGAATCGAACTAAGCTGATTTCTTTTTCAGAAAATGTTGATCCTACTCCTATCATAATAGCAGAGTTGAAGGCTATCAGAAAAGGTATAGACAACTTTGTCTCTTCAAAATGGGTATCGAAGGGAAGACTAATTGTGGAATCTGATTGTAAATTAGCATTGGAATGGTTGAAAGATCAAACTACAGTTCCTTCTTTTCTTACAAATTTAGTTAAGGATTTAGTGTCAACTATCTCTTTGTATGAGATTATTGTGAGGTGGATTCCGAGGTGTTGTAACTGCGAGGCTGATAAGCTAGCAAAGGAGGGGATTGGGTGATGGTTAGCTTTGTTTTACAGACTTGGGGCGTTTAGTAATCAGGATTTATAGGAGTGTGTTTAAGTTTTATGTAACTCTCAGGACTGTTTTTAAGTCTTATGTATTCCGTTTGCAATCAATATAATCAGACACTCTTTTCCTCCTTCCGCTAGTTGGTTCTTGCCTTACGGTAAAGAACCTCTAAAAGGGAGGTTTTTAATGAGGCCACCTATTTCTATAAAAAAAAAAGATTGATAAGAAAGCTAATTATTTCCTACCCCTAAACAGTAAACTTATCAAAACAAATTTGTCTAACAAAGTTCCCAATGAAAACAACATGAAATAGGATGAAGCAATAAATCATCTAAAGTTTACATGCTCAAGAAATTCCAAACCAGCTGTCATTTTTGTAATTTTAACCAGGCTAATCTCAGACAATTCTCTTGGCAGCACATAAATCTGACACTCAGCAAGGAAAACGAACCGGCATAGAGGCTCATAACATCATATTAAGGAAGAAAACTTACCAAAGTGCAGCCAGATCAGTTGATGCATAGTTGAAACCACCATCACTCTTCACCACAATGAGAGGTATATTAACACCTTCAATAAAGATCACACGAGCTCCCTGACTTTCCTCAACTAATCCCTGTTTAGTCAACCCCTCTATAACCCCAGGAATGTAAGGGTTATAAAAGCTCTCCCCCTACCAACGAGGAAATAGTCATAAATATGTATGACCATTACAAGATTGAAGATGCTTATAGAAATAGGCCCAAATTAGAGAGAGAAATAAATTATAAAAAATTATAGAGAGATTTCCAATGATCCCTGAATGTTATAGAGAGATTTCCGTATAGAGGTGCACCTGAAAGTTTATATAAGCTGATAGAAATATCAACAATACATGGAGCTTGACCTTACTTACTTTTTCCTCTAAATGAACTCCAAGTCGTTGATAAACCTTATAAAATTCAGTTCGGCTTATTTCACATATTTGTGCCCATGCCCTACGATATTTTTCTTCTCCACCCTTAAAAGAACAGAAAGAGGAATAAGGCATAAATGAATACAAGTGCATTAAGAGAAAAAACTTTCAAATACTGAATAAGATAAATTTTACCTGAAGCAGCACCACTGCCTGTTGAGCTCTCTCTTTGAACACTGGATCAGAATCAAATCTCTGCTTTGAAGCTTTGTAAAATGCCTAAGAGAATCACCAAGTTAGGATTACAACAATTACTTGATTTTGATAAACAATAAGATATCAATTCATTTGTAAATTAACTAGCAGACACAATTCATCAAAATATATAGAGTATAGAAATAATAATTATAAAAATAAAAAATTAAGCTTCTCGATGTCACAAAAGAAATCTATCCGTGTTTTGGTGGATAAATTTAAGGACAAAGAAAAGAAATACTAACAATTTTTAAATTGGTTCAACCATCTACAAAATTAAAAGTCATATGCTGTAAAAAAAAAAAGTGGACCAGCAACTATTCATTGTGTCCATGCAACCAGTACTTAGTGTATTTCTGCTTAGGCTTCAAATTTAAAGGAATGTGACAGTACTCATTCACCTGTAGATCTCCAATTGCAGTTTCGGTTGCGTCTTCAAAGTTTGGAAACTTTTCAAACAGGAACTCAATCAGCATGCCGAACTGCAAGACAAATAGGAAATTAAAAAAATAAAATTGGTAAATCTGGGGACATGCTGAAAAGTTATATAATCTTCTGCTTTAATATGTAGCAGAGTTCAAATGGAAAAGGAAGACAAAATAAGAGCCAACATATATATGGCAGAAAACTACAATAAGATAAAAGACTACAGCGCATTTCAATGATGAACAGCAACCTAGATGAATACAAACTTCACAATAAGATTGATGCTTCAACCTTTTCTGAACACAAGGAAGAATGCATGCATCTATGCACAAATCGGAAAAAAAACCAACCTGTGTACCCCAGTCACCAACATGGTTTCGTCGAAGGACTTTAACTTTGGAAAACTCAAGCATACGAGCAAGCGTGTCACCAATAATTGTAGATCTCAAGTGACCAACATGCATTTCTTTTGCGATATTCGGGGACGAAAAGTCAACAACTGCTGTTTTGACTGGCGGCATAGGTGCCCATGAATCAATACCTTCAATTAGCATCTTTTGAATGCTCTGTCAAACAAAAAAATAACCAAGCTCTCGTATAAGATTGACGCAATTGCTACAATAATCAAGAAAAATAAAGTTGAATAAAAGAAAAATTAAAACTACTCGTGGAAGAAAATGAATGACATAAAAGCTAAATAGAGAAACATGTGAACCACCTTAGCCATCCAATTCTTTGATAGTACTACATTTACAAACCCAGGACCAGCTACAGAGCATGATTCTATCATTTCAGAGGTCGGAAGATTATTCTTGATTGCCTAACAAAAGAAACAAGGAAAGGAAATAAATAAAACAATGATTATCTTTAGATTCAAAGCATGATACTGGAAACATGATGCTATGGAATCAAATCATTCCACCTCTCCAACCGCTGGAGGGCCACGAAATTGAGTACCCTTCCCTTTTATTTTAGACCAAAGGCCCATGGCATTGTTACTGCACCAAAAGAATTCCGAGGAATTAGGCAATAAAGACTATTCTATACAGAAGGTTTAAATTAGATCAAACTTCGAAATACAAATGATTTCCGTTTCATACCATCAAAACACCTTCTAAAGAAAATAGTATGTTTTTAGCAATAAAAGAACTTATGTCATACCATTGGTAATCACCAAAATTGCCAGTGCAGGCAGCTATCAATGGCTCTACGTATGGCTCATTCGGAACTGTTACTTTAAGTGAAGCTTCAAATAATTTTGCTAACTGGGCCTTCACACTCCCCATGCATTCTTCCTCTTGCTACACAAATATTAGAATAAACTAATCAATGCCCTTTTCACCGGAAAATACAATTAATGGATGAATATTCAGTTGAAAGAACTTACAGTTGTCATTGTCGTTACTGACTGCGTCTTGGTTGCTAAAGCAAGTCTTCTAGACACCAATCTCAAAAAATCTGTCTAGTTATGTGTTTATATAAAGAAAATCATTACCAATTAACAATGAATATCAAACTTGAAAAAACAACCCCAATACACCAAAGAAAATAGCTAAAAATAGAAACTATTCACTAAAAGAAAGTGCAAAATGCAGTCAACTAAAGTCCCAATACTAAAAAAGGAAAGCAGGTCGTAGAATTCTGTGCATGGAGTGTGAGAATAAGCAGAACCACTCAGAACAAAGTTGAAAGAAGTGAAACGATCTTAAAAACAAGAGAATGGAAGAGAAAGATGGCTAACCAGAGGCGGAGGCGGCAGCTGAGATGGAAGGGGAGAAAGGGAAATGAGAGAGGCAATTGACGGAAAGCAATGGAGACGAAGGTGCCGGCGGGACTAAAAGGGTTAAGGATGTCAACATATCTTTTCTTTTCTCCTTTTATATTTTCAATATATTTTTTTAGCTTAACCAACCCGAAAAAGCCTTCGATTTCGATACTTGATTTCTTTTTCTGCTTCCTTCAATGCTTTTCTGTTTTAGGGTTTTCCTTCGTTAGCTATTTTCACGCGATATTTATTTCCCCAACAATTTTTTACCAATGACATCGTGCCACGTCATCTGTTTGAAGATGGGACCCAGCGATAAATATATTTTTAAAGAAAAATAAAAATTGATAAACTTGAGGCTTAAATTCTTATTTGGCCCCTTAACTTGATATCTCCTTATTATTTGATACTTGTCATTTTCCTTAAGCGTCAGAACCTTTTACAATTTTATATTTCAAGGTGTGTGTTGCTCTGTTATTTATATATGGCTTAATACATACCTAAGTTATATTTTAAAATATAATTTAATGTTTAAAATGTTTTTTTCTAATAATAGGTACCTAACGTTTTCTCTATTATATTTTTAAATACCTACAATTTTTCTGTTACTCTTTTAGATGTTTACTGTCATATATTTTATTTTTTTAATAATAAAAATATTATTTAAAAAATAGAAAAAAATCAAATCTCCACCCGTGTTATCTCTCTCTCTCTCCTCCCCACAGTTGACGACGAAGGGTCACCACATGTCAAGTTTTGTTTAGACCAGGACGAGATACTCAATGGTGGCGACCGTGTAACGTACGGACTGTTATAGTAGTCAAAATTGCCAAATAAAAAACAACAACAACGAAAAACCTACAAATCTGGCGACCCTTCGCATCATTTTTTACGATGATCAGCTCAGTTTCACGGTGGATGGAGGACTGAGCTTTGGTTGCGGCTGCGAGATAGTTTTGATGGTGTTAACAATGACGGCCACGGACCGATAGTGATCGATAGGTGGCTGAAGATGTAAATTTTGGCATTTTTAAAAATTATAATATTGATTTTTTTAAAATAAAATATTTTTATAATTTTATACTCGTGACACATATCAAATAACGATCAAATTTAATGATCGTTACGGTCTATGAACTTAAAAGAGTAACGTTGGAAACATTAAGTACTTATTGTTAGCAAAAAAAATCTTTAGACACCAAATTGTATTTTGAGGTATAGTTTAGGCACTAAAAAGTGTATTAATCCTTTGTATATTGTATATTTTTTTACTTTTTTTTAAGGTTAAATTAATTTTTATTAATTTTATAAAAATATGTAAATATTTATTTATTTTCAAATGAGATAAAGAATTAATTTTATCTCTAATTTAACAATTATATAATTTAAATATCAATGTTAATTAAATATAAACAAATTCTTACTTCGATATAATGATTAAGCATTTGAACACTTAGGGTAAAAGATTTCAAATTTGAATAAATATTTTAAAGGGAGTCGTACTTTGATATTTTGAATAAATATCAATTTTTTTACCTTTTGTTTCGATTTGATATTTCTCCAATAAAATTTAATAGTATTATTGTGCTTGACACTTTTTATGGATAAATTGCATCATTCACTTAATTATCTTTTCACACAACTTTTTTGTCATCGAAGTTTTTTTAAAAAAAATTAATTAAATAACTTTCAAATTATTTCTAATTTAATCACTCTTATTTTAGTTATATATTAATAAAAACAATAATAAAAAAATTCATTTCACAATAATTATTAATAAAATAAATCATAGTGCTTAAAACATAAATAATTTAAAAGTTTAGTAGTAAAATTTAAAAAATTTAAATTTTAGTGACCAAAATAAGAGTGATGAAATAGTTGAGTGACGAATGATATAATTTACCCATAAAATGCTACATATAATAATTCCATTAAAATTTTATCAGCATGTTACAAGTGAAACATAAAGTAAACATTAGATATAATTTAAAAAATAATAAATTTTAGGTACAAACTAGAGAATAATTTAAATACTAAATATGTAATTTATCTTAAAAGTTGACCTCATTTTTTAAAAAGTATTTTATAAAAAAAATTCTCACAACATATCAATAATTTAAAATTATGATATCATAATTTAAATTTCTTAACTTTATTTCTAACCCAAACTCAAAATCATAAAAGATAAAACAAATTTCTTAATCATATAATAACAAATATCACTTGAATATCATATATCCCATATGTAATGGGGTAAGGGGGAGGTAGGATAGTAAGTTGTCCCCAACACCAGGTTGAGAGCAACTTCTGTGGGAGACCTCCGAATTATGAATTGCCCCCCGTGGGACTCGATCCCACGACCACAAGGTTAGGAGCATTGCGCTCTACCAATTGAGCTGGACAGGCAATTCATCCTATATTCTATAAAGGTCAAATTATACAATAGTAGCCCTATTTGATATTTATAAATTAGTTAAACATGTACGAATTAAACGATCTGATAATTGTCAGAATCGTCTTTCGGTTGGGCCCCGAAATTGGGCTTCGACTTAGGAAAATGGATTGGAGTCGCCACCGATCATTTATTTAAAAGTAAATTGGTTGATCGGATACCTTATTTCTTACCTTATCTATTTTTTGCCAGCGATGTGTCGGATTCGAGAGTCGGTTATAGTCAAGGAAGGATTAGCACCCTTGAACTGCCCTCTCGGTACTACGTAATTTCCAGTTGTCATTAAGTAAGAAAAATGTAAGTTTAACTTAAAAGGTAAAATTACGATCCAAAATTACTTACCTTAGATTAGTTTGAAAATATCCTTTAAAAAAAGGTCGAGACACACGTTATAGGTAAAAGACAATGAAAATAAATAAAACAAAGAAAACACATAAAAAACGTGAATAAACAAAATGAGATAAAAATAAGAAAATAAAATAAGTAAAAGTAAAAATGAACAAGAAAAACGAATGAAGTAAAGAATATAATAATAATGTAACAAATAAATAAAACGACAATAAAAATAAATAAGAAAAAATACAAAGGAGATAGAAAATAAATGAAGGGAGAAAAAACAATTAAATAAAATAAAGAAAAAATGTAAAATATATGTTAAAAGTAAAATAGTAATAACCATTATAATGATAATTATAAAATATAGATATATACGTTAATAGCAAAAATAAATAGTAATAATACTAGTTATATAAAAAATATGTATATATACATAATAACTTATAAACAAGGTATAAACAAAAATGATAGTATAATAAGTATAAAAATGAAAAAAAATAGTAAATAATAAAAATAAAAGGAATTATAAAGAATATAAATACATAAGTAAAAAATTATATATATATATATACAAAAAATAAAAATAAAGTATCAATGAAATAAATATAAAAATACTAATAATGGACATATAACTAAACGTATATAATATTAGTAGGGGATTAAATTGAAATAAAAGCTAAATCAATGGGCAAATGTCAAAGAACATTGAAGATTAAAGCCGGATCAGGGGGAAAATTAAAAGTTTGAAAATCAGGAGGACCAAATCGTGGGTTTACCCCATTTATAACGAAAACACGCGGATCTAGCCGCTGACGGGTCGGGTTGCGCGGGTGTTCACAGGCCTAGTATATAAGTTAAATTTCTTTTATTTTTCATTCTTCTCGTTCGAAAACCGAGAGCCGCATCCCCAAATCCTTCGTCTCTCGCCTATTCTTCACACTTGAGAACACGTCCCAAATTTCCAGAATCTAGCAGTGTGCGTCGACCGCCGATCATCGACGGTAAAAGTAAAAAAAAAAACCCTTTTTCCGAAAGCTTTCAACCCCCTCGTTTTAAAAATCCAACCAGTTTGTACAAATCGGCCTTAGGGAATCGCAGATCTAAGAAAATAACCTCGATTCCCTTGTGTTCATCGGCCAAAACAAATCTGATCTTTGGTGTTTTTCAATCCAGAACAACGAAAAAAAATCAAAAAGAGCCCCATGCAGATCGAATAACACGTGAAAAAGGTGAAAATGTACCTTTTATTTCGAATAAACTTTTGAAATTTTACAGATTTTTGCTCTTAATTTCCTTGTAGTTTCTCTGGTATTTTGGTGTAATCTCTGTTTGTATCAACTCGTGCTTTCTAGTATAGCCTAGTGTAAACTCGTCCTCCTCTTGTGTGTGTGTGTCGATTTATTTGTAGTACAAATAATGTTATTTCTAGACTAGTTTGAGTCATAGTAGAACTCTGACACTTTGTTTGTTGGTGATGGTCTTGCTTGCGCCGAATGCTTTGAAGATGGGGGCGTGTTGCCGTGAAACTCGGATTAGGCATTGGGATGGATGCGATGCTAGTGGAGATTGAGGGAGAGCTAGGGTTTCCCATGGTGGGCTGCTGGAGTTGTGTAGTGATTTTGGGCCACATATTTGGGCCTGCAAATGTAAATACAGTTATTAATATTATATATAATTATACAATATAATATATAATATTATATAATATAATAATATTAATAATAAAAGACAGAATTGAGTGTCTTCAGCTGCCTCTATTTGCTCATTATCGTGTAACAAAAATAGAGCAAAAATTAAAAGACACGAATTTCAGTCATATCGAATATCTTCCGTCGTGGAGTTGGAATCCGATATTAAGACTGGTTTGTCAATATGGATTGAATTAAGAAATAACTCCCTCGTTGCGAGGTTGAGTTGAACTCGAAACTTCTGAGCGCGATATCCTTCGTCGTGAAGTTGAAATCGTACTAAAAAAACCCTTGGCAAGTGGCCTCTGAACCGTCTTCTAGGTCAAGATACTTCGTTGTGAAGATGAAACTTGACATGGAGACTTTGGCGTTACTGTGTTACAGATGACTCATTCGTCGTGAAGTTGGGTCAATCTGTTTGTGGAGTCAAAATTTCATATGACCCTTTCGTCGTGAAGTTGAGCCTTGGAATTGAATATCCTTCGTTGTGAAGTTGAAAATCTAAGGTAAGTTGCGTTGTTTCAAGGCCAATATCATTCGTTGTGAAGTTGAAATTGACTTTGAAACTGGAAAGTTTACTAACAGACACTCCTTCTTTGAGTTGGATATCCTTCGTCGTGAAGTTGAAATCCAATCTAGAGATGGATGTTGTTTGTGTGCACGATTCCCTTCGTCGTAAAGTTGAAACCGTTGGTGGCCCCTTCATCGTGAAGTTGAGCCTAAAATTGGATATCCTTCGTCGTGAAGTTGAAATCCAAGTATTGTTCCGAGTCCAATATCCTCTGCCGTGAAGTTGAAATTGGTTATGGAACTGGGAAATTTTTTGTTGACAGTCAGTCGCCTCTTCGCTGTGAAGTTGAGCTTGTGTTTTCTTGAGTATAATATCCTTTACCGTGAAGTTGAAATTGACTTTGAATGAATTTGACAATCAGCCGCCCCTTCGTCGTGAAGTTGAGCTTGTGTTGTCTTGGGTCCAATATCCTTCGTTGTGAAGTTGAAATTGGCTCTGAAATTGGGAAGCCCTTTTGTCGTGAAGTTGAGCCCCGAATGGCACGATATCCTCCATCGTGGAGTTGAAATCGTGGATGTATGGGTACGATATCATCCGTCGTGAAGTTGAAATCGCGGATGTCCCCTTCATCGTGAAGTTGAGTCTTGACTTGAATATCCTTCGTCGTGAAGTTGAAATCCAAATATTATATGTTGTGGGTGGACAAGATTCCCTTCGCCGTGAAGTTGAAACCGTGAATGACCCATTTATTGTGAAGTTTAGCTTAGAGCTAGATATCCTTCGTCGTGAAGTTAAAATCTACTCTCAAGTAAATTGTGTCGCTTTGAGTCCAATCTCCTTCGTTGCGAAGTTGAAATTGGCTCTAGATTAAACCTGAAAAGATATGCATATACGCGATGTTATGAATGCAATGCTCTTAGGTATTCCTAAAATGCATATGAAACATATGTTATTCTGGGCTCTGGAGAGAAATCTTGATCTCCGGTTGTTTGTCGTGTTGACTCTTGATTTTGGAATCTGGAAGTTCTGACTCCTGATCTTGAATTCTTCAAATGTTCAAATCTGATGTGCACATTCTATTTGTTTATTGATTTGGGAAATGCTTCTTGACCATCTCAAGTATGTGCATGAGCCTTGATCGGCTTTCGGATACCTGTACTTTTCAATGAATCTTTGTACATTAATATGCGATTATCTTTTGCATAAGTAGATAAATCATTGAGTTTAAGTTCAATTCAAAATGCTCAAAATAAATTGATTTAGAGAAAAGATCGTCTTTATTCATAAGGGAGAAAAAGAATAAATAATACATGACAAACATTTTGGAAAATGAATACATGATAAAGTATGAGATCTCGATAATTTGGGCACTTCTGAGCTGAAAAGCCGTCAGGTGACTTTGAACACAGCCTTTGCCAAGGGATCTTTGAAAATGCGACAACTTTCTGGAGAGTGCAACTTTTCTCTGACTTGTTTAGTTTGTAGGAGATTCAGATGTCGGGATGCTTCCAGTGTCTGGATTTCTTGAACTGATATCCAAATCGCCCTTTCGGGTTTTCAACTTCGACCCATCCTTGGTTGCAAAACGCCCTTTTCGGGTTTTCATCTTGAACCTACCTTATTTTTCTTTACTTTTTTCTTTTGTTCTTTTGTTCTTTTTGTCATTTTCTTTTTTAAATTTAGGGCGCCCTTTCGGGTTTTCACCCTAAACGTTTTTCTCTTTTTTCTTTTTTCAACTTAGGACGCCCTCTCGGGTTTTCATCCTAAGCGAAGTACTTTTTGACTGCATCCAAGTTGATGGGATGTGGCAGTTCAGGTCCGTCTATTTCATCCAGGACAAGGGCTCCTCCGGATAAGGTCTTTTTCACAACATAAGGTCATTCCCAATTTGGCGTCCGTTTTCCTCGAAAATCTTTCTGGACTGGCCAAATTCTTTTTAGTACCAGATCTCCTTCGCGGAATATTCTCAGGCGCACCTTTTTGTCATGTGCTCGGATCATTCGTTTCTGATAGATTTGACCATGATGAATGGCTTTCAGTCTCTTTTCATCTATCAGGTTAAGCTGATCATATCTGGATTGTACCCATTCTGCATAATCCAGTTTGACCTCTGTCAAGACCCGGAGTGACGAAATCTCTACTTCAATGGGTAGTGCCGCTTTCATTCCATAAGCTACTGAAAATGGAGTTGCCCCAGTCGAGGTTCGTACCTAGATTCGATAAGCAAACAACGCAAAAGGCAACTTCTCATGACAGTATTTGTAAGTTTCAGTCGTTTTCTCCACTATCTTCTTAATGTTTTTGTTTGCTGCTTCTATTGCTCCGTTCATCTTTGGTCTGTAAGCAGTAAAATTGTGATGCTTTATGTTGAACTGCTCACAGACAGCATTCATCATTTTGTTGTTCAAGTTTGTAGCGTTATCGGTGATGATCTTTTTAGGTAGACCATACCGACATATGATTTCTTTCTTCAGGAACTTACAAATAGTGGACTGTGTGACACTGGCATATGATGCAGCCTCTACCCATTTCGTGAAATAGTCAATCGCTACGAGATTGAAATGGTGACCATTCGAAGCCTTCGAATAAATTTGCTCGATAACGTCCAAGCCCCACACTGAAAAAGGCCAGGGCGACGTCATTACATGAAGTGGATGATGTGGAACATTGATTTTATCTCCGTAGATCTGACATTTATGACATCTTCTAGCATAGTTGATGCAATCACTTTCCAGTATGGACCAAAAGTATCCGCATCTCATTATTTGTCTTGACATCATATGCCCATTTGCATGTGCTCCACAAACTCCTTCATGTACTTCTTCTACTATCATTTTTGCCTCTTCAGTATCGACACACCTTAACAGGACTTGATTATGGCTTTTCTTGTATAAAACCTCTCCGTCAAGGACGTATCTAACTGTCATCCTTTTAAGGGTTCTCTTATCAGTTTCGGTGGCTTCTTCTGGATAACTATGATGCTTGATATACTGTAGAATGTCGTAGTACCAAGGCTTAGTGTCTTTCACTTCTTCAATTTGGTAACAATGAGCCGAGTACTCATACGACTGCATGTTAATTGGCATCATTTCAGACTCCCCGACAACCTTGAATGCGGCTGCCAAGGTAGCTAAAGCGTTAGCCATTTGATTTTCTTCTCTAGGCACGTAGTGGAAGGTGATTTCATCGAACTCTTCGAGCAGATCTAGTATTAGTCTCCGATATTCCATCAGCTTTGTATCCTTGGTTTCTCATTCTCCTCGGAGCTGATAGATTACTAAGGCTGAGTCTCCGTATATCCGCAAGGTATTTATGCTTTGCCCCAGTGTAGCTCGGATTCCCAAGACACAGGCTTCATACTCTGCTATGTTATTAGTGCAATCGAAGTTCAGTCTGCTGGTAAATGGGTAGTGATTCCCTTCTGGAGAGATCAGGATTGCCATGTCCTAATGTATTTGATGCACCATCGAAGTGCATTCTCCAGGAACTGTCAATTGAAGTGCTTGTTTCTTCTAAGGATATAACCATCAAGTCTTCATCTGGAAAATCAAAGTCTAATGACTCGTAATTCTCATCGGTTCTACTGGCCAAGAACTCTGATATGGTACTTCCTTTTATTGCTTTTTGGCTTACGTACTCGATGTTAAATTCAGACAATAACATCTGCCATCGGGCCAACTTTCCAGATAGAGCAGGTACATCCATCATGTACTTCAGGGGATCTAACTTGGAAATCAGCCAAGTAGTGTGGTATAACATGTATTGTCGGAGTCTCTTTGTGGTCCAGACTAAAGCACAACAAACCTTCTCGATATGAGGATATCGGACCTCGAAATCGGTGAACTTCTTGCTTAAATAGTAGATGGCTCTTTCCTTCTTCCCGGACTCGTCATGTTGACCCAGGACACACCCCATGGAGTTCTTGAATATGGAAAGATACAAGAACAGAGGTTTGCCCGGGATAGGGGACATCAGGACAGGAGAGTGAGATAAATACTCATTTACTTTCTCGAATTCAATCTGGCATTTTTCATCCCACGCTCCTAGATTGTTCTTTTGGAGAAGACGGAAGATTTGGTCACATTTGTCGGTTAACTGAGATATAAATTGTGCTATGTAGTTCAATCTGCCCAGAAAACCTCTGACCTCTTTTTATGTTCGTGGTGGATGTAGACTTTGAATAGCTTTAACTTTATTGGGATCGACCTCAATGCCTTTTCTGATGACCACGAAGCCTAGTAGTTTTCCGGATATTACCCCAAAGGTGCACTTGCTAGGGTTCAATCTTAGCTGGAACTTCCTCAACCTCTGGAAGAGTTTTCTCAAGTTCTCGACATGTTCATTTTCGGTTTGTGCCTTGACAATCATGTCGTCAATATAAACCTCAATTTCTTTGTGTATCATGTCATGAAACAGGGTGACCATAGCTCTCTGATATGTTGCCCCATCATTCTTCAGACCGAAAGGCACCACTTTATAAAAAAAGTTCCCAATATCGTAACGAACGTGGTATTCTCCATGTCTTCAGGATGCATCTTGATCTGGTTATATCCCGAGAATCCATCCATGAATGAAAAGAAAACGTTCTCGGATATATTGTCTACTAACGTGTCAATGTGAGGTAGAGGAAAGTTATCTTTAGGGCTCGCCTTGTTAAGATCCTAGTAATCGACGCACATGCGAACCTTCCCGTCTTTCTTCGGAACTGGCACTATGTTGGCCACCCACTCTGAATACTTGGGCATTTGTAGGAAACCGGCATCGAATTGTTTCTTGACTTCTTCTTTAATTTTAAGGAGCATTTCAGGTCACATCCGTCTCAGTTTCTGTTGCACAGGTTTGCACTCTGGCTTAATTGGCAGCTTATGAACTACCATATCTGTGTCTAGTCCCGACATGTCTTGATATGACCAGGCGAACACATCTATATACTCCTGAAGTAAGACAATCAGGTTTTATCTTGCTTCAACTGAGAGAGTTGTGCCGATTTTAACCTCCTTTCTGTCATCCTCAGTGCCCAGATTCAAGATTTTGATTGCCTCCTCATGTGGTAGTATTTGCTTCTCTTCTCTTTCTACCATTCTTAACAATTCGATAGACAAGTTACACTCTTCTTCAGTGTCGCATTCATTAAATTCCCCGAGACAAATGACTGATTCAAAATCCACTTTCGGATCAGGATCATTAGTGCCTACATTATCGTTATCTAGGGTCCTGAAGGAACAAAGAAGATATGTGTGTATGAGAGGAAATATCCCACACGGAACAGTCAAGAATCAAATTCGAAAGAAAAATATAAATGAAGTGTTGAAATGTAAAAAATAGACAATGAATCCAAAAAGAAATAAAATTTGTTTGCCATGGACATAAAAAATGCATTTTTTATTGAAATTAAATAAAATGTTTATTCACCCTTACAAAAGATCACCTATTGCCTCGAGTATAGGCAAATAGGGATATTTCGAATATTACTCTGAAAGACTCTTGTAAACCACATGTAGTTCTTCCACCGACCAACTGCTAGGCACGAACCCAGGTGGCAGAGGGTATATCCCGGATCTATCTCCGTTGTCAACATCTTCTATGGTCACGACATCGATGCTCAGATCTTCCAGAGCCGCTTCTAGATCGGATGAGGTGGTCTCGAACACATAACAACCCGACTTGAATATATTATAGAGAGGCGGGAATACCACGGGTTCCCGTCGAAGTTCACCTCCAGTTAACCTGGCTAGTCTTCTTTCTCGGTTCTTCTAGACTTCCTTCATCTTTTCATGGTAACTGGGTTGAAAACTGAGCCCAAACTTATCTAAATTCAAAACAGGAAGGACTGGATTGATCATTCCTTGTAGCAGCTTCCCAAACCCTCTTCCGATCTTAACGTCTCATCCCAAAGTTTACTTGATCTCTATCTTGGTGTACTGGGAGAGTCGGGATTTGGGAATTCTTCTTCCTTCTGCCACGAATGTGGCATTCACGAATTCTAAGGAGCAGAACGAGCATTCTACCACTTCCTCGTCTACTTCGATGTATGGGGCCTCTGTGGTCATACTTGCCACGATGTCTTCCTCAGCATTGATAATTACTAAGGCCCCGTCAATAACAAATTTAACTTTTTTTATACAGCGTGAAGGGTACTGCACCTGCTTGATGAATCCATGGACTTTCCAAAAGACAACTATAAGATGACATGATATCCATCACAAGGAACTCAACATCATAGGTGGCTGGTCCGATGGTCAAAGGTACTTCGATCTTACCGACTACCTCTCGTTTGGTCCCGTCAAATGCTCGGACCACGTTCTGACAAGCTCTCATATGAGAGGTATCTATTGGCAGCCTCTTCAATGTCACCAAAGGCATCACGTTCAGGGCCAAGCCATTGTCAATTAATACACTTGGTAAAGCGTGCCCCTTACAATATGTAGTAATATGCAATGCCTTTGTTCGACCTCTTCCTCCGGATGGAATCTCATCATCTAAAAACGAGATGAGATTATCAGCTTGAATATTGTTCACCAGTCAATCCATCTTGTTGACTGGTATGTCTTGTGGCACGAACGTTTGATTAAGGACATTCAACAGTGCTTCTCAGTGTGCCTCTGAGTTTAAAAATAGTGCTAGCATTGAAGTACGTATAGATAAGTTGTGGAGTTGTTCTACAATGTTGTACTCGCTGTGTTTCAAGATCTTAAGGAACTCTTTAGCTTCTTCCTCCTTTATAGGTTCATTGAAAACTAGCACATCTTCTTTGAATAGCTCAAGTAGTATTTGCCCCACTTTGCTATCACATCTTTTAGAAGTACTCACCTGGCATTCGTACTTCCATGACACTTGTCGATTGTCCTTATATTGAAAAGGCCGAGGTATTGTGATCACCACCTTGGTTGGTGTTGTTGTTGTCATCGCTTTAGGGGTAATTATCAGAGGACTACCCCTACCATACTTCTTGTCAGATGATTCTCCGGTAGCACAAACATCTGCTTCCAAAGAATCTTGAATCTCTTCGTAAAATTCCAGCTTTTTTCGGTCCATCATGAGCTGGACCAATGACTTGAATTCGGGGCAATCTTGCACATTACGCCCCTCTTCATTGTGGTAACAGCAATGGTTACCATTTTCAATCCTTGTTGTACGTGATTGGGTGCAAGAAGCCCCGCTTTTATTATTTGGCTCCATATCCAAGCCAAATGAGCTTTAACTTCCAAAACACAAGTTTTGATTCTCTTGCCATTCTCGGTGGTGGTTGCGTTGATTTCTTTCTCCTGATGATTAAGCAAGGGATTCTGGGCAACGTTCGATGCTCCGGAGTTGAAATAGATCCAATTTTTGTTCCACATTCGTTGTACCAATCTCTTGAATGCGAGACAGTTTTCAATTGAATCCCCCTGCACACCTCCGTGATATTCACAGTGGGCGTTCTAGTCAAACCATTTTGGATAGGGGGCTTTATCGGATCCATAGGATAGGGTGACACCGCGTGAGTGTCGAAGAGTTGTTGATATAACTCTTTATATGTCATGGGAATGGGATCAAATTGTTCCCTTTCTGTTTCTCTTCTTGGTTCTCTATGAGTTTGGTTAGAAGTACCGGATGGTAACACTGCAGTTGTTTTTGAACTTGAGATCGTAACACCTTTGCTAGCGTTGTAGGTGTTGACATTGTTGATCTCGCGGTCCTTGTTCTTCATGGGAGACTTTCTATTGGAGTCACCTCCTTCAATCTTTCCTTGCTTTATGGACAGTTCAACCATCTCACCAGCCATAACCAGATCTAAGAAACTTCCCGGTGTGATTGCCACCAGGTGCCCGAAGTAAGGTGTCTTCAGGGTCTGTACAAATAGCTTTCTAGTTTTCTTTTCATCCAATGGGGGATGAACTTGCACAGATAAATCCCTCCATCTCTGTGCGTACTGTCGGAAACTTTCGTTATGCTTCTTTTCCAGGCTCTGTAGCATAACTCGGTATGGTCTCATATCATTGATATGTTTGTACTGTTCTAAGAAAGACTTGGCTAAGTCTTTCCACGTCTTGATATGAGTTCGGCTAAGCTAGTTGTACCACCGGATAGCTGAACCGGACAGGCTCTCCTGGAAGCAGTGGATCAGGAGTTGGTCATTTTCCCCATATCCTGTCATCTTCCGACAAAACATAGTGATATGGGCTGAAGGGCGGCTATTCTCATCGAACTTCTCGAACTCTAGGACTTTGAATTTTGGTGGAAGCGCCAAATCGGGAACCAAGCTTAGTTTCATTGCATCCACCCCATGATAATCATGGTCTCCTTGGACCATCTTCATTTGGTCTTCTAACATCCGGATCTTTTCTTCCATCTTATTTTTCTTATCCTCGTCGTCAAAATCCAAGACAGGGCAGTCGTCCGGATGATTGTTAGGATTTGCCGTAGAAGTCTGTAAATTTGCCACCGATACAGCTTTCCCTTTGGCGGCAGATGAGTCACCTTGCAGTCCCGGTAAGATCCCGGATGAGATAACCACCTGTGGGGTCGATGGTATGGTTATCCCCTCAGATGCACCTACTCCAGATGCCCTTGTCTGTTGTTGTAAACCAGATAACTTAGCCACGATTTGGTCGACTAAGGATTCATGGCTTTTCTTGATGGACTCCATGGTGCTTTGACTATTCTGAGCCATTTTGTCCTCCAATTTTTTCTGCAGTCTTGCCATGTTCTCTTCGACCTTCTTCATTCTGGCCTCCATTTGTCTCTTTTTTGCTCGAGTATTGTACGGGTGATGCGTATTTAATCCTTGCGGTGGTAAGCTTGGTGTCTGAGACATGTTTTGTTAGTTAATACAAATGTAAAAACATGGAAAATAAAGAAAACAAACATGAAATATAAAATGCAAAATATGCAATGTATGATGTATGCAATTTGGAGGCATTGATCCAGAAAAGTGTTCATTATTATAAATAATCCTTACTCAGTTATTGTCTTGTTATCATTCTCATGTTGTTTCTCTAAGTCAGCCACCCGGATTCTCAAGCGTTGGTTCTGATATTGACTGTCTGCCAAGCGCCTTTGAGCAGTCTTCAGCTGTTCCTTTCAAGTTCTTTTATCAGGCCCCTCGAACTTCCTTTTCAGACTGTGAGCTTTGTCTTTCCAGTATTCAGAGGTTACTTTCAACTTGGAGTTATCCTTGACTTTATCTTGATACCCCTTTCTCAAATCTTCAAGCTCAAAACAGACTCTTTTCTGTTCTCTTTCCAGTTTGTCTGCTCTGTCTTTCTGAGAGTCGGCATCTAGCTTCCATTGATAACATTCAGCTTCAAGTTCCTTAACCTTATGCTTCAGCTCGTTATTCACAGCTTCAAATTCTACCTTGGCTATCTCAAGTCCAGAAGGGACATGCTAGAGATGTTCCTCCATAGTCCGGGTGTCTTCACAGTCTGGTACCGGGACATTATCATTCTTTCTCAATCTTCGCCACTCCTCATAATTCGGAGTAAACATGTCTCTGGTAGCTACAACATCCATCCGAAATACTTTCTTCCATGAATCGGTTGCTTCCTTGATCATTTTCTTGTAGCTGTCACCGTGATACACAAACTCTGATCTAGCTAGTCCACTTGTTGCTGGGATAAACTGACGTACCCCATACTGCCTAAGTGCTAACAACGGAGCATACCCAACTGCACCCCAAAGTCTGAGTAAGGTCATAGTATCAGAATCCCCACACCGGAAAAGAACGTCACCGAGGAACAACCAGGGGGCTCTCCAGGTAATGTCCCGATCCTGAAGATGTGAAATGACCTTCATCCATTTTTCCTTTGTAACACCTTCATGCCACTTCATAGTAATGAACTCTCCCAAAGGTGAATAGGTGGTGCTAAATCGGCGGTAAGCAACCCCGTTAGTCTTCCAGAAGTGGCTGTGAATCCAGACTTGAAAGAGCTGAACACAGCCAACGAACCTGCCTCTACCAGCTCTTCTGCAATGATTAAGAGACCGAAAGGTCTCGGCTAAGATGGCCGGTGCTGGGTTGAATCGCATTGGAAGTTGCTCAAATAGCTCTACCACGGCTGCGTCGATGTACCCCAAAGTCTTCGGAAAGATAACCAAATCGTACAAACCTAGTGCAAAAAGGTCTATAGTTTTCCATTCATCAGGGTGGTTCTTCATTAGTTGCCTTATGTGAATCTACTCGATTCCTTCCCCGTTACCTTTGTGTCGGAGTCGATCAGTCACCCATTTTTCATCAACCCCTGCAATCTTTGCCAGTCCGTTCTTGAAAGGCTGACCCTTGATGTGTTTGATATATGTCCTCTCTAATCTGATGTTTTCGCAGTGTAATAGTGTAGTATACTCTTCGATAGTGGGCATCATGTCCTCCCGGTTAAAGGTGAAGCAACTATATCCCGAGTTCTGGAATTGAATCAATGTTTGGAGAAGAGGCATATCAGTCTTGACATGGAGTAAGAGGGCTATATCACCATATCGTTGGTTGAACTTCTACTTTTTGTCATTCTTCCAACTGTCCCAAATGTTTCGCAGCTCTTGGACATCGTTCTGTTTCAGGCTGACAGAGGCGTAACTAACCAGCTCTGACACATAGTTCCCCTGAAAACTGTCTCCATTATCTTTCGGAGTCTTCCCGGACCATAGTCGTGCCTCGGCGTTTTTAATCTCTTGTATTACAACACCTTTGTCCATTAATTCGAATTATTTTGTGTTTAACAAATGCTTTTTAGGGATCAATAGCCTCTTGTTATGATGAAAATGCTAGAAAACAAACACAAAGGCAAAAAAGTTAGTAAAATAAAAATAAATAAATAATGACGAAGGAAAAAACCATAAAAAATGGTTAGGGAAAAATATCCTAGGTTTTTGAATGTGGTTTCGGGGTAGGCTCTAATTCTCCATGGTCTCCCGGTTTAGGTTCTAAAAAACGGTACTCGAGTTCTCCTTACCGGTGCCCCTTTGGGCTTGCCAGACCCTTAGTCCTAAACCCATCACAGGCTTGTGTGGACTAAGTTAAACTCGAGAGGACACAGTCCCTTATACCCGCACGGTGAATAAATTCACATGAAGACATAAGGTATATGAATCCCGAAGGCTACTTGCTAGGCCTTCACGGTGAATAAATTCACACGAAGGCGTCACTTTCACCCCTACTTAAAATAAGGTTTGGAGCTCGAGTATAGAGCCTTAGAGGAAAAAATGAGTTTAGAAGGCTGAAATCATTAGAAAACGGTTAGTACAACTATAAATTTGAAAAATATAATCAAAAGTAAGCAATAAGGATCGAAATGTTACCTTAAAATTTAAACTTACCCTTTTCGATAAAAATACAACTGGAAATTACCTTAGCCTAACTCACTTACCTGTGTCCCCAGCGGAGTCGCCAAGCTGTCGGAACCGTCTTTCGGTTGGGCACCGGAATTGGGCTTCGACTTAGGAAAATAGATTAGAGTCGTCATCGATCATTTATTTAAAAGTAAATTGGTTGACCGGATACCTTATTTCTTACCTGATCTGCTTTTTGTCAGTGATGTGTCGGATTCGGGAGTTGGTTACAGTAAAGGAAGGATTAACACCATTGAACTGCCCTTTTGGCACTACGTAATTTCCAGTTGTCATTAAGTAAGAAAAATGTAAGTTTAACTTAAAAGGTAAAATTATGATCCAAAATTACTTACCTTAGATTAATTTGAAAATATCCTTTAAAAAAAGGTCGAGACACACGTTAGAGGTAAAAGACAATGAAAATAAATAAAACAAAGAAAACACATAAATAACGTGAATAAACAAAATGAGATAAAAAATAAGAAAATAAAAGAAGTAAAAGTAAAAATGAACAAGAAAAACGAATGAAGTAAAGAATATAATAATAATGTAACAAATAAATAAAACGATAATAAAAATAAATAAGAAAAAATACAAATGAGATAGAAAATAAATGAAGGGAGAAAAACAATTAAATAAAATAAAGAAAAAAAAGTAAAATATATGTTAAAAGGAAAATAGTAATAACCATTATAATGATAATTATAAAAATATAAATATATACGTTAATAGCCAAAATAAATAGTAATAATACTAGTTATATAAAAATATGTATATATACATAATAACTTATAAATAAGGTATAAACAAAAATGATAGTATAATAAGTATAAAAATGAAAAAATAGTAAATAATAAAAAGAAGTAAAAATAAAAGAAATTATAAAGAATATAAATACATAAGTAAAAAACTATATATATATATATATATATATACAAAAAAAAAGTATCAATGAAATAAATATAAAAATACTAATAATGGACATATAACTAAACATATATAATATTAGTAGGGGATTAAATTGAAATAAAAGCTAAATCAATGGGCAAATGTCAAAGAACATTGAAGATTAAAGCCGGATTAGGGGGAAAATTAAAAGTTTGAAAATCAGGAGGACCAAATCGTGGGTTTACCCCATTTATAACGAAAATACGTGGATCTAGCCGCTGACGGGTCGGGTTGCGCGGGTGTTCACGGGCCGAGTATATAAGTTAAATTTCTTTTATTTTTCATTCTCCTTGTTCGAAAGCTGAGAGCCCTATCCCCAAATCCTTCGTTCTCTCGTCTGTTCTTCACACATGAAGAACACATCCCAAATTTCCAGAATTTGGCTGTGTGCGCCGGTCGCCGATCATCGGCGGTAAAAGTTAAAAAAAACCCCTTTTTCTGAAAGCTTTCAACCCCTCGTTTTAAAAATCTAACCAGTTTGTACAAATCGACCTCAGGGAATCGCAGATCTAAGAAAATAACCTCGGTTCCCTTGTGTTCACATGCCAAAACAAATATGATTTTTGGTGTTTTTCAAATCGGAACAACGAAACAAAATAAAAAAGGCCCCATGCAGATCGAATAACACGCGAAAAAGGAAAAAAGTACCTTTTATTTCGAATAAACTTTCGAAATTTTACATATTTTTTCTCTTAATTTCCTTGTAGTTTCTCTGGTATTTTGGTGTAATATATGTTTATATCAACTCGTGCTTTCTAGTGTAACCTAGTGTAAACTCGTCCTCCTCTTGTGTGTGTGTCGATTTATTTATAGTACAAATAATGCTATTTCTAGACTAGTTTGAGTCCTAGTAGAACTCTGACACTTTGTTTGCTGGTGATGGTCTTGCTTGCGTCGAATGCTTCGGAGATGGGGGCGTGCTGTCGTGAAACTCGGATTCGACGTTGGGATGGTTGGGATGGATGCGGCGTTGGTGGAGATTGAGGGAGAGTTAGGGTTTCGCATGGTGAGCTGTTGGAGTTGTGTAGTGATTTTGAGCCATATATTTGGGCCTGCAAATGTAAATACAGTTATTAATATTATATATAATTATACAATATAATATGTAATATTATATAATATAATAATATTAATAATAAAAGACGAAATTGAGTGTCTTCAATAATAAAACAATTATTCTTATTATTTAAGATCGTTATGTTATCTTATATTAATAAAAATAAATAAATTAGCCAAACACACAAAAAAACACAAAATTTCCTAAATGTAATTGGAACGCTAAAATAATAATTTTAAAAAACTATTTCCAAGTCCCTTAGGCATTTTGCTGCGAACTCCTGATCCTGCTCATTGTCTCAGTCTTAATAACCCATAACCCGAAACCCGAAGCAAAACTTCTCTTTGAGACGATGCTCCGATAGAAAATAAATATAAAAATTTCTTAAAGTGGCAGCGAAAACTCAAATGCTCAATGGGGAACAAGATCGCGCGAACGACGCAGGTCTCGGCAACGGAGTATTACCTGCACGACTTGCCGTCTTCGTACAATGTGGTGCTGAAGGAGGTGCTCGGTCGAGGCCGATTCTTCAAGTCGATCCTGTGTAAGCACGACGAAGGCGTCGTTCTTGTTAAGGTTTACTTCAAACGAGGCGATTCCATCTATCTTCGCGAGTACGAGCGCCGTCTAGACATCAGGGTAATATTCTGCTCCCTTGAGCATCCCTATGTTTGGCCCTTCCAGGTCACCGGTTCTCTCTCATTTCTTTTATTTCCTTTTAACAATCTGGATTCCTACTGTTTAATATCGATTTAGCTTGAACATGACTTAAATTCATTGATATATTTTTTTTGTCAGACCCATCTACATTGCACTGATTCCTGAGATTGAGATTACTTTTTTTTTTTTAATTTATATCCGGCGCTTTTCTGATTGGAATGGTTGGTTTTCGTACAGTTTTGGCTAGAAACAGATAAGGCAGCATATTTATTAAGGCACTATTTTTTCAATAACTTACATGATCGATTGAGTACTCGGCTTTTTCTGAGTCTCGTTGAAAAGAAATGGTTGGCGTTTCAGGTCTGTTTACATAACTTCCTCTTTGGAATCTTACTCTCTTATGTTTCGATGAGTAAAGCTCGTGTCAGTTTTTTTTTTGGTGGTGATGTAGTTGCTTCTTGCAGCGAAGCAGTGTCACGAGAAGGGGATATGCCATGGTCAGTTTAGTTAGTTACAAAGGATTTTATTTGTTTGATCGTCTGATTTCAAATGTGTATGCTGTTTTCAGTTGTTGTGTACTTTCAAAATTGTTTTAGGTGATACTAAGTGTGAGAATGTGTTGGTTACCTCAAGGAATTGGGTTTATCTTGCTGATTTGCCTCATTCAAGCCTACGCCTACATGACGACCCTTCGGATTTTTCCTTCTTCTTTGACACTGGAGGAAGAAGGCTGTGTTATCTTGTACCGGAGGTTGGTTCTAGTTTCGCTTATGTTTCCTGTGATAGATGTTTGGATGAACAGTCTAATGTTCTCGATGTAGCATACATGCATGAATTGCCATCTACATCAATGACATACGAGTTCTCATATTCACACCTTTCACTTTTGACTAGCAATTTGGATCTATTCTTTTTTGAAGTGGAACTAATTCAAACAATAAATTTATATTCCGAAAATTATTGCTCACAAATAACTAGGTAGCTCCATGGGTTATGAAGTCTCTTAATACGCATTGTCAATTACTCTTGCAATTGTTTCTATGTTACTCTGACTTACGTGTGATTCTTGGACATGGGTGTGTCTCTACTATGGGTATGCTTAACTTTTTCGTAGATTTCCATGTATTTGGAGGGTTCCCGGAGTAGCATAGTCCCATATCTATGTTCAACTATGTGTTGGACACATGTGCTAGACACAGATACATCAAGAGAAATGAAGAGTTGGAGTACCATAGGTTTACTTGCACCCTTTTAATTTTGGGTTCTTAACCTGCATGTACATGGAAGGTAGGCTTGATAAGGGCTGACTGTTAATTGTGAAAGATTGGTGATTGGATTCCCTTCTGTTTATGTTGAGCTCAAAAAAAAAAAAAACCGACATAATGCTTTTTTTAATTGTAGTGGTCGATAAATTCTTTGAAATATATGATAATTGCTACATGTGAATCACATGTTGAAGTTGAAGATACTCATTTTTTTCATTTTGAATATTATTTATATATTATTATTATTATTATTATTATTATTATTATTATTATTATTATTATTAAATAATAAATAATTATTTCATATTTCAGGCCCAAACATACTGGCCCAATTACAAAATACAACCAGACCCGAAGGCCCGTTTTACAAAACCTGGAGGCCCAATCCAGTTCAGACCCACTAGACCCAAGAAACCCTAACCTTTGTAGGGTTTCCAGATGCTTCCAGCCGCCTTGCTTCTCCACCGTTGGATCTAACCCTGATCCAACGGTACAGGTGGTCCCAGTAAAAAACCCTAGGGTTATGATACCCTAGGGCCACATGGCCGCCGTTCATCAGTCAGCCGCTACCACCGCCTCAACCTCTGCTGCCACGACGTCAACCGAAGCCTCCAAAGATCCCAACACAGCCGCTCACGTCGCAAGCTACAAGGTGAGTCACCACAATAGTTTGGTGACTCACTAAAAACCTCCATATTACCCGATCTGAAGGAGGTTCAGTGGTGGCTATAAGAGCCATCGAACCTGCGAAATAGAGAGAGAGAAGCAAAAGAACACAACAACCAAACCATCAAAAGATCGAAACAAAAATTGAGAGAAGCCTTACCGAAGAAGCTGCGACGCCACCGGAGTTCATAGGCCGCCGTAGAAGCAAAATACCGAAGGTACTTTTTGTAGATCTATGTAAATAGGAGATGCTTTGTGGGAAAAGGGGGTCGGATTCAGTTTTAGATCGTCCCGATCTATGTTTTGAGAGATTTTAGAATTTTCCGACCACCGATAATAGTGGCCGGCGGCGAGGAAGGCGGCGGCAGACGGTTGCCGGCCGATAACCGACTTCCCTCCGGTAAGGGAAGCTAGAGAGAAACGAGAGAATCTTATTCTCTCTCAGTTAGAGAGAGAAGAAGAAGAGGAGAAATGAGAGTGCTGGCCCGTAGGGCCAATCGTTTGGGGATTATATACCCCATCCAAAACGGTGTCGTTTTGGGTGGGGGTATATGCGTAATTTACACATATAGGTAAACCCCATCTGCAACCCATCAGTTTATATAACTTTATATTTTAGTCACTAAATCAAATTTTATATTCTTTTAATTCAGTTTTTCTAATTTTACATACATGTATTTTAGTCCTTAACTGTAATTATATATATTTTAAGTAAATAACATATTTAGTCCTTTAATTTTAGAAATTAATATTTTAATCCTGAACAACATGTTTTAATTTATTTTAATTTGATGTTCAAATTTTACATAATTTTAATTTAGTCACTGAATTAATAAAGGGGTAAAATAACATGTTTAGCCACTAAAATTTCAAGTAATTAATTACGAATTAGGATGCTTAATTCCAATATATTTTAATTTAGTCATTAACTTTAAATTATTAGTTTAATATTTTTAATTTCATTTATTTTAGTTATTGTTTTAATTTTATATGTTTATTATCAATATATTTAAAATATTATTATTATAAATATATATATATAAGAAATAATATATATTTTATTTTTCTTTTATATAAATTATTTTTATATAAAAAAATATAATCCTATTTTAATAATATTAAAGAAAAAGACTGTCTTAAAGCACCTAGAAGTCTGTTTTCTGATATTTTTTAATATACTAATTTTTAAGGAACATTTTATTTATTTTTTAATATCAAAGAAAAGAGCTGTCTTAAAACACCTAGAAGCTCTTTTCTGATATTTCTAAATAAATAAATATATTATTTATATTTAAATTAATATATTTTCATAAAATTATAAATTTTAAATAATAATATTATGAATTAAATATATCTTTGAAATTTTAAATTTCCAATAATAGAGACAATTTATAATTAATAAAGTACCAATTTTGGGCGTTATAAGGGTGCTAATCCTTTCCTAAACGTAATCGACCACGAATCATGTTTTACTAAAATTTTGGGTTATACGCAGATCAATTTTATCTTTTAAATTATGATTTATTCAAAACTATTTTAAAAGATTGTTTTTTCAGGTATTTTACCTACCTAACCCTAAAAGGTCAATGGCGACTCCCAAAACATTTTTTAATCAAAATTATTTTTATCCCCACCAAGTAAAAATTCGTGCCCGAACAAAAACCTGTTACGACAGCTTGGCGACTCCACTGGGGACTGGTCAAGCTTTTAAAATCAATTATAAATTGTCTCTATTAATTAGAAATTTAAAATTCATATATTTTATTAAAAAAATTATATATATTTATTATTTTCATAATATTTATATTATTTTATTAATGTTTTATTTTATTTTTCAAGTATTAAATTTTATTGTCTGTCAGAGGTTTGAACATTTCTTCTCACACACATCACTTGCATTGCATAACATAAGCTTTATAATCAAGCTTGTCCCTTTTAAGTGGGAGTGAAAGCGACGTCTTCGTGAGAATTTATTCTCCGTGTCAGACCTAGCAAGTAACTTTCGGGGTTCATATGCTCTATGTCTTCGTGAGAATTTATTCTCTGTGTCAGGCATAGAGAAGTGTATCCCCTCGAATTGAACTCGATCCACTTTAGTCTGTGATGGACTAGGATTGAGGGTTAGCAGCCTAAGGGGGCACTAACAAGGACAATTTCGGTACCTTTATTCTTAGATCTGAAACCCTGCATATAATAAACCCTAGAAACTCTTCCGATATGAAGTCATGCCAAAATTTTGTCCAAAATAGGTGTACACACAGGAGAAATGAATTCTAATTTTTCCTTTTTATTTATTTATTTATTTTCTTAATGAATAAATTGCATGTGAATTTAATATATTTAACGTATGAAGAAAGCATGTTTAAATAAAGATATTTAGGTAGACATTATTATTAAATTAATTTTTTCCTTTATTATGTGAACTAATTCATTTCTTTTTGTGTGTTTTTTTATTTCTTTTGTTTGCATAGCATCATACAGGATAAAAGGCATTGATCCTCGTGTTAATCGTCTCATTGGAAAACCTTCATCTATGGATAAAAAGTGTTCAAATCAAATAGTTCCAAACTTCGAAGTAAGACAGTGGACTGAGGACTTACAAAGACAAGGGGGAGACAGTCTGCAAGATGACTATGTATTTGAGTTAGCCAGTTATGCTCTAGTTTCGCTAAAAAGAAATGATATGCAAGATTTGCGAGGCATTTGGGAGAGTTGGGACTCAAACAAAAAGTTACAATTCTATCAGACTTACGGGGATATCCCATATTTGCTCTATGTCGAAGTTGATGATGACTTACTTCGAGCCCTAATTCAATTCTGGAATCCAGGGTATAATTGCTTCACTCTCAATAAGCAGGACTTGGTTCCTACTATTGAAGAGTACACAACTTTACTACATATAGAAGGGGCTTTGGAGAATCGAATTTATTCAAGGTGAATTAAAACTCAACCTTTTCGAGTTAAATTAGCAAAGATTGTCGGAGTACGAGAGGAATGGGTGGTATCCCGTACAAAACAAAAGGGCGAAAGTGAAGGCATTGCTTGGACCAACATTAAAGAACTTATTCAGATTCATCTAGATGATAAAGTACGATTCGGTCTTTTTGCTCTGGTATGTATGGTATGGTCATTTTCCCGAAAGTATTGGGATATATTGAAGTTGTAGTAGATTTGTTTGAGTAACTACCAAAAAGGGTTAATCTTGCTTCTGCAATTCTAGCAGAGACTTTCAGATCGTTAAACGCTTGTAGGAAGTTAGGAGGTGGACGATTCTCAGGATGTGCCCAATTATTATATGTCTGGATCCGTAGCCATTTTTGGAGGACAAAAAAGGTTTCATACCGGCGCTTTAATACGGACTATTCACCATTGAAAGAATTTCTGGAGCAAGAATGGCCGAAAGAAATTACGAAAGATATGTGGATTAATGTATTTCAAAATTTGTAAAGCGATGACATTGTTTGGCGAGCCCCGTGGCAAATCCAAAGGGAATTCTTTTACAAATGTGGTGATTACAACTGGGTAATGCTGCTCGTATTGTGGGGAGGAATCGGATATGCACCACTTCTGGTTATAAGACAGTATGAAGGTCGTCAATTTGTTCCTGTCACTGCTGGATTACATTCGTCTGAGTTCATATTCCGCAGCAAAAATTATAAAATAAATATCGTGGAGGCCTTTACAGCTTGGAAAACAACTTTTTGTATCCGAGCTAAAGCAGCAAAAGAAATGTTAACTCCTAATTATGAGGAATGGAGATCTGTCAGGAAAAATGAAAATATTCCTCTACAAGACCAAAATGAGGATATCTCTATGGAAGATCGCATTAAGGTGGTTCCATCAGAGATTGAAATCCTAAGAGTTGAGTTTGAAGCGGAAAGAGAAGGTTGGTCAAAAGAATTAGAGCAAATGAGACGAGATAAAGCTATGTTGGGTGTTGACGTTAACTTTCATTCAGCACAATGTGCAATGCTGAGAGAAAGCAAAGAAAAAGTTGATGGTGAATTCAGAACGTTAAAGAAGAATTACCATGAGCTATATAAATCTCATAAAGCATCAGGACCGAGCCAACAGTACAGATGACCAAAGAATTGAACATCGAGAAAAGTCGAGTTGAAGATTTGAAAGGAAAGAATAGCCGTCTACTCAAAAGCCTTGAGAAAGGAAAACATAAAATGGAAGATTTTGAGGCTGACAGAAGAGAGCGAATTATAAAACACAAAGCTGAACACCGCGAGATCATGAATGAAATGCAGAGAGAAAGGGATCGAGCCAAAGATTTAGAAGAGATGAAGAATGACATGCTTGATAAATTTGAAGGTGAGAAAAATACCATGTTCAAGGGATTTGAATCTGAAATGAACCATCTGATTGTCGAACTTGAAGTCAGGGGCCAAAGGATTGAAGAGTTCGATGTTGAAAAAGAAAAATGGGAGCTGGAAAGGAAGAATTTCAACACCAAACTTGAGGTAGAGCAATAAGTGGCTAGCAATTGGATGCAAAGATGCAGAAACAAGAATGTTCAAATCCAGAAGCTTAATCAAAGGACGCAAGAAGCACGAACAAAACTTGAAGAAGATCTAGATCAGTCTAGAAACAAAAACTCAGAGTTTAATGCTTACATTTTGCAACTTGAAGAATCATTATTTCAAGAAAATGTTCGTCTAGGACCTAGTGATCTTAAAGAAAGTAATGAGGAGAGTGCTTCACTGCGAAGACGCATTAAAGATCTTGAAAAAACTCTGCACAATTGTCAAGTCAGAATCACTGAGTTAGAGCAGACTCTAGAAGGAACTAATGAACAATGGCAAAAATCGACTGATTTCTATATAAAAAGAAGTGAAGAAATAAGCAATATGGTATTCGAGGCCATGGTACAAATGAGCGAAGTTGCCAGATATGTTGGGGAGCTAGCTGTTGAAGCAAAAATAATTGAGCATCACGTTGATCCAGTTTCTAAGTTCGGAAAGAAGATGTCATGGCTGATGAAAGAAATTATAGAGCTTAATAGGAAAGCTATGCCTTATCTGTAGTTATGAACTATTATAAAGAAACTTTTGTATGCCGATTAAAGTTATTCTATGAAAGTTAACTTTTTGGGATCAATACCTTTTGCATACATTCATTATTCATTGAATTATTTTCTTTATGTATAATTTTTATTATTAAGATAACATTCATTAATTAAAATTTGAAAAAATAATATCAAAAGAATTTTCAATCGCAGTTATTCTGGCCAAACGAGAAATACAACATCACTACGGTACTAGACAAGCTACTAAGAAAATTATGGAGGATAAAATACAACGTATTGAGGAACAACATAATAAAGAACAAGCAGAGATGAGAATGAAGCTAGAGAAAATTGAAGCCAATATTGCAAACTCACAAGACAGCATGATGCAAAAAATAGAAGACATGTTTAAAAAGCAGGCTATCATTGGAAAAATACATGAAAATCATGTATCTTTCGACCAAGAACCTATGTATCCTCTAGGTTTCCCACCGGAACCAATTTATCACTTTGGTACTACACCTATACAAATCAATGCTCGCACATCAGCACTTCAAGAGGCCAAACCACATGAAAATCAACAAGTGGATCCTATATCTTCAAGCAAAAATCCACTTATATCAGATGTGAAAATAGGGGATTTTAATGCTGAGCATCTAATCCCAGATTTGAATGAGCTGAATGAGAAAGAAAAAGTAAATGAAGAATTGACCAGACAGATCAGGAGCTTAGAAGAACAAATGAAATCCGTGGAAATAACTGAGTCGTTCTATGGGTTTGACGCCAGCGAGTTGAGTTTGGTTCTAGACCTAATCCTCCCCATCAAGTTCAAAGTTCCCGAATATGATAGATATGACGGTACCACATGCCCTTCATCCCACATTACTATGTTTTGTCGCAGAATGGCAGGATATGTGAAAGACGAGAAATTGTTAATTCACTGCTTTCAAGATAGCTTGACATGACCAGCCTTAAAATGGTATACTCAACTGACCAAAGACAACATTAGATCCTGGAAGGATCTGGCAAAGGCATTCCTAGAGCAGTACCGCCACGTGACAGATATGGTCTCTGATAGATGGAATCTCCAAAATTTGGAGAAAAATAATAATGAAACATTCAGACAATATGCTCAGAGATGGCGTGACACAGCAGCCCAAGTTCAGCCACCTCTATCAGAAAAAGAGGCCACAATAATGTTTGTCCATACATTAAAAACTCCTTATTTAAGTCATCTAATGGGGAATGCAACCAGAAATTTTGCAGATTTGGTTATTTCTGGAGAATTCATTGAAAATGTCTTGAAAAGTGGCAAAATTGAATCAAATGAGGGGTCTAGCTCCAAAAGACCTATGTACCAGAAAAAAGAGAACGAAGTCAACAATGCAAACTCTTACAACAAGGATACTTCGAAAAGTGTTACAATAACCCAGCTAAGGGTTAAGAAAGAAGAAACAAACACTAATTGAGTAGAGTCCAGAGGATCTCGAAGGGAAAGTGAAAGGTTATCTTTTACACCTTTACTAGTACCCTATGCTGAGATCTATGATTCGCTGTTAAAAGCAGATGTCATACGACCCTATCCGTTGGTTCCCATGCAACCACCATTCCCTCCATAGTATGATGTAAAAGTGCACTGTGTTTACCATGAAGGAATTACGGGTCATTCTATCGAAAACTGTTTGGCATTCAAAAGGGTGGTTCAAAATTTGATCAACACTGGAAAGTTGGAATTCAATTCACCATCTACATCAAATCATCCGCTGCCAAATCATGGAGATAAAAACGTGAACGCAATTAAGGAAGAGAATAGAAAGAAAGCAAAAACTGACGTTTCTGAGATTAAATCTCCTTTTGGTTGGATATTTCAACGACTTTCCTTATCCGGTATGATTCCACAATAATTCAGGCCAAAACATAATGAAGGCAAGAATTATTGTGAATATCATCAAGAGAAGGGACATGAAATTCAACTATGTCCTGAATTTAGGGATTTGGTGCAAAAATTGATGAATAACAAAGAAATAGAATTCTTTGAAGAAGAACCAGGGAAAAGAGAAGATGATGTTTGCTCATCAGAAGATTCTAAACCTAATCAGAGAACAAGTGATCTCGTGATTATTAATATGAAATCATCTACAGTAAATTCTGCACCAACAAAGCCGAAAGTGGTTATCACAAGTCCTTTACCATTTCCATATAAGGATACCCGCAGGGTACCTTGGAATTATACTACCAATGTTTCAATGGTAGGAGGATCTATTTCTCTGGAAAAAAATAGAAGAGAAAATACAGAGTGTGGATTTGACGTCTGAAGAGTGAAGTCGGATTCTTTACAAGAAGTGGGAGATGTTACTCTCCCGAAACATCAAATGCATCAAAACAGGTGAAAACAAAAGGAAAAGCCATGGTAATACCCCAAAAGGTATTTGATGATGAATCCCCTCCAGCATTCAATGAGTCTGTAACAGAAAAACAAGCACAAGAATTTTTGAAAATCCTGAAACATAGTGAATATAGTGTGGTTGAACAACTACATAAACAGCAAGCGCGGATTTCTATTCTTGATCTATTGATGAATTCAGAAGCACACAGAAATGCCTTGATGAAAATGCTTAATCAAACCTTTATCCCTGAAGATATATCCCTCAACAAGCTTGACAGAATTGGGGACATATAGCCGCTAACAATTACATAACGTTCACGGATGATGAAATACTTGAAGGCGGAATGGGGTCAGTAAAAGCTTTGAATATTACCACACATTGTCATGGTCATGTTTTGCCAGGAGTATTGATTGAAAATGGATCCACTCTTAACTTGATGCCTCTGGTCACACTTCAAAGAATGCCTGTGGATAAATCGCACATGAAAAGTTATCAGAATGTAGTGCGAGCTTTTGATGGCGCTCAAAAAGAGGTGCTTGGGAAAATGGAAATACCATTTTTGATCGGACCAATCGTGTACAATATTGAATTTGTGGTGATGGATATCCACCCTATATATAATTGTTTATTAGGGAGGCCATGGATTCATCCTGCAGGAGTTGTTCCTTCTTCATTACATCAGAAATTGAAATTCGTTGTTGATGGACAACTAATATACGTAGGAGCTGAAGAAGAAATCATTGCGTCTATAACAAGTGATGTCCCGTGTATTGAAACCAATGATGATGCTCTCGAATGCTCTTTCCGAGCTTTTGAATTTGTCAATGCAACCTTTATTGCAGAGGGAAGCAAAATTCCACATCCCAGACTATCTGATTGCACCAAGATGACTGTACGACAGACTTTAGGCATCGGAGATAAAACTGGGAAAGGTTTGGGAAAGAATCTTCAAGGGAGTTCAGTTCCTGTAAGTATGAAGATGAAGAAAGATCGTTTTGGGCTTGGATTCAAGCCCACTTTTCAGCAAAAGAACAAAGAGATGAAAAGAAGATGCGAAGATAGAAAGGCAAGGTTGAAAGGAGAAGAAATCCCTTGGGAACACATGTTTTTCCTGCAGTTGAAGACCACATTCAGATCAGGAGGAACAATTAATGTAGAACAACAGCTTGTTGAGGCCTTTAAAGAAGAAAAATTGACAAAAGATCAAAGCATAGTTGAAGAAGCTATGGAAGGATTATTTATCAACATGATCATGAATGACAACAAGACTGGCAAATACTTGGCTAAGATTCCCCCTTGTTTTCCTGGAGAAACACTCAACAATTGGACTGCTGAAGACCACCCTGTAGTTTTTAATATTAACACAGAGTAATATTCAGAACTAATCTTTATGTTTAGCCCAAGAATATGAAAACTTTTTGTTATCTTGTAAAAGAAATTATGTTAAGTTCACCTAATATCAAATATAAGAAATTTTCTTTAAAATTCTCAAATGGCAATCATTCTTTACATTCTTTACATTTTTTACATTCATTATTTTTCATTTATTTACTATATCCTTTCGAAAATATGTCCGACTTAAATTTGCAGGTGTCACAATGTTAATAGCATGTTTATTCCTAAATTTAATCGAGAGATAAATTTATAGCAGCCCATATGTCTGGAGGAAATCAATGAGTGTGAGGATGAATTGGAATGTGATGTTCCTACTGAATTATTAAGACTGGTAGAAAAAGAAGATAAACAAATTTTACCTCACAAAAAAGAGATTGAGACTGTAAATCTGGGAACAGATGAAGAAATGAAAGAGGTGAAAATTGGTACTACTCTGACAATCCAGATAAAACAAGAATTGTTAAATCTCCTTCAAGAGTTCAAAGATATCTTCGCCTGGTCTTATCAAGATATGTCTGGTTTGAGTACAGATATAGTGATGCACAAACTTCCAATCAGTCCAGAATATAAACCGGTCCAACAAAAGCTCAGGCGAATGAGGCTAGAAATGTTGTTGCAGATCAAAGAGGAAGTGATGAAGCAGATTAATGCAGGTTTCCTACAGGCAGCCAAATACCCAGAATGGGTATCCAACATTGTTCCAGTACCAAAGAAAAATGGGAAAGTTTGAATGTGTGTGGATTACAGAGATCTCAACAAAGCTAGTCCGAAAGATAGCTTTCCATTACCCCACATAGATACCTTGGTGGACAATACTGCAGGACATACATGGTTTTCATTCATGGATGGCTTTTCAGGATATAATCATATAAAAATGAACCCTGAAGACATGGAAAAAACAACATTTATAACCATGTGGGGCACATTCTGCTATAAAGTAATGCCATTTGGATTGAAAAATGCAGGGGCAACGTATCAAAGAGCCATGGTAACTTTGTTTCACGACATGATACACAAAGAGATTGAAGTGTATGTGGATGACATGATTGCCAAATCCTGAACCGAAGAACATATTCAAAATTTGAGAAAGCTTTTCCAGAGATTGAGGAAGTATCAATTAAAGCTCAACCCCGCTAAATACACTTTTGGGCTAACTTCCTGGAAGCTTTTGGGATTTGTGGTCAGCAAAAAAGGAATCGAGATTGATCCAGATAAAGTAAAAGCAATTCAAGATCTTCCACCATCCAATACAAAAAAAGAAGTTCGAGGTTTTTTGGGAAGATTAAATTATATATCTCGGTTCATTTCTAAATTAACTGACAAATGTGATCCAGTGTTCAAATTACTTCGAAAGAACAATCCTGAAGTCTGGAATGATGAATGTCAAGAAACTTTGGATATTATTAAGAAATATTTATCCAATGCCCCCATTTTAGTATCACCAATGCCTGATAGACCGTTAATTCTCTACTTGACAGTCTTTGAAAATTCGATGGGATGTGTACTAGGACAGCATGCTGAATCTGGAAGAAAGGAAAAAGTCATTTATTATCTGAGCAAGAAATTTACTGATTGTGAAATTCGATATCCACCAATACAAAAATTATGTTGTGCCTTGGTGTGGGCTACTCGAAGACTCAGACAATACATGTTATATCATACTACTTGGTTGATATCCAAACTTGATCCTTTGAAATTCTTAATGGAATCACCAGCTTTGACAGACAGAATGGCTAGATGGGAGATGTTATTATCCGAGTTTGATATTGTATATGTTAACCAAAAAGCGATAAAAGGAAGTGTCATAGCTGATTTTCTGGCCAGTCGTGTATCAGATGATTATCACCTTTGAGTTTTAATTTTCCAGATGAAGATTTGTTATGCATATCCATGAATAAAGAAGTCAGAACAAATGATGAATCTTGGAAGCTTTACTTTGATGGAGCATCCAACGCCTTGGGACGAGGAATCGGGGCAATGTTAATTTCTCCAGAAAATATTTATTATCCTTTTACAAGCAAACTAGAATTCTTTTGCACCAATAACATGGCGGAATATGAAGCTTGTGTCATGGGATTAAAAGCAACCATAGAAAGAAAAATTAAATATCTCAAGATATATGGAGATTCATCGTTAGTGGTGTATCAATTACGAGGTGAATGGGAAACAAAAGATCCCAAATTGTTGGGATACCGAAATTTTACCCTCGAATTAGTGAAAGAATTTGAGAGAGTCACCTTCAATTATCTCCCTCGAGAAGAAAATCAAATGGCAGATGCTTTGGCTACATTAGCTGCTATGTTTCAGGCAACTAAAAAAGTTGATATGATGCCAATCAAAATGCAAGTATATGAAATTCCTGCACATTGTTACAGTGTGGAAGAAGAGGTAGATGGCAAACCATGGTATTATGATATCCTGCAATATATCAAATATCAAAGCTATCCACAAAATGCATCTGAAATTGATAAAAGAACCTTGAGAATAAATGTTGTTGGATACTTTCTTGATGGCGAGACTATGTATAGAAGAAGCAATGAACAAATTATATTGATATGTTTAAATACCAGCGAAACTAGAAGCATCATTGAGGAAGTACACAGTGGAATATGTGGAACACATGCAAATGGTCTTTCCATGGCTAGAAAAATAATGAGATATGGATATTATTGGGCTACCATGCACACAGATTGCATTGATTATGCAAGGAAATGTTATAAATGCCAGATATATGCAGATAAGATTCATGTACCCCCATCTCCTTTACATGTAATGAAAGCACCCTGGCCATTTTCTATGTGGGGAATAGACGTCATTGGGGCAATCACACCAAAAGCATCGAATGGACATTGTTTCATCCTTGTGGCAATTGACTATTTTACCAAGTGGGTTGAAGCTGCTTCATATGCCAATATTAAGAGGTCCACAGTCTGCAAATTCATAAAGAAAGAAATAATTTACCGGTATGGCCTACCAGAAAGGATCATTACAGATAACGCTCTGAACCTGAACAACAAAATGATGACCGAACTTTGCGCACAGTTTAAGATCAAACATGCAAACTCAGTGGCATATCGTCCAAAGATGGGACAGTTGAAGCGGCAAATAAGAACATCAAGAGAATCATTACAAAGACCACTGAAACTTATAAAGATTGGCACGAGAAGTTACCTTTTGCTTTATATACATACCGAACTACTGTTCGAACATCTACTGGGGCAACGCCTTTTTCTTTAGTCTATGGGATGGAAGCAGTCTTACCGATTGAAGTTGAGATTCCATCACTTCGAATTTTGAGAGAAGTAAAATTGGATGAATCTGAATGGATCCAAGCTCGATTTGATCAATTGAACCTTATTGAGGAGAATAGATTAAAAGCTATTTGCCATGGACAGATGTATCAAAAACGGATGATGAAGTCTCATGACAAGAAAGTACATCCAAGAGAATTCCAAGAGGGTGATCTAGTACTAAAAAAGATCTTGCCTATACATAAAGATTTCTGTGGGAAATGGATGCCAATTAGGAAGGGTCATATGTTGTAAAAAAGGCCTTTTCCGGAGGAGCGTTGATCTTGGCAGAAATGGATGGAAAAGTTCTGAGAAACCCAATAAACTCAGATTCTGTCAAGAAATATTATGCTTGAAGAAAAAAATGAAATAAAGAAAAAAAAGAAAAGAAAAAAAGAAGAAAATAAAAAAAAGAGGGTCAAGATGAAAACTCGCAAAGGGCGTCTTGCAACCAAATGAAGGATTTGAGTTGAAAACCTGAAAGGGCGGCTCAAATGTATGTTGATATTAGGCATCTGGTAATTGAACCCTCTTAAGAGTTTGATATTTTGGGAGGAACTTTACATCTACAAGCATTCTGGCAACGTTTGAGATATTCCAGATATTAGCTTACATCAGTGCTCTAAATTGTATCAATTTGATTAATTTAGAAATACTTATGCTAATAATTTGTTGAGTCATTTGAATTTGTATCATTCCTATGCTTGCCATAACTTTGAATACAATTCTCTCTATTTATTAATAAATTCTAAGTTTATTTTCTCTAAATTCAATTTATTATTTTTGAGATTTAATTTATTTTTGAAATTCAATTTATTCTTTTATTTTGTAAATGGATTAACATAATTTTGAAATAAGCTAAAGATTTCTGAATATCACTTTATGTTATTACTTTTAAGTGCATGGAATACAAAGTAAGTCTTATCAATGTTTGCAATCATTGTTGAAAAACAAACAAATTATTACATCATAGAGTTATTTGGAAGCGGAACAAAAAGAAATATGTTCTCAATTGGCAGATTATGAATATAGCCCTTTTCCATACAGCAGTACAAAAATGCTTCGAATTTACAAATTCTGGCTCTACATCGTATAAGTACTGTGATGTTTTGTTCCAAACACCAACTGGAGCAACCACCACGTTATCATGGTAGAAATAAGGAGGCCCAATAGCATCTTCTGGAAGTGTTCTTTGAGTTATCTGATCTGGTTTAGTAGGAATTCCAAAACCAATCATTGGAATAGGAAGATGAATTGCATGATCGTCTTCATTAAGAAGCTTATTTTCAAGCTACTTCTTTTTTTTCTAAGAAAATCATAGCCCAAGTTTCGCCTTTTCTTGTAAATGGGATCATTGCATAATGGCTTCCTATCTTTTACTGGAAGAAGTGCTTTAGCAGCCTTAGCCATTTGAACATCACATATAAAATCTGTCAATTCTGCAATTGATGAATCAAGACCACATCCCTACGACTATTGAAGACTCAGTATCTGAGTATCCCATTTTCGTCAAGTATAACAGTTTACTCTCCTCATCAGAATCAGAATTAGAATTCAGGATTTCCTCGGTATTAGAAGAACTATCAATATATGTGAAATCACCCTGAAATATCGCTTCATAATCAGATGAGCAGTTATCAGAATCAACATGTTACATGAGTGCAGACTTTTCAAGAGCCTATACTATTGAGTTTTGTTCTCTAAGTGGTTTTGTGATATCATTCAGGCATATCTACATTCTCCAAAGATGATAGATTCTCTTTTCAAAGAAGAAAGATTTATGGAATTTCTACACAATTGAAGAAAGACCCAGTTCACCACTTTGAGATGAACTTAACATTCATGCATCATATCTAGACATTTGCAAATAGGGGCATTTTCATTCATTTTATCCATGTTGAATATTTGACAGGAACTTCCAAGATTTTAGCAAAGATTTGAATTCATCACTCAATGGATTACCATTGCTAGAGAAAGTTCATAATGAGAAGAACTCATCTGAAGAAGGAAGAAGAAGTTCATAATGAGAAGAACTTGTTCAACCTTTTGCTTTAATTCATCACTTGATGGATCAACATTTCCAGAAGCGTTCATAATGAGAAGAACTCATCTGAAGAAGGAAGAAGAAGTTCATAATGAGAAGAACTTGTTCAACCTTTTGCTTTAATTCATCACCCGATGGATTAGCATTGCCAGAGAAAGTTCATAATGAGAAGAACTCATCTGAATAAGGAATAAGAAGTTCATAATGAGAAGAACCTGTTCAACCTTTTGCTTTAATTCATCACCCGATGGATTAGCATTGCCAGAGAAAGTTCATAATGAGAAGAACTCATCTGAAGAAGGAAGAGGAAGTTCATAATAATAAGAACTTGTTCAACCTTTTGTTCAAATCCATCACTTGATGGATCAGCATTGCCAGAAGCGTTCATAATGAGAAGAACTCATCTGAAGAAGGAAGAAGAAGTTCATAATAAGAAGAACTTGTTCAACCTTTTGCTTTAATTCATCACCCAATGGATCATCATTGCCAGAGAAAGTTCGTAATGAGAAGAACTTATCTGAAGAGGAAGAAGAAGTTCATAATGAGCAGAGCTTGTTCAACCTTTTGCATGACTCTATCACAGAAAGAGATAGACCAACATCAATATTTTCAGAAGTGTTCATAATGAGAAGAACTCATCTGAAGAAGAAGGAGCAGAACTTATTCAACCTTTACATGATTATATCGTAGAAGGAGATAAATTGTCATCCCCAGTGGAAAAGTTCATAATGAGAAGAACTAATCTCAAAGAAGAATTTGTTCAACATTTCCATCATAATCAAGTGAAGTCAAATGAAAAAAACTTATTATCTTTTCGTCTTTGCCCTATTCTTGTTAACACAAGAATAAGCAAAGAGGGGCAGCTGAAGATACTTATTTTTTTCATTTTGAATATTATTTATATATTATTATTATTATTATTAAATAATAAATAATTATTTCATATTTCAGGCCCAAACATACTGGCCCAATTACAAAATACAACCAGACCCGAAGACCCATTTTACAAAACCTGGAGGCCCAATCCAGTTCAGACCCACCAGACCCAAGAAACCCTAACCTTTGTAGGGTTTCCATATGCTTCTAGCCGCTTTGCTTCTCCACCGTTGGATCTAACCCTGATCCAACGGTACAGATGATCCCAGCAAAAAACCCTAGGGTTATGATACTCTAGGGCCACATGGTTGTCGTTCATCAGTCAGCCGCTGCCACCGCCTCAACCTCTGCTGCCACGACGTCAACCGAAGCCTCCAGAGATCCCAACACAGCCGCCCACGTCGCAAGCTACAAGGTGAGTCACCACAATAGTTTGGTGACTCACCAAAAAACTCCATATTACCCAGTCTGAAGGAGGTTCAGTGGTGGCTATAAGAGCCACCGAACCTGCGAAATAGAGAGAGAGAAGCCAGAGAACACAGCAACCAAACCATCAAAAGATCGAAACAAAAATTGAGAGAAGCCTTATCGAAGAAGCTGCGACGCCACCGGAGTTCATAGGCCGCCGTAGAAGCAAAATACCGAAGGTATTTTTTGTAGATCTATGTAATAGGAGATGCTTTGTGGGAAAAGGGGGTCGGATTCGGTTTTAGATCGTCCCGATCTATGTTTTGAGAGATTTTAGAATTTTTCGACCACCGATAACGGTGGCCGGCGGCAAGGAAGGCGACGGTAGACGGCTGCCGGCTGATAACCGACTTCTCTCCGGTGAGGGAAGCTAGAGAATCTTCTTCTCTCTTAGTTAGAGAGAGAAGAAGAGGAGGATAAATGAGAGTGCTGGCCCGTAGGGCCAGCCGTTTGGGGATTATATACCCTATCCAAAATGGTGTCGTTTTGGGTGGGGGTATATGCGTAATTTACACATATGGGTAAACCCTATCCGCATCCTATCAGTTTTATAACTTTATATTTTAATCACTAAATCAAATTTTATATTCTTTTAATTCGGTTTTCGAATTTTACATACATGTATTTTAGTCCTTAACCGTAATTATATATATTTTAAGTAAATAACAGATTTAGTCCTTTAATTTTAGAAATTAATATTTTAATCCTGAACATCATGTTTTAATTTATTTTAATTTGATGTTCAAATTTTACATAATTTTAATTTAGTCACTAAATTAATAAAGGGGTAGAATAACATGTTTAGCCACTGAAATTTCAAGTAATTAATTACGAATTAGGATGCTTAATTCCAATATATTTTAATTTAGTCATTAACTTTAAATTATTAGTTTATTATTTTTAATTTCATTTATTTTAGTTATTTTTTTAATTTTATATGTTTATTATCAATATATTTAAAATATTATTATTATAAATATATATATATAAGAAATAATATATATTTTATTTTTCTTTTATATAAATTATTTTTATATAAAAAATATAATCCTATTTTAATAATATTAAAGAAAAGGACTGTCTTAAAGCACCTAGAAGTCTGTTTTCTGATATTTTTTAATATACTAATTTTTAAGAAACATTTTATTTATTTTTTAATATCAAAGAAAAGAGCTGTCTTAAAACACCTAGAAGCTCTTTTATGATATTTCTAAATAAATATATTATTTATATTTAAATTAATATATTTTCATAAAATTATAAATTTTAAATAATAATATTATGAATTAAATATATCTTTGAAATTTTAAATTTCCAATAATAGAGACAATTTATAATTAATAAAGTACCAATTTTGGGCGTTATAGGGGTGCTAATCCTTCCCTAAACGTAATCAACCACGAATCATGTTTTACTAAAATTTTTGGTTATACGCAGATCAATTTTATCTTTTAAATTATGATTTATTCAAAACTATTTTAAAAGATTATTTTTTCAGGTATTTGACCTACCTAACCCCAAAAGGTCAATGGCGACTCCCAAAACATTTTTTAATCAAAATTATTTTTATCCCCGCCAAGTAAAAATTCGTGCCCGGATAAAAACCGGTTACGACAGAAGTGTCTGGTTTTGGGCACATGATAGGAATGTTGGTTGGCAAATCGTATAGCTTGTTGTTATTTCAGTTGTAATCTATTAATTATATTTTGTTCAACTATATATGAAACATATCTTATTTAAGTTTCAGCAATACACTTGAAGAGAGATCATATTATATTCTATATGTGTATGGAATATGCTTCTATTTTTTAATGGTAGTAGTCAATAATTCTTTGAAATATAATGACTGATGTCTTTGTTTTAATGCTGATTTTCTCCATTGCCGTATAGAGATTTTATGAGCATGGAGGTGAAATGCAAGTTGCCCTAGATGCACCTTTGAAGCCATTTATGGACATCTTTGCTATTGGGTGAGCTTTCTTAATGTAGTAGCTTTTTTTTCTTTCAGGAAACTACACTTCCTTCTAAAATTGCTTTTCTTTTTCAAAGACATTTCATTCTTTTATCCGGAACCATATCGTACTTCATATACATGATTTGTGAGATATTGTTACATTGTAGACTATTATCTAGGACTGTTTTTAAAGATATTAGCTTACTAACTGTTAGGATTGAACATTTTCAGGATGTTTTTAAGTAGTATTGCCAGAGTCCAGATGTCAGTCCTCTAGTGAAGTAATGATAATCACTCGGGTGTTATTTCTATGAAATTTTGTTACTTTTTGGTTGTTAAGTCCTCTTGATATAGTTTGATCTTTCATGTGGAAATAGTGGTTTCAATCTACTTGTTTGTAACAAAATTTAAATTCCATATCATTCTTGTCCAACAATATAATAATATGCACTTCTTATGCAACTGTTTAGATGTGTAATTGCTGAGCTTTTCCTTGAGGGCCAGCCACTTTTTGAACTTTCTCAGCTTCTTGCACATTGCAGAGGGCAATAAGATCCTTGTCAACATCTTGAAAAGGTGATAATTTCTTTCCCTGCCTCTCTACTTAACACACTTGCTATCCCTTTCCCCTGATTTCTTCTTCTTCATATCGAGGTTTATTTGATATTAATTCTGCTATTTACTTACCTGCACAAGACTACTACCCACACTATTCTTGTTAGTCATAAGAAGTTAAAATCGATTCATGGTTAACCATTTTTTCCTAATAATTCTCTTTGCATGTGCAGATCCCAGATATTGGAGTACGAAAGATGATACTTCATATGATCCCGCTTGAACCAGAGTCTCGCCTCTCTGCTGAAAGTTATCTACAGAACTATGTAGCTGCTGTATTTCCTGGCTACTCTCACCATTTCTGCATGGTTTTTATTGTTGCTGGAGTCCTCTTCATTCTGACATGAGGATAAACATATTTTTAACCTAGGACTTGGAAAATCAATCCTTCTTGCTTCTAATATATGCCCTTGCTCTGTAATTTCTACTGTAGATTGCAATGTGCCAGAGGGTTTTCCCTGAGATATTGAAGCAAATGACGAGCAAGAGGTCAAGTGATGAGATGGGAAGATGTCTTGGCAAGTCACATACCTTAAGTGAAAAACAGTTGCAAGAGTGTTTCAAAACAACTGTCACAAGGGATTCCTGCAAAACAAAACTTGAGCTCTTCAAATCACTTGTTGATAAAAAGAGAAAATATGGATAATGGTTCTGTTAGGGATCGGTTCAAGCTGCCTGGAAACATTGATACCCTACTTGGGGACATTGGACATTGTACACATTACCTTGGGGAGAATCCAACAGCTGGGGATACACCCAAATATGCACCTCCCCAAGAATTTAAACAACATGCATGCAATCTCCCATCTTCCTTCATCAAAATATTTTTGATTTGTTGAGGAAAAATGATCACCCATTTCAGAAAAAAAATTACAATGGATGATTTAAATTCATTGATGTCCGACTATGACTGTCAATCAGACACCTTTGGAATGCCTTTTCTGCCATTACCCGAAGCTAGTATGAAATGTGAAGGGATAGTTTTAATCGCCTCTATGCTTTGCTCTTGCATACGTAATGTTAAGTTACCTCATTTAAGGAGAGGGGCTATACTTTTGCTGAATACTTCTTCACTGTGCATTGACGACGAAGATTGCTTGCAGCGAGTACTTCCATATGTAATTGCAATGCTTTCTGACCCCGCGGCAATTGTGTGGTGTGCTGCCCTTGAGACTTTGTGTGATATTCTACCCTTGGTTAGAGATTTTCCTCCAAGTGATGCAAAATTTTTTCTGGAGTATATTCTTCCAATGCTTTCCATGCTTCCTGATGATCCGGAGGAAAGTGTGAGAATTTGTTATGCAAGCAATATAGCTAAGCTAGCTCTAACAGCTTATGGATTCTTGATTCATTCAATGAGGCTGGAGTTCTTAATGAATTGAATGTGCCACCGAAGTCATTAGCATCATCTGGAAAGTCCATTGCTGAGGTGGTTCAGGAACTTGTAATGGGTCAAAAGAAAACTCCAAACATCAGAAGAGCACTCCTTCAGGACATTGGCAATTTATGCTGCTTTTTTGGCCAGAGACAGAGTAATGATTTTTTGTTGCCCATACTCCCAGCTTTTTTGAATGATGGAGATGAGCAGCTAAGGGCAGTGTTCTATGGGAAAATTGTGTTTGTCTGCTTCTTTGTGGGACAACGAAGTGTGGAGGAATATCTTATACCTTGTGATGCAATAGAGGCTGTTGTTGTGAACACACTGGATTGTTTGGCTGTTCTGTGCAAAGTGGTTTCTTACGAAAAAGAATATTGCTTGAAATGATTGAGCATTCCTTTCCATTGCTATGTTTTCCTAGTCAATGGGTAAGGAGGTCGGTTGTTACTTCCATCTTGCAGTGAGTGCCTGGGTGCTGTAGATTCTTATGTTTTCCTTGCTCCAGTTATACAACCTTTCCCGCGTTGACAACCTGTATCTCTAGACTCTGAAAAGTCTTTTCTTTCTTGTTTAAAACCATCTGTCTCAAGGGAAGTATTTTATGAAGTCTTATAAAATGCTAGGAGTTCAGACATGTTGGGGAGACAGAAAAATATGGTACAACTCATCAGCCCAATCGAAACAATGGGAAATTGTTGATTTACTCAAGAGAAGAGCTGGGGAATTAGACTCAATGAAGTATTGGCTCGAGAAACAACAATCCATTGGAGGTCATGAACCCATTGATAGTTGACGCCAGACAGAATAGTGATTATCCTGCAAGCGCTCCAACAAATGATTCACAAAAGAAAATTCGTCCAAAAAAACCAGAGAAAATTCGTCCAAAAAAATTAGGGAAAAAAAAGTCTCTAGGATTTAATAAAATATTATAAATTCAAAACCATCAAAATCAGTCCACAAGCCGGACTGTTATAGCCAAAAATCGTCTTTATTCGAATTTTGCCAAAAATAGCAAAATCCCGAAAATCACTTTAAATTGAAATTTGAAATAAAATAAGCAATCTCCAAAAAATCCGGCCTAAATCGAATTTAAATTGACTTCCTAATTGATAATCGAAATATTACCATAAATAGTAAAAAATATCTAAATCTAGTGATTCGGAGGGGAAAACGACAGAATTTGAGGTTGAAAAAAAGACCACATGGAGTTTAGCTCAATGTGGAGAGCGTGCGCGTCGAAAAGAGCTTTCCGGATTGGGGTCTTATGCGCGATTCTGACACCTGTAGCCAAAGTTATGGCCAAAAGACTGAAACATACTCAAAACGACCCCAACGAGGAACATATCACAATCAATTTCCGCCTTTGCGCTGATCTGCCAAATCATGGTATCTCAACGCCATCAAGGTGCAATCTGACAACTCAACATCATCTGTCTCGGATCCCCTGCATCAATAGTGCATTGCAGCAATCTGGGCTAACGGAAGTTGATTATGACGATACCAAGCTGAGAGTTATGGGGAGTCATACACGAAATGCTTCTAGCGTAATCGACATGCGTGATCCATTATGCTCAGAGAAGCTATAGTTTTCAGGTTTAGCATCTCCACAGCTCAATGGTTCAAACAGTTTCACGTGTGATAAGCCTTCCAAGACATACCTTTGTACTCTTTTATCCTCCAGCAACTTCTGATACTCCTTTGCCTTGGATGGATCCAGTTAGTAAATCATTTAGCATGGCTAGTTCAGTTCCAGAACATAAGCTTGTTTCAGGCTTTGGTATCACTGGTGGTTCTAAACGGTTCTACAGAGTTGTGCATGAACCAGAAAGTCGTGAAAATGATCAAATAGCCTATGTTAATAGTAAATTTCAAGACATGAGATTATCTGGTACAGTAAAAGGAACTTCTGTTCCGATGGAAGATGCTTCTGCTTCAGCTGGTTTTACAAGACTACCCTAATTTTCTCGGTCTTCATCAGTTTCAGATTCAGGTTGGAGGCCTTGTGGGGTGTTGGTTGCAAACCTGCAGGAGCACCGATCTGCTGTCTGTGATATTTCAGTTTCAAATGATAACAGTTTCGGGAACCAAGGAGAGCACTATGAAAGGGTTCTCTAATGAAGATTTTCCCGAAGTAGAGAGGAGTAGAAGTGGTTTTCATAATTGGTCGAAGAAAGATCAACCAAGTTTCGGGAATGAGTTCAAAAATGGTTGTTACACGATTTTTATCGAAAACCTTCCAGAGACGATACATTGGAAGAGACTTCGGTCTATTTTTTGCACATACGGTAAAGTTATTGATGCCTTCATTCCAAAAAAAGAAACTCGCAAGGGGTTCGTTTTGGATTTATTCGCTTTGCAACAATTAAAGAAGCCAATATAGCGATTTCAAAGATGAATGGTAATCATATTTATGGCAGCAAAGTTAGAGTCTCTTTGGCTAAGTACAGACCTCGACAATCTTACTGGAGAAAGTCCTCGACTGTTGTTTGTCGTAAGTCTGGGCTGGAAGATATTTCGGGGATTAAATTCTCTGAAGTTGAGGGCGTTGTGGACGAGGATAAGCTACACGTGCTGAGTAACTGTCTTGTGGGGTGATGCAAGAACTTCACTAAAATTGGTAATCTTGCTAACCAAATTCAAGCCAAAGGACTTGCTGGCTTCACGCTAATGAGGGCTGCTGCAAATGTAGTTCTAATAGTTTTTGAAGACTCTGATTCGTTGAGAATCGTGAAGGATGACTATCTAGAGACTCTTGCAGAATGGTTTTCCAGAGTGGAAACTTGGTCGAGAGCCTAGTGGTGAATTGTCGTCGCGTGTGGTTAGTTTGCGAATGTATTATTTTTCACGCTTGGAATTGGGATACTTTCAAAAGCATTGCAACAAAGTGGGGCAAATTATTATCAATCGACAACAGTTGTGAGTTTCCATCATCTTTTGATCAGGCTAAAATCCAAATACTCACAAAAGATCAAGTGAGAATTGATGAGTTGTCGGAATTGAAGGTCGGTGATAATTTTTTTAAGATTATGGTGCATGAAGTTGATCCATCCTTCAAACCTAACTCTTGGGTCCCTGAAGATTGCGATATCTCATTAGAACTTGATCCTCCAATTGATACTTAATTGTTCGGCATCTGTTTTCAGAGGCATTTTTTTTCAAGTTTTTTGTTGTAATGTTGGTTTGTTTTGCATTAGGTTTTGTTAGCTTTGGTTAATAGGACAGCTAATTTAGAGATTGATGTCTTACCTAATGAAGGAATTGACTGGTGTTATTTATGGGTGGTTTTAGGTTGTTTTTGTTCATCGGTTCTGTTATAGGTGTTTGTAAGGTTGTATCTTTTGTAATCTCTTATGTGCAATAAAATCCTTACACTCTTTTCCTCCTTCCGCTGATTAAGGAGCTACACTACTAGCTCCAACAATCAAGAAGGGGTTTTTAACGAGGCCTGAAATTCTTATTAAAAAAAATGATAACAGTTTCTTTGTGAGTGCGTCTGATGATTCAACTGTCAAAGTGTGGGATTCAAGAAAGTTGGAGAAGGATATATCATTTAGGTCAAGGCTGACTTATCACTTGGAAGGAAGCCAAGCACTGTGCACGGCAATGTTACAGAATTCTGCTCAAGTTGTTGTTGGAGCATGTAATGGAACAATAACATATGTTTTCTGTTGATCACATCTCTAGAGGTCTTGGAAATGTTGAAAAGTATTCAGGTATCGCTGATATAAAAAAGAAGGACGTAAAGGAAGGTGCAATACTTACCCTTTTGAACTACCCTGTGGATAACTGTGGCATTCAGCCATTTATGTACAGTACCCAAACTTGTGGTATTCATCTCTGGGATACAAGGTCCTGTTCGAATGCATGGACTTTGAAAGCAGTTCCAGAGGAAGGCTTTATATCATTTCTGGTAGCAGGCCCTTGCGGGAATTGGTTTGTTTCAGGGTCTTCTAGGGGTGTGCTTACCCTTTGGGATTTGAGGTTCCGTATTCCTGTGAACTCATGGCAGTATTCTCTTGTATGCCCTGTAGAAAATGTGTCTCTTTGTTCCCCCTTTGAGTGTCAGTTTCTACAACTGTGAGGCCGCTTATTTATGTTGCTGCTGGCTGCAATGAAGTCTCGCTTTGGAATGCGGAGTATGGGAGCTGCCACCAGGTAAAGGGGCGGTTGGTAAAAAAAGGAAACAAAATAATTTTACCATGCTTGGTAGGATAGAAAAGTGAGGGTCCTTTGAAATTGCATTAGAAGAGAAATGGAAGAGATGCTCTAGTTATATATTTTGAAAAAAAAAATTCAGAGATTCTGTACAAGGAAACTGATTTGAATTGATATTAAAAAAGCCTGGATTTGGCTCTCCATAACTGGTCTTTGTTATTATCGTTCATCGTGATCAAAATTTTGCCTTCCAACTTTTATCTCCAGGTATTTAGGGCTGCAAATTATGACAGCGCTGCAGAACTGTCTGATTTACCATGGGCCTTGGCAAAGCCATCTACTAAAACAAGCTCTAAATCTGATCCAAGGAGGAATGCAAATCCAATGTATCGAGTGAATGAACTTAATGAACCACCACCTTGTCTTCCAGGTATCCGTGCATTACATCCTTTACCTTGGGGTGATCTGTTGACTGGGGGCACCGACTTAAGGATACGCTGCTGGGGCCATTGCAGGTTTTTGTCGAATTTCTTTTTCATCCCTGTTCAGTGATCTTATGGAAATTTTATGCATTATTTACATTGTTTTCATTCCAGCCTTGATAGAAGTTACTGTATCTGTGGCCCAAATTTTAAGGGAGTTGGAAATGATGATTTCTATGATGCAAGATCGAGTTTTGGTGCACAAGTTGTACAGGTATCTTCTAAGGATAGATTTACTTAAAACTTCCTTCTTGTGTTTTCTCTGCCAAAATTTTATTGGATTACTATGTATAATGGTTTTCAAAATATCTATCTTTGATCAAATTAGTAACAGCCAGTAGTAACGAGTATATAGTTTTATCTTACTGATTGAAGTCTTTTTGTTCTTCAATTATAGAGTTCATTCAAGTGTGAATTATATGTTATAGACATGTCAAAACTTAGACATTAGATACAAACTTGTTTCTCTCCCCATTTTGCTAGTTGAATTACTAATCTAAAGTTGTCAGCCATGTCATTTCTGAATCACCCATCTTCTACCATGTTTTTTTGTACATATTCTCCTAACCTTTTCTGGAAAGCAAATGTGCCTTCTGTAACTGGTGCGTTGGTGTCTCCTGCTTTTAATATCTATGTTTTTTTTGCAAACAGGAGACTAAAAGATGACCTCTAACAACAAAGTTGACAGCAAAAGCAGTTCTTGCTGCTGCTGCTACTGATTCTGCTGGATGCCACCATGATTCCGTCCTCTCTTTGGCTTCAGTGAAATTGAACCAGAGACTCTTGATATCAAGCAGTAGAGATGGGGCTATTAAGGTTTGGAAAAAGTTTTAGTGCTTTAATATACATATTTAGTTACAGTAGTAAAATTGTACATTCAAATTCATATCTTAAATTCTACAGCCTAACCACTTACCTCCTTTGGTTTGTAGTTTTGTACAGTTTGTAAGCGTGTAGGTTTACATGGGATTTTACTTTATTATTATTAACGCAATGCCTTATTTATCAATGAAAAAGGGAAAATACCATGCTCTTATTCTTGTTTAACAAAACTTGTACCTCCGTACATGATTCTTGCTTTTATGTGCAAAGTTCATTGATATTAAATCTGAACCCTTTTGATTTCCAATCTCCATTTCTTTTGCATTAGTTCAATTTGTTAGTAGTTAAATAATTAATGTTTGCTTGATATGCCAATTAGACTGTATGGTAGCAAAAAATGAGACTTCTTCCATAATCAAGCGTTGCATTCTTTTGTCATTCACTTACCAGTTGCTATCTATAAAGGATCTTAGACTGAAATGAGGATATTGAGATTTTGGGATGACCAGAAAAACGAGATCAGAAAAGTATGAATGAGAATGGAGGGTAGCACTGATTGAAGAAAATGCAATTTTATTTGAGTTGGTTTAGTCATGTTCACGGTCTTATAAATGTGTTAGATTTGCAGAACTTGATGTAACAAGCAGAAAGAGATAAGCAATGCGTTTATGATTATTTCATGCTAATTGCTGGATTAGATGATGAGTTCATTGATTTTTTTTATTAGTTGGTATACTTACCTTTATCATTGCAAATGCTGTTCTCATATTCTCTGTTCCCTTTGTGAATACTGTGATGGGAGTCTCTCATTAATTTGTTTTTTTCGCTCCTCAAGACAAGGCTCGATACTGAGATTGATTTTATTTTGATGACAAATTCTGAATTTTCTAGAATCTAGAGCATTTCATGTTGGTTCTCCATTGATGATAAGGGAGGAATGCCTAGCAGCTGTAGAAACTCTGAAAAGTGCTAACTTCAACTTGCATTGCATACCCCGACTCGAAAGTTTTCAGATTCTTTACATTTTCAATTGCATCACCTACCCCTGCCTAATTTAGTTGGATTTAAATCCATAATCATTTTTAAGTTATAGTAGAGGGAAATTTCAGTGAAACAGACCCTTTAATCTCTCTCATTTTATTTCCTCTTATCATTCCAATTTAGAATGATTTTTTTATGCATTTGAATGGAATCATGGAAAGTGCCTCCGGCATCAGAAAAGACTTGAAGATGAAGTACCTTGCAGAGAGAAGGGCAAGGGCACCTGGACTAGTTTGAAAGGTACGCATATACACAGACACACACACATTCACATGGAAGTTTGGAATTTGAAATGCTTTCAGATCTTAAGGAGAAGTGGTTAAAGTTGTGTTTTACTTCTATTCTGAGGCAAATAACAAATCTAATATTATGTGAATGTATGAATGCCTTGGCCTCTAAATTGGATTAATGTCTAATGAACAGCATGCTTTTGTTTACATGGATTTTGAGACATTCTTGATGGTTAAACTTAAAAATTATTGGCAATGGTTTCTGGTTCTACTTTCTTTATGGGAGTACTTGTTCTATCATCTTTTGGTATTTTGTCTTTTATCAACCTGTTACGAATAGAATGAATAATTTCTTTCTGTGCAGTGAATGGAGATGCCTACTTGGTTTGCAAGGTTTGATATTTATTAAGTAGTAGTGACATCTTCATATCTGCTTACATTAATCTAAATTAATGCATTTAAAGTATGCGTTGGTTAACATATTGGAAACATTGTGCTATTTATTTTTTATCTTCACAGGTTATGTGTAGGATAATCTTTAGTCAACTTGATACGACTTGAAAAATATGCATTCTACGTCCAAACCTGACCTACCCCAAAATTTATATATCCACAATTAGATCTGACCCGAAATTTAAGTGGGAAAGAATTTCCCACCTTAAAATGTTAGTGGAGCTGTCTTCAAACCCAGAAGACCCTCTTTTCTAAAAAAAGTAAAAACTTCACAACACAAAGGTGTTAGGAAAATAAACCGAGTACAAGTAATTTCCCTATAACCAGATTAGTGAGAATGCGAAATAAAAGCGGAAAAATAATACCCGAAAATTGATAACGGAGTTCAGCCAATTGTGCTTACGTCTCCGGACTGCTGCAGATCTTTTACTAAGAGAGAAAATTTACAAGTGTTTACAAAACACTAACTACTCACAAGAAAGCTCTCTAGTATAGGAAGAAAGAAATGTTTTGGGATGATTTTGAAGCTAAATGGGTAAGGGTATTTATAGTAGAAACTTAGGGACTAATCTTTGAAAATACCCTAAAGTGCAATGACTAAAGTGAATTTACCCATTCCTATTTTCAACAAACATCTACCAAAATTTTACCAAACTTTGAAAAACATTTTTCAAAGAAACATTTACCAAACTTTGAAAAAAACATTTTCCAAAGTTGGTTGCCAAACTTTGAAACTTTTAACAATCTCCCACTTGAAGACTGATTTTAATATGTCTTCACACCTTGATCAATGCAGCAGCATGTCTGGTCTTGTTATTCTAGCATGCCAACTGAAGTTGAACACAACTTCAGTTTATCCGTAGTCACCGTCTTTGTCAACATGTCTGCCGGATTTTGAGCTCCACTAATCTTTTCAAGTTTCAAAATCCCATCTTCCAGAAGAGACCGGATAAAATGATATCTCAATTGTATGTGCTTTGTCCTGGAATGAAAAGACGGATTCTTTGCTAGATGGATAGCACTTTGACTGTCGCAATACAAGATATTGTTTTCTTGTTTCTTGCCTAACTCTTCCAAGAAACTTTGGAGCCAAACCATCTCCTTGCTGGCTTCCGTAACAGCGACATATTCTGCTTCAGTTGTGGAGAGAGCAACTATCTTCTGTAGTTGAGAAACCCAACTCACTGCAGTTCCTCCTAGAGTATAGACATACCCTGTAGTGCTCCTTCTGATGTCGACATTTCCGGCTAAGTCAGCATCTACATAGCCTGTCAGTATCATATCTCCACCTTTGAAACAAAGTGCTTTGTTTGTGGTACCCCGAAGATATCTGAGGATCCATTTGACTGCTTCCCAGTGTACCTTGCCCGGATTATTCATGTACCTGCTAACAGCTCCCACTGCATGAGCAATATCTGGTCTGGTACAAACCATGGCATACATCAGACTTCCAATTGCTGAGGCATACGGCACCTTCACCATGTGTGCACGTTCTTCCTCCGTCTTTGGTGATTGGTCTTTGGAGAGTCTGAAATGAACACCTAAAGGTGTACTTACTGGTTTAGCATCTTGCATGTTGAACCTGGAGAGTACTTTGTTGATGTACTCAGCCTGTGATAACATCAAAGTCCCCGACTTTGTGTCTCTCTTGATCCTCATCCCAAGAATCTGCTTTGCAGCGCCCAGATCCTTCATAGCAAACTGCTTCGACAATTTTTGCTTCAAGTGTATAATCTCTTGCATGTCTGAGCCTGCAACGAGCATGTCATCAACGTACAATAATAAAATAATGAAGCTGTTGTCGAACCTCTTGATGTAGCAACAATGATCTGCTTGGCATCTGATAAAACCACTGCTACTCATGAAGCTATCGAACTTCTTGTACCACTGTCTAGGAGCTTGTTTTAAACCATACAAGCTCTTCTTCAACCTGCATACCAGGTTTTTCTTGTCTGCCTCTATGAAGCCTTCTGGCTGCCTCATATAGATTTCTTCCTCCAAATCACCATGAAGGAAAGCTGTCTTTACATCTAACTGCTCAAGATGTAAATTCTCTACAGCTACAATTTTCAACACCAGTCTGATTGTAGACAATTTTACGACTGGAGAGAAAATTTCATTGTAGTCAATACCTTCTTTTTGCTGAAAGCCTTTGACAACCAATCTTGCTTTGTAGCGTTTGCTCCCATCGTGCTCTTCTTTGATCCTGTAAATCCACTTGTTGTGGAGTGCTTTCTTGCCTGGTGGTAATTCAGCTAATTCCCATGTCTGATTTGACATAAGCGAGTCCATCTCATCTTTCATGGAAAACTCCCACTTGACTGAATCCTCCACTTGCATTGCTTCATCATAGCACTCTGGTTCACCATTGTCAGTCAGCAACAAGTAGTGTAAAGAAGGAGAATATCGTTGGGTTGGTTTAGGAATTCTGGAGGAGCGTCTCAGTTCTGGTGTGCCTGGTTCTTCTTGAACTGCTTCAGGATTGATCTGAACATCATTTCCAGAAATCTCCTCGAACTCAGCAAATTCCTTTGTTTCAGCTTCGGTATTACTTGATTCTGCGGTTGACCTATCTTTGTACATCACATTTTCATTGAAAATGACGTCTCTGCTTCTGATGATCTTCCGATTTTCATAGTCCCAAAACCGGTAACCGAACTCATCACCGCCATAACCAACAAAAGCACATTTGTTGGACTTAGCATCAAGCTTACTTCTTTCAGCAGAGTCTATGTGTACATAAGAAATACAACCAAACACTCTTAAGTGTGAAAGGTTTATTTCTTTCTTGCTCCAAACTTCCTCTGGTATTCTGCCATCCAAAGGAACTGAGGGCCCACGGTTGATCAAGTAAGCTGCAGTGTTGATTGCTTCAGCCCATAGAAATTTGGGCAAGCCGGCATGTATCCTCATACTTCTGGCACGTTCATTCAGAGTTCTGTTCATGCGCTCTGCTACACCATTATGTTGCGGTGTCTTGGGAACTGTTGTCTCCATCTTGATCCCATTGTTTGCGCAGAAATCTCTGAATCTACTGTCTCTGTACTCTCCTCCATTGTCAGACCTCAACCGCTTGACTTTCAAACCAGTCTCATTTTCCACCATGGCCTTCCATTTTCTGAAGATATCGAAGACTTCTGATTTCTTCTTCAGAAAATAAACCCACACCTTCCTTGTTGAATCATCGATGAAGGTGACATAATATAGTGAGCCTGCAAGAGATGGAACTGGGGATGGTCCCCATACATCAGTATGAACCAATTCTAACCTTTCTGCCTTGGGTGTCTTGCCAATCTTTGCAAAACTGACTTTCTTTTGTTTGCCAAAGATGCAATCCTCGCATAGTCCGACATCTACATTCTTTAGATCCGACAGCTTCCCTTTTGACAAAAGTGTCTTCATCCCTTTCTCGCTCATATGGCCAAGCCTTTGGTGCCATAGGTTTGATTTTCCATCAGCATCTGCTACTGCAATGATATTCTCTAAATTTGAGGTTACATAGAGAGTACCAGTCTTCTTACCACGAGCAATGACGAGTGCTCCTTTGGTAATCTTCCATTCACAGCCTGAAAAGGTTGTGCTATATCCTTCTCCATCAAGCTGTCCAACAGAAATCAGATTTCTTTTGAGGCCAGGAATATGTCTCACTCCTGTCAGCTTCCAGGTGGTCTGGTTTGGCAACTTTAGTCGGATGTCTCCTTTTCCGACGATCTTTAAGGTTTCATCATCAGCAAGATGAACCTTCCCAAAATCACCACTGACATAGTTCTCCATGATTTCTTGGCATGGGGTGGAGTGGAAAGATGCCCCTGAATCCAAGATCCATGATTCAATCGGACTGTTGACGCTTAGAATCATGGCATCACCTGTCTCCTCTGTCACGTTGGCAGATTCCTGTGCACCGGTATCTTTCTTCAGTGCTCGGCAATCTCTTTTAAAGTGACCTTTCTTGCCACAATTATAACAGGTAAAATCTTTCTTTCCCGTTCTAGATTTTTCCCGTCTGGATTTTGATCTGCCACGATTTGAATATCTTTCTGAAGTTCTTCCTCTAGACTCCGTGTGCAAGGCTGAGGAGGTTGATGCTTCACCCGATTCTCTCCGTCGAATTTCTTCACTCAGTACCAGATCCCGAACATCGTCGAATTTTAATTTGCTGTTTCCCGACGAACTGCTGACTGCTGTAACAGTAGCATTCCAACTGTCTGGTAGAGATGATAAGAGAATTAAAGCTCGAACTTCATCATCGAACTCAATTTCCACTGAACTCAACTGGGTTGTGATTGTGTTGAGTTCATTTAGGTGTTGTGCCACCGATGCCCCTTCCGTCATCCGTAAATTGAATAATCGCCTCATCAAATGAACTTTGTTTGAGGCCGATGGCTTCTCATACATACTGGAGAGAGCCGCCATAAGACCCGCCGTGGTCTTTTCCTTTGCTATGTTGAAAGCAACATTTCGGGACAACGTCAGTCGGATGACTCCGAGGGCTTGTCGGTCGAGAAGAGCCCAGTCTTCATTCTTCATGCCCTCTGGTTGCTTTCCTGAGAGAGGTTGATAAAGATTTTTCTGGTACAGAAAATCTTCAATCTGCATCTTCCAAAAGCCAAAGTCCGCACCATCGAACTTTTCAATTTTCACCTTCCCTTCGTCTGCAGCCATCGCTTCCACTCGAATATGGCTTCTTTTGGATCGTTTCTGACAATTCTTGCGAACCACAGTGTATTAGAACACCACCGTCGACAAACTCGTATCGCCGACCGAAATTTCACTATTCACGAAATTCACTATTCACGTGAATAGTAATGAATAGTAACCTCGCAGAAAAATTGACAAAATTCACAACCAAAAGCTCTGATTACCAGTTGTTAGGAAAATAAACCGAGTACAAGTAATTTCCCTATAACCAGATTAGTGAGAATGCGAAATAAAAGCGGAAAAATAATACCCGAAAATTGATAACGGAGTTCAGCCAATTGTGCTTACGTCTCCGGACTGCTGCAGATCTTTTACTAAGAGAGAAAATTTACAAGTGTTTACAAAACACTAACTACTCACAAGAAAGCTCTCTAGTATAGGAAGAAAGAAATGTTTTGGGATGATTTTGAAGCTAAATGGGTAAGGGTATTTATAGTAGAAACTTAGGGACTAATCTTTGAAAATACCCTAAAGTGCAATGACTAAAGTGAATTTACCCATTCCTATTTTCAACAAACATCTACCAAAATTTTACCAAACTTTGAAAAACATTTTTCAAAGAAACATTTACCAAACTTTGAAAAAAACATTTTCCAAAGTTGGTTGCCAAACTTTGAAACTTTTAACAAAAGGATACGTCACTGTTTCAGTAAAAAAATCTTATTCTTAGCATCTAAACTTCACAGTGAAAAAAATAAATAATAAAGCATAGCTTTCCACATATACTCATATGAGGTTGGGTAAAAGGCTCCCAGTCACTCAGAATTGAAATTTTTTTTTTTCCATTTTTTTTTTCTGATTGGACTACTGAAATCTTTCTGCCAAAATTTTGGACCCCGCGCGCATGCATGCATGCACCGAAGGCAGTTCAAGGACCCCTCGCCTAAAACATAAAAACATCCCTTAACTAATCTGGGATTTTACGGCGCTGTTAATTAATGTCTATCACCGGGTTTTCATTTCAAAACAAGCTAAGAAAAGTACAGATGGTGACATTTTTTCCCTTCTTTGTGTTGAGTTGGGTTGAATAGACTGTTGTCATTTTGTGAGTCAGCCAAGATTGTAGTGAATATGACCCACATGCAATGCAATGCAACCCCTCTGAGTACGACACAAGCCACTGGACCCTCCTGCCCTTGGCTTTGCTGTTTCTATTACGGGAACTAGCGGCTTTCTGCACTGCGCTGTGCCGTCCTTGTGCGCTCCTTTGTTTAACGTTTCTTGCCATAGAAGGCCATATCACAGTGAGGAAAAAAGTGCCTGTGTCAACGTGTCATTTTTGAGCTAGCAACTCAATGCTATAATTGAATCGTTTAATCGAACCAATTAAAATTTAGTAATAGAACTTAATCCTTAAATTTCCGTGATATTTGAAATTTATGCAACAACTTATTCAACAAATGATTTAATGGAGTGAAAAATATTGTTGTGATTAATCTCATATTTCTTTTTTTTTTTGGATGATTTTTTTAAGGATTCGAAAATGAGATTGATTATATAAAATTTCACTACTCCTCTAAATTATTTTTAGAATAAAAATTTATAATAGTTTCATTTGTTGATTATATTTATACAAATCTACTTCTTCAATAAGCAGCTTCTTTCATGAAAAATTTAGCAGCTATGAGAAGGAAATGAGAATAAAGGGGGGGGGGGGAACCCAAAGTATCTAATCGGTCTACTGACCATTGGGCTCGGTTATGTCACAATTTAGTGGGGTTTTTTTTTACCAAAAGGGCAAACGAGTAGATTATTTAGGAAAATATAATAAGTAAAAGTTTATTTTGTAATTTGCAATATTTTTTATAGTATTCATAGAACTCGTCACTTCGATGTGATGAGTTTCAATAAAAATATTTTTTTATTTAAAATCGTCATGTCAAGATGAAAAGTTCTAATAAAATATAATTTTTTATTAAGTTTTATCACATCGAAGTAAAAAAGTTTAAATAAAAAATATTTTTTATTGAAACTCCACCTCGATGTGATGAGTTTTAAGTCACTATAACAAATGTCATACATATCTAAATAAACTTTTATATACTGTATTAGGTTAATTAATTAAACTGTCTGTCCCATTGAACTAAAAAAACCCAATTTAGCTTTATCTATCAAAGAAAAACAAGGCATGAAGCCCATATCCTAAAGGGTGAACTCCTTTAATTATGTATGGTTCTTTTCGACCCAAAAAGTTGGGCCTGTATGATATATTCAAAAAAATTTATCTCATTAATTGTCGTACTAGTGGAAATCGTGATCATGACCCCCACCTAGAGGCAATGTTCTAGTACGATACAAAGCAAGTTTGAAGACATTGCACATCTCGATGATAATGTGTGGAGAGAGGTCGTTGTGTATATAGCAGAGTCCTAGTGCAATTCCAAATCTCTTAGGCCAATCAAAGATAATATCTGATGGAATGGAACCATGGAGTTGGTTTCGATCAAACAAAAGAGTTGACGGAGAAAGGAAACCCAATTATTGTACCATAGAAGAAACTGTTACTGGCATAAAACAAGAAGATTTCTCCATAGCTTTACTTCATTGGAAATTTCTCCGAAAAAAAATTGTTGTTAATGATCTTGAGACGATAGAGATTATCCAAAACTTCTCGAGAGAAGAACTAAATTCATCAATATCAATTCTCCAGCTTCCTCAAGTTTTTAACTTTTCTTTTATAATCCAAGATTAATTGGTTGAATGTAATTATGTTGATATAGTTGATCGGATGTAATGTGAATATATTTTAATTGCAAATTTATATAAATGATAGAAAATAGTATAACCATGAAAAATGAATACTACATGATAAATTGACTTTCTTTCCTGCAGGAGTCTCTTGGGCGCAAACCACGATAAAAAATAAATTAAAAATTAAAAAATGTTATTAACATATATAATAAATAAGATTACGCCTAATAATTTTATGGTCAAGTAAGAAATAAGTTATGATCTGTAATGTTAATATTTCTTATTAATAAAATAGGTTACGCTCAAGAATGTCATAATTTATTAAAAATATGTTGCAATCTAAAATCTTAATATTTTTAATAATAAAAAGGGTTGCGCCTAAAATGTTAGTGCAATTTAAGCTTATGGAGCATTAGATTTTCCAATAATAAGAAAATAAGTTAAAAATGTTATAAATATATATAAGAAATACGGTTGTACCTAAAATTGTCATGGTTCACTAAGAAACAGGTTGTGATATGGAATGTTAATATTTTTATTAATAAAATGGGTTATGTCCAGGAATGTCATGGTTCACTAAGAAATATGTTACGATATAGAATGTTAATATTTTTATTAATAAAATGAGTTGCACAGAAGAATGTTAACCTTTAACATTCTAGATCGACTATTATAATTTGTTAACCTTAACATTATATGAGGTCAACTGTTATAATTTGTTATCCTTAACATTAAACTCATCTCTAAAACCTGAAACAATTTGAATAAGTAACCATAAAATGATTTCAACCGAGTGTTAAACACGAATAACAAAACTCAAAGTGACTTGAAATTATTTATTTAATTGAAGACATAATGACTCCAACTTTATATGATTTGATATTAAAATTGTTTAAATTCAAATTATATAAATTCAAAATAATTCACCTAAAATAACAAAAACAAAATAAAATCAAGATCGGCTTAACCTAAATAAACCTAAAAATGGTTTAAACTAAAAAGTGATCTAAAAGTAACTTGAAACAATCCAAATATAAAAGTAGTTTAAAATTATAATAAATCAAACCTAAAATAAATCAAGCAAATAACTTAAAACTTTTAAAATTCGGATAAATATGACCTAACTAGACCGGACATACCCCATTTAATAAGTCTAATTACAAGAAATGTCGGTGATGAAATACTAGAATATCACACAACACTGTAAATGATGAGTATATGCTCTTTGTTTTACATAAAAGGAATGTTGACGGACTTGATTTGAATATTAATAATGCTCATGAATATCAATATTAAAAAAGAAATATAAATATTTATTTTCATCGATCAATACTTTTTAATGATTTAAATATTAATATTTGTAATCAGAAATCTATATTAAATTATAAAAAAAAATGTTGGAATAATATTTTGGGAGAGGAGCAAATCTTGACGTAAAAGCTTTAAAAAATATCTATACTTTCGAATTAAAAAAATGATATTTTAATTTTGGAATTTAAAAGTATTAATAGTTTTAAAAAGTATAGATAGTTTCGAATTTAAATGCTTCGATCTGTTGGGAATCACAATTATTTACAAGATTTGATATTTTTAAGGGTTGTAAATTATATGTCATGGTATCTTTGACAATAGTATACAGATGTTGAATTCTCACTTGGATTATCTGTTTTGCAATTTAAACATTTCAGAATTTCCTGGAATCTGTTTTTTTCTCTCTCCCATTTACAGAGGCCGTGTTATAAAAAAGTTCGTCATTGCAGTTTAAGGATTTCAACGATCTGAATGAAATTGAAGCTTACAGTGAGAATGCAGTTTCAACGAATATGACGATGAATGCTCTTATAGTTAAGTTGGTTCATGTGATCATCTTGAAAAGATGATATTCATTAAATTATAATTATAATTTTGATTATTTTAGAAAAATGTGGGTTGTGACGGTCCTCTGTGTGTGTGTGTGTTTTTTTTTTAATTTTTATATTCATTAAATTATGTTGGTTCACGTAAAAAACACTTTAAAAATATTCATACTTTTGAATTAAAAAAATGAAAAATAATTTTTAACTTTGAATTTAAAAGTATTGATACTTTTAGAAAAATATTGATACTTTCGAATTAAAAAAACATTGTTTTAATTTTCAAAGTTAAAAGTATCGATAGTTTACAACCTTTTCATTTTCCATTCTTCTTTAAATTCAAAAGTATAGAAATAACGATACTTTGTAGCCTTCTCAGTTTCCATGTTTTTCTTTTAAATTCGAAAGTATCGATACTTTTGAAAAAAATATTCATACTTTCGAATTTTTATAGTAAAAAAAATTAACCATAACATTCTTGTGTGCAACCCATTTTATTAACAAAAAATATTAGCATTTCAGATCGCAATATATTTCTTAGTGAACCATGACATTTTTGGGCGCAACCCATTTTATTAATAAAAATATTAATATTCCATATCGCAACCTATTTTCTAGTGAACCATGATATTTTTATACGCATCCGTATTTCTTATACATACTCATAACATTTTTAATTTTTAACTTATTTTCTTATTGTGAGAAAATAATATTCATAATATTTATTGTTATAACTTATTATTTACTGTTATAACATTTTAGGTATAACCAGGGGCGGATGTACATGGCTCTCTAGGGGAGCCATTGCACACTCATTATTTTGAGAAAAGTGTTAAATTTAGTTTAATTTGTTAATAGGAATAAGAAAAAGTAAGAAAATTTGCATACCCAAATTTTTTTAGAATATGATATTAAAATTTTGGACTCCATTTTTTAATTTCTAAATCTGTTACTGGGTGTAACATATTATGTTACTATATTAATAACTTTTTTAGTTTTACTTTTAACTTGTAAGATAAATTTTTCGATTACATCATTTAAATTTATTTTAAAATAGTTACAACTTAATATATTATAAATAAGTTAACATTTTAGGTGTAGCTAAACCTATTTTGTTAAGGATTTTTTCATATTTTCGAATGCATCGTTTTTTTAGTTTTATAGTAATCCGGTTGCTTAGAATTTGCCGGGTAAAATTGCCGTTTTGTATGCATCAGATATTTTCAGTCTCGCATGTGGACCTCACCAACATAATAATAATAATAATAATATTAATTATACTTCTAAATAACAAAACATCTAACGGTCTCTCCCTCTTTCTGCTGTTTGGATTTTATTTATGATTTTGTTGGTTTGTGTTTTATTTTTCAATCTGTCAGTCTGTTTCGTAATTTTTCCTTAAGAACGGGAAGGGAAGAACAGGTGTACGTGTTTGGTCAATCACCTTTCTTCCTCACCCAAAATTCAAATCCTAAACCAAAAAAATAAAAAATTACGCATTCCCTTCTTCTTCATTGTCTGTTTCTTTCTCTCAGAAACCCAGCGGGCTCCCTTCATCCAAATAGACAGAAGAGGAAGAGAAGAAACTTCCATTGCTAAATTCTAGGTGTTCTTTTCTTGTGTGTGTGTGTTTTGTTTCATCGATCAATCTCCTGTTCGGCTACTTGGATATTCGTTTCCGTCGACGAGGATTGCAGAGAGGGAAGAGGGAAAAAGACAAGAAATACACGGTAGAATGTCGGCATTGGACCCTTCCGATTCTTTTCTCTTATCTCTCAGCAGAGCATTTTGTAGTCCTCTTGCTGTTTTTATTCAGATCCAGGTGTGTTTTGTAGTTCACATCCGCAAATAGATCCGGTTCTCTTTGGTTGGATAGGTTTTAACGTTTGGAAATAGGCTAAATTGCTTTATTGAACCATTTTTCAAATTTCCTAAACCTTGTTCCGTGTCTTTTCCCAGAAATTAACTGGATATTGGATTATGTCTTACTTTTAACCATCTTTATAGTTATCATGCTATTTTTTCCTTTTGAATGCTCCATGTAACCTTAAAGATTATTTTTAAAGAAAGAACAAATGCATGTATTTCATTGCCATGGATTTAGATAGCTAAGATCAGAACCGAAATATGTCTTTTTCTTAATTTATAATGAAGAAAGAATAGTGGTGTGACGTAGTGGAGATGAGGTGTTCAATATTTGGTCGCAAAGATGATTGTTATTAAAATAGTCAGTAATGTATATTCAGTGTCATTGGAATGGTTATGATGTTTATAGATGTAAATTCCTTAATTTTTCTTCGGTTCCATTTGTAGGTATTGAGGTTATAAGGTTTTAATATTGAGCTTTGAGATGAGCTTTGTTGAAATCAAATGGAATAGAAGACTCTTTCTCTGAATAACATTTTTCTGTAATGAGAACTTTATTTTAGTTTATTCAATTGTTGAAGGGAAGGCTTGGTATGCCACTTAATTTGAACAAACCTTGTCTCATTGAAAAGCAGATGAAGTCATCTGCTTGGCTACCTGATATTCTTCTGCTTTTGAATAATGGATTCCTTCTTTTACTAATCTGCTGTCACTTCGGTTATTTATTTATGAATGTAATGTTTCATTATCTAAAACCAATCACCTCTCTCTCTCTCTCTCTCTCTCTGCCTCTGTCGGTTACAACTAAAAGAAAGTTACCAATCTGAATATTTTGTATATAATGTAGGGATGTGTAATCTGCTTGACTCTTGCTATTGGGTGGGCTTTTGCTGCCTATGTCAGGTACATGGCTTTAAAGACATATTTTAAGCAGCAGGATGCCATGCCTATTCCAGTCGTCAATTACCATGAAAACTCAGCTATATTTATATGTACCTACATTTTTTCCTTCACAGGAGAAGAGAGAACAATAGAATAAAAGATGGCATGAAGGGTGGCAACAGCTTTTCTTTTCTATGCCATGATATTAATGAACTTGAGCACTCTAATCAAGTCAATCTACCAAGAGTTTCGATTGTGATGCCTTTAAAGGGTTTTGGAGAACATAATCTACACAATTGGAAGAGTCAGGTGAGTATTTTATGGTAGGCATTCTATCCAGTTCTTGTGGTGTCTCCTTTGGTTTGTGCAAGAACTGTGCATTTATCTTTTCCTTTCCCACGTTTTGTTATTAGAAAATTGTTATTTCCTTTAATAAGTTGTAGGCCAAACACCCCCCTTTTTTTAAAATTGCCCTACCAGGAGTTGGTTATTTCAAAAGGTTCATGTTTACAATAAATAATTTTCTGAAGTATCTATTTAATACTGATGGAGGCAGATCACATCTCTTTATGGTGGTCCTACGGAGTTCCTTTTTGTGGTGGAAAGTACTGAAGATCCCGCTTACCATGCTGTAATTAAGTTATTAGCAGACTTTAAGGTATTCCACCTATTTACTTTATTGTGCATTCCGATAATAGTAAGAAAATAAACTGACAAAAGAATCCAATAGGAACGTTAATTACCTTGTAATGCTTTATTCTAAAACTTCACAAAAGTTACATGCTTGCACTTTGTTTTATGCAAGTATTTGAGGCCTTCATTTGAGCTTCTTCACTGTCACTTGAGCAGGATGTCGTTGATGCAAAAGTCATTGTAGCTGGTTTATCAACAACGTGTAGTCAGAAGATACATAACCAGCTGGTATATAAGAACTTTACCAATTGCTAAACAGATTTTGCAAATGACTTGGCCTTTATTATCATTTTTTTAATATTATTTGAAATTAGTCCTTAAATGTTGATATAAAATCCCTCTGCTAGATGTGAATTCAGTAAAATACTTACAATATGCTTTTTTGGTATATTTTGTGAAAGGTTGGGGTGGAGAAAATGCATAAAGATTCCAAGTATGTATTATTTTTGGATGATGATGTTAGGCTCCACCCAGGATCAATTGGGGTCCTCACTACTGAGATGGAAAAGAATCCCGAGGTATGTTTGTGCACATCCATAACCCTTCAATCAAATTGATTAGGTTTTTAACCGTTACATGTGTGCTTATTATGGTCATGGTGCCTAGAGTGTAAACTATTGATATGTTTTGAGGTTCTCATTTTATTGGCAATATGTGCAGATATTTATTCAAACTGGATATCCTCTCGATTTACCGTCTGGAACTTTAGGGAGTTACTGCATCTATGAATACCATATGGTATGGTGCCATCTGCAATTACTGTAATTCCTGAGATATTTTTTTTTGGATAATTCAAATTTTTATTACCCAAAGGCAGTAAACTGCACAAAACAATAGAGGTAGAATTACAAGAAGCATCCAACAAACAGAAAGGCAATTAAGCCATCAAACAATGCCCCATTGATTACAAAGATTAATATTAACATAGCCTAGTCTTCTAATATTTCTTCCCCTTAGATGAAGACCGACCAGTTCCTTAATAGCTATGAACATTTCTGCAACAGTAGAAGATTGGCTTTGAAACAACCTCTTGTTTCTTTCCTTCCATATAGTATAAATCAAGGCATTAGATGCAACTTTCCCAACACGCAGCAGCCCAATCGAAAAAAGCATCCCAAGAATGATGTTTAAACTGTAAACCATTAAGAGAAAATAAAGCAGACCACAGGGAGGAAGCAACAGTGCACTCAAAGAAAATATGGTCTCTAGTTTCCACAGCAGCAGCACAAAAAATACAGTTCATGTCATTAACAATCCCCATTTTATGAAGCCTTTCTTTCGTAGGAAGACGGTCAAGAAACGCCATCCAGACAATGAGGCTATGCTTAGGAATGAGATGAGGGAACCAAAGTAAAGAGTGCCATTTAACTTTATGATTTTTAACTCTAATCTCGTTCCAGAGAGTATTAACATTCGGAGTATGAGAGGACAAAATAGAGGACGCTTCAGTCCTCAATTTTAGAAGCTGTTTTAAGCTCCAGCTCATGGCTGGTTTAACAGCAACATACCAGAAGTTGTTTTTATTATTATTTGCATATACCTGAGCATATATTTATTATTATTATTATTATTTGGGCGGTAGCATTGTTTTTATCCAAGAGAGCAGGGAAAAATCTGTTATCAGAACAACAATGTGACCAGAATTAAAGATATTAGTGACTATGCTGTATGCCCTATATTAATGGTTAAATTGTTACATAAGATATGGTTTATGCTGGAGTCATGCTCTCTAATATCTCATTTGTTTATGGCTTACTGTTTTATTCATGTCCTACTAACCAATCTGACATCATACCGATTGTAAGGTGAAAGCTTTGATTATTACTAGTCAAGCATTATGCTAGGTAAACGACCCTGTGGCCCTCTTAAAAGATTAAACAGATACACATCAAGTGGAATTGTGCACTATACATATTGATGGTAAGTTTGGTGCTTAGGGCCTAGGGGCAGGATTGGCTCATCTCTTCCGATTATGCAGCCAACCATTCCCCCCTCCCCCGAACCAAAAAAATAATTATGAATTGAAAAACCTTTGTTCTTAGCATATTATGCTCTAGCGGTTGATATTGCATGTCTCGTTGAATATGCCTCTTCTACAGCCTTGTTCAATGGGATTTGCTACTGGTGGGAAAACATTTTTTCTTTGGGGAGGGTGCATGATGGTATGTATCTCTTCTTATTCTTCCCAGTGCTCCCTCTGCAAAGTTGAAAGATTATTTCTGAGTCTTCTAGATTGTTTTTTAGATGCATGCTGATGATTTTAGACATGACAACTATGGTGTGGCCTCAGGACTTCGAGATGGTGGATACTCTGATGATATGACTCTAGCTGCTATAGCTGGTAATATAGTCTACTAAATCTCTCACTGATAAGAAATTAGATACTTCTGTTGATGTTAAATTACAGCTTTGTGCCAACCTTTTTACTGCTCATGTATTGTCTCTTCTCAGGAGCCCACAAGAGGCTTATTACATCTCCTCCAGTTGCCGTTTTCCCTCATCCTCTTGCAAGCGATCTTACTTTCTCAAGGTTTGTGATTGTTACCATTCAGCTTTTCTATTATATTTATATCCATGTTGACTTTCTATTCTCGAGTAGGTACTGGAATTACTTGAGAAAGCAGACATTTGTTTTGGAATCATATATAAGCACAGTTAATTGGTTAATGAATAGAGCACTGTTTTCTACCCACTGCTATTTGTCATGGGGATTTGTTGCTCCATACTTCATGGCTACGGTTCATGTTGCAGCAGCATTACAAATCTATATGAAGGGTTATTCATACGGGGAAACAACCTGTACTACTGGTGGTGAGTACACTATTTTTCCTTTTTAGGTAGGTCAGAACATTAGTAGTTCAGATGAATTCAATGTCTCAGGTCCTTATCTGGATAGATCAACTAGTCTAGTTGGTAGCTTCGAGTAACAGGAGTTTGTTATGCAGATAATTTACAAGTTCTACAACTAGAAATTTGCAGAAACCTTATAACGTGATAGGAATTTGTTTCATTTCAACCGGCAGATTATTCAGTTTGGTAAAATGGAAGTTAGAGTAGACTTTGGTAAATTTTGGATTTTGCTCCTTCAATTAAGCGAACTGTGTTTGCACAGGTTTGTTATTGGCGAGTTGGCTAGCTATTTGTACCTTTGCGGAGCTATTATCTATGTGGAACTTAACAAGGATTGAAGTTCAACTATGCAACACGTTATCTCCAGAGGCTCCTAAGCTCTCACTTGATTATTACAACTGGAGCATGGTAAGCACTTTTATTATCTCTTTAACAGGGGTTAGAGCTTGGATATGTTGTGGCAAAAATAAAATTATTTTGGGATTGAGCCAGATATTTGTCGCAATGCTAGTTGATAACTTTTTATACCCGATCTCTGCTTTACGGTCGCATCTCTGTCAATCTATCAATTGGTCTGGTATTCGGTATCGCTTGAAGAATGGAAAGATAGACAAGGTATGTTGAGGCGTTGCCATTCGTAATGAGCTTCTATCCATTTGTTTAAAGCTTAGAAGAAGTATTTGGCTACTCTGCAGATTGAAAGGAAAAAAGATAAGGGTCCAAAGTTCACAGACCTTGGGGGTAAGCATTTATATGGGAAGAAAGTAGCCACCCCCAAATCCTCCCTCCTCGGCTCTTTGGGGAGAAGTTTTGCTCACTGGCATCAACCCAAAAAATATGATGTCTAGACTCTAGAGATTCGATTATTTGGCGATTCTCTGACTTCTCCCTGTAATTTAGGGTTCATCATCATTATTATTTGTCTCAAAATTCAATCGATTTATTCTTAATTTATCAACCCTTCGTTGGGGTTGGTCTTGTAATTTGAATTGATTTCTCCCTGTAATTTTATAAATTCCTTATACGCAGTTAACAAGGTTAATATCCACAGCTAACTCTAACAACACTTTATGAATTTACAATGTTAACCGCAGTATTGGATCCATATTTAGCTGTGAATTTCTGATGCAAATGTTTCAGTTTATGAAGTGGAAAACAACACTAGTTTTAGGCTTGGCTCCGCAATATCTGTAACGAACTCAAACCAGACGACAATTGTTTCCTAATTTTCAGTTTTCAGTTACCGCATCAGCAAGGTCTCTCCAAAATACATGTAAATCTAGAAACGAAATCCTGTCCTGTCCGGAAAAAGAACCCTAAACCCTAGAAAGCCACCCACGAACCCCATAGCAAATGTAAATGGAAAATGGAACACAGCCAAGCACAGAGGAGCAAGACGATAAAGCGCAAATACAACACTCCCTACAACGCGCTTAGATCAATTTACGACGATCCAATCTTGGTCGGCAAAATCTCCCAGCTATGGCCTCAACTAGCTCCCTGGTATTCTCCACTCTTCTTGTTACTTTAAATCCACTGATGGACATACCAATAATTGGTCTTCCGGTACCTTCCGTCTCAACTTCCACATCGCCCTTCTCGCTGGTAAAATCCTCTATTCTTTCCTTTTTTTTGTCCAAAACCATACCCATTTGGACGTGTGTTTTGAATCGCTCCATCTTTAATTATTTGAACAAATTGTCTAATCATGATGCCTTACCGGTGAAGCAGGTGACTACTGCTAATATTCTCTGTTTAAGTTTCTTAAATTTTCATAATTACCCAAAATTAATTGCTAGTTTCTCCCCCCTGCCTCAACTTGTCGGTTTTTGTCTGCAGGACTCAGATGCAGAGCATAGTTGTGTTGATTGGGATTGTTCATTGTAACATCCCCTTTTGGTTTCCGAAGGCAGCAATAGAGGAGCGATCTCAAGGATGGACCAAAGACTTGGAAGCAAGTGGAGCTGATATTGCATCGTGCTTGAAGAAGCCTTTGCGTCCTCTATGGATTTCTCAGAAAACTGTCATCTGAATAAATGAAGTGCCGGATTATGATTCTTTGGATTTCACGACCGATAATTCTTGTTTCTGCCTCTTCCTCAAGCGGAGTAACTCAACATAGCACCACCTCGGAGACTATAGCGAGCTACTCGAGATTGAATTGATCAAAGTTCCATAAATACTTAATTTGAGCTTGACTCTCGAATTGAATGAGACGAAACGAGCTACTTGATACTCGTATCGAAAAACTCGTGAGCAATTCGAAAATATAATATATTAAAATTTTATTTTAAAAAAATTATTAGTAATATTAATATTTATGTGCTGATTTTTGTTAAAAATATAGTATAATTTTTTTATGTATTTAAGGTTTATATTAGAGTTTGAGTTTGAGACTTCAATAGAGTTAAGTTTAAGATTTTTTTTTGAGTTCGACTCGAGTTTGAAAATTTCAGGCTCACTAGTTTTTGAGTCGAGACGAGTTTCATTTTAGAATTTTTTGAATCGAGTCGAGTTTAATAATATCCGAGCTCGACTCGGCTCATTTACAGCCCTACCAAGAGGGAGGTGGAGATGATGAATAAACTTGGGCTAGGGGCTTCTCTGTCGTAGTGAACGTTTTAGAATCATATCTTTGTTACTTGTTTCTTTCTCTTTCGATCCCTTGTATTTTTGACAATCAAGCAGTAGCTATTTGCGTGATTTTCACGTGCCTTATCCATTGTTTTGATTTTGTGGTGCTGCTGAACGATTGCGTGTTGAATTGTGATCAATTGCCAATCTCTGTCCATCATCAAGATGCTGAAGTGTATCTGCTTCTTCCTATTGTGGTATGTATGCAAGTAAGCTGAAACATGAATTTTCTAATGATCAATTTTGTAAATTTCATGCTTACTTTTTTTGCTGACCAGAACTCAAAGATGGTAAACCCATGTGCCATTTTCCTTGTTTAAAAACTTTCCTTCTGCGATTACCTTTGCAAAATCAGATATTGCCAAAGGAAGAACACTTCTTGTATGTTGCCATAACGGTAAGCCCCATGTGCCATTTTCCTAAAGGAACTACCATTTTTGTTCTCAACAATCTTTGGGTTTTTAATGGCACTGGATATGCGTTCGTTATCAGGGGAAGATATCAGTGTACGCGTTTGTATGGCAATTTTGATATCATTGTTTGACGATGAAGGTATGCAATCTTAAGACGAACTTAGCTTCACATGACCATGCTTCTATCTAATTCTGCAATCCAGGGGAAACCTCAAAGAAGTTCAGTTTCCTTAACAGTGGAAAAGTAACCTAAGTTTGGAGACATTCGATCTCCTCACGTTTTAAAGTGAATGTTGCTGACCGGCAGAATTGTAATCATTAAACAATACAATCTTTAGATTTATTTAACACTTGAACTTCATGTTGTCTCGGTGTATTGGTAAAGCAAATTACAATTAAATGCAAGTAGGAATATAAAGGTAATGGGACAAGCCGTTGTTCTCAGCATGATGATACAACTATCGGATTCAAGTGTGGCAGCTTTCAGTTAACTTGTACTGTTTCTGTCAGTACGTGGACACGCATAAAACTGGAGTCACTTTCACGATTTCTGCCTATCAGCTCTGACTGCACAAACTAATTTGCCTTTTGAAAATTGTTACCATTTTGTTCGGCGCCAATCGAAAGCGCAAGCAAGGCCAATCAGTCTGGGCAAACATGTTCTCAGCCAGGAATTTTACAGATCCCCTTCCACATTTGCCTATTCAAACATCAATGGATTTGAAGGTTATCATCTAATTCATGCGGTACATGTAACTTCTCAATAGCAGCCTGTTTACAAGAGCACAGGAGGTCATCACCGCAAATATCTTCACTATGATACCTCGTTTGTGACAATGGGTCCATATATTGTCTCAACTTGAAGCTGGGAATAGAGGATGTTCTTTTTTTCTTCTTAGAAAGTAAAGGAAAGAAAAGATCAGAATACCTTAATTGTAGCAACATCGGTTGCAGATGGTTTCAAATCCAAAGCAATACCAAAATGGAGCATGGCCTTTTCATGCATGTTACGCCGCTTATAGATTTTACCCATCAAAGCATACACACTGCTTTCACGAGGGGCATACTCTTTAAGTTCTTCCAGAACTTCTAAAGCATCATCAAATTTCTCCAAGCTCATCAGTATATTAGCCTTTTGATAAATGGGAAAAGGGCTTTTCTGTCTGCCAGAATTGCCCTGTCCATTATCTTGATAGCATCCTCACTTTTCTGTAAAATGATTGCAATAAAAGTTCAAAGAAATTCTTGAGATGTAATAAAAAGTACATAAAGTACCCTGACCTTTAACGCGTGAAAAGCAGTTCCAAGAAAAGACATTATGACAGAAGAACGCGGATTTATTTGGAAAGCCATTCCAAAGTGATGCTCTGAAAACTCAAACTTCTCCTGACGAAGATAGATCATTCCCAGACCATATCAGGCATTGTAATGCCTATTATCAATACGAAGTGCATTCTGGTAGCTCTTGATTCCATTCTCAAAATCCTCTAAAGCAACAACATTTAGAACCTTCACAAGTGGAACCAGATAGAAGACATCCTGAGTGGTAAGGCAACAACATTTCAAACAATACAAATTTTCAAGGATCAAGGGAACTCACGTATAGAACAGTGGAGTAAACATCCATTCCTTCTAAACTGTAAGGAGACACCCGGCCGGCAAGACTAAATGCTTGAGCAGCTTCTAAGTAATCCACCAATTCGAAATGTGCTTTTCCAATCTGCATTAGATTTTTTTTTTTTTTAGAATTTGCGAAGACTACGGAATGAGTTGGTACTGATTCTCCCATACCTGCCCACACACATGCATGCAACTTTCAAGCACCTAAGTCCTACAGCTGGTAAAGTATTTCAAATCAACATACATAAAATGTGAAAAAAATACTACTGCAGAAATAGAACGTGCAAGACTATTGTTGTGATATGTAATCCATTTTTAACTACACTGTCGCAGAGTAAGCAAAAAGGATTGTGTATAATACGTCTATTATAGAGATTTTGTCGAGAGGGGATGAAATTACGAGCAAATTTTCAAACATGTAACTTAATTTTTCGCTAACAAGTACAAACGCAAATATGATCAAACACCGCCTTCTCCAAAGGGGATATTTCAGGCCCCGCAATTAACAACCTATAACCACTCCGAGTGCTATACAATCCTTATTTTTTGCCACTCCACACTTAGCAACCAACTTGATCGAAATTAGGTAACTTTATCCCCAAAATCGAATCTACATTAGTCTCGCGAAACAACTCTCGGATCAAAGACACCTTCCAAGTCCTAGAATCCGAATCAATCAATTCATCAACACGCTCCACCTGGATATTTCTAATAGTTGTAACGCAAGATAGGAGTATGGTAGGAAGCCAATAGTCATTCCATACAGAAATGGAAGTACCAAGGCCAACCTTCCCCCTCAGCTCACGATATAGGACACTACTCACTAATGATGTTGTGTTGACAAATAAGCGACATCATTGTTTTGCTAATAGCACGATATTAAACTTGGCTATATCTCTAAAATCAAGGTCGTTGGCTTTCTTCAAATGACAAAGGTTTGACCAAGGACACCAATGGATACCCAGTTTAGCCTCCAATTTCACCACCAAAATCGTGTCATAATACTTTTTTTTAATAATAAAAAGGCTAGAAGCCAAAACAAGCACTAGATTTTAAAATAAGGAGGGTCATGAATGTCCCTTTGCAAGTGTAAGGATGTAATACCCAAAATTTGGTTAGTGATGAAAATATAAATTTTGAAAGTTTGGCAACTAAAGTATAAACTTTGAAAAATTTAAGGACCACAAATATAATTTTAAACAGTTATATATTATAGCCCGTAAATGAACAGTTTGGACTAAAACAAAAAATTTCGTGGTAATCAGATTTTCGGTACGATATTTGTGTTAAAAGGTATAAAACGATAAAGTTCAGTATAGAAATTGGATAGTCGGATCGAACCAAAATTTTACGAGAATTTGAAGGATGTTAGATAAGAGTTGGAAATATTATTTTCATATTTTAGATCAGAGAAATTTAGAACAGATCAATATAATTTTTCAGATTTGGTTGAATAGTGGAAGATTTATGCAATTTTCGAAAATTGCATGGCCAAAATAAAAAGTCAAAACCAAATTGATTCATCTTTGACTAAAGAATATTTTAATGGAAAATAATGCAATGACTTTTGGTAATTATTAAGTTTCATTAATGGTATTTTGGGAATTTCTCATTAAATGAATTTTAAATTCATTTAAATTAGTATTATGCCATGTGTTAAGGATGATTATTACTAGAAAAATCAAGAGAAAAATCACAATTTTTCAGCTCATCTCCTAGGCCGAAACTCCATTTTTCTTCAAGGTGAGAATTTCATTTTTATTTTTGAAGCTTTATAATTGATTTTTGGACTAAGTTGTGAAATAGAGAATTGATTTACATCAAATTCTCTATCATTTGGTATAAGAAATTCATGTTAAACATGATTGGATGTTGAGATTTGATGATTAGGGTTTATGATGGGTTTATGGATTTTGAAGATTTGATGAAAGATTATTATGTTTTTTAGGTTGAAGATTAATTGTAAGGCATGCATGATGATTGAAATTATTTATACATGCTTATATTAGGGTGAGCAAACTTAGGATTGATGGAGTTGGATTTAATATGTTGTTATTATGATTAGAATAGTATGAATTATATGTAAGAAAGATGAATTCATGCTTGAAAGTGATCTAAAAGTTCACCCTAGGTAACATGAAGTACTCGACCATAGGGGATTAATTAAGGGGAAAATATTGAAAATTTTCCTATAATCGAGAATTGATATTGAAAGTGTTCTATGTGATTTGGAGATCAATTTGGAACAATTTAAAGCTTGAATTGGAAAAAAGCCTAATTTGCAAGTTTTGAGAATTTAGGGACATTATAGCAAGAATGTGATAATTGGGTTTTTAATTTCAAATTTTATTTATGCAAGGCTGGAATTTTAAGTTGGAAAGTTGTTAGGAACCATATTGCAAATTTGGTAAATTTCAAGGTGGAATTTGAAAAGTCTCAAAATTTAGGGACTTGTTTGTGAGTTTGGGAAAATGTTGGTATTATTTTGAACAAGAAATTGTAATGCTGGAAATTTTATTTAGTATGCTGATTTTTGAGTTTAATTATTTAAGTTTGGATCAAATTGCAAGTTTGTAGAGATTAGAGGTTGAATTCGAAAAGCCTAAGAAGGTTTAGGATGAAATTTCAAAATTTTTAATGGTAAAGTATTGATTTGAGAAATATATTAAGGTACTAGAAATTTTAGTAATTAAGGTGAAATGATCATAATGGTGAAGGGCTATTATGGAGTTAATAGAAAAGTTAAGGTGAATTCTAGAAAGAATTCATAATTAGTGGCTTGATTGTGGAATTAGAAAAAGTTGAAGGGTTTATGATGACAATATATATTTTTGGAATTGAATGAATATTTTGAGAAGTTTGAAATTATGTTGGAAATACGATTTAGTTTCATATCAATTAAATTTTGATTTATTTCTATAGATTTTTATATTAATAAGTTTGAATTATGTTAGTATGATACTAACATATGATTCGAATACTTGTGTTATTATGTAATGTTGTCAGACTACGAAAAATCTAGTAATCCGAACGACTCGAAAGGAAAAAGCTCGTGAGTAGGTGTTTGTACAAAATTTCTGTAGTGTGGAAAATGTGAGTGTAGTTTACTTATTTAATTATTCTGAACGAGTATGACTTGTGATAAGTCAACCTCATATTATTTTTAAAGTATAATTTATGATTTAATTATGGATTATTTCCATAATATTTTTACAAAGTTTATGAATGATGTAGGGTATGAAATGTCTAAGTTTATGTTTTATAATGATGAATAAAAATGATTATGATATTGAAATGTTGATTGTAAAATGAACTTTAAAAAATTTAAAAGTCCATTGTATGTTGCATGGAGAGTCTTATCTACAATTGACATGTCATGAGGTGGAGTGAATTTGATTCTGATTTGGTCCACTTGTTTACATTATGTTTACATTATGTGAATAAAATCATAAGATGTTTCTTTTCAAGTTTCTGATGAAGAGATTAAGTGAATAAATTGGTTTGAACATTTTGTGATTTTTATTTAAATTATTCTTGAGTGTTTTAATATATTTTTGATATTTTACTTGTTTATTCTCATCTTACGATATTACTTTTTTATTAAGTTATACTTAGCATATGATGATTTTCATGTGTAGGTTCGGATAGAGATCAGGACATGTAGTGAGGAGCTTCTCGAGCATCTTTTGGGAAATCACACCTACTACCTGTATCAGTAAGATATCTTCGATGTTACTTTTGACTTGTAGTGTTATGTATATTTATGTCATCAATTTGCTTTACAAGTTTTAATTTAAAATAATTTGTAATAGTAAATTAGAACTATTTTATTTTGACTATATATATATATATATATATATATATCCATATTTATGAATGATTAAAATACATATATTATTATGCTTTAAATAGTTTAAAATTTTAGCAGAGTTTATGCAGTTCTAAATATTTTATGAAACAACATTAATCTGCTTAATTATTGTCTAAATTCAAATTTATTTTCAATAATTAAATATTGTTTTATGATGATATAGAATTAAAAGAAAAGTTTAAAAATTTAAAATAGAAAGTTTCATAAAAAGAAACAAAATTTTAAGTATTTATATTCAGTGAATTTATGTTAATTTGATGTGATATCTTTAATTCGTATTTTAAGAGATTTACACGATACGAGTGTTATAAAGGATCTATTCTTAGTGAGGTTCCGTGAGCACTTTAGTAGAATCCAGAGGAAGATGAAACTTTTGCAAAATCAGCTGCAAAATTCGCTTCACGCCGGATCAGGATGAAGTTGACAATCTAAGACTTCGAAACTAACTTAGCAATGGCTCGGACAAGGGCGATAGGACTCAAGTGCGCTGTGGAGGAGGTGACAAGGTTCAGCGCTTCAGAGCAGTCAGTTTGGCATTGAACACATTCAAAGCCATTATTCCGGGAGAGGCGAAGACCTTTGAGAATGCCCCAAAGCTCAGCATGGAGGGCTTGGGTAGCGCCAATGTATTTATTAAATCCTAATAACCAGTCTCCAAGGTTGTTCCTGATTAGGCCGCCGACATAGCTAGCAGGTGGGGAGGCCGAAGTTGAGCCATCAGTGTTTAAGGTGACCGAACGATGGGCAGTCGGCGTCTATTTAGTTGCTTCTTGACACTTGAGCACGGGGAAGCCGCAAGTCCTGCAACGTCGAGTAACAATAAGAGACCCAGACTTTGCTTTGCATCAGGAGAGCATAGTTAGGTTGAGATTGCCCAGAAAAGATCTTAGAATTCACCTGCTTCCAAATATGCCAAGCTAGAGAAGAGAAGATAATGTTCCATGGGAGCTCAGAACCTGTAAGAAGGAAAGAGGATTGAATATTAAATGAGATCCAAGCATCAATTGGTAAATTGAAAAAAAACCATAAGCTGGTTTTGAGGCAGAATCGAGGTCCAAAGGGCCTTTATTTCCACGCAGTCCCTTAGAATATGCATAGAGGTCTCAACAGCGGCATGACAGATCGAGCATGAAGGATCATCGGTCAAGTTCCGGTGGGAACGACTCTGGTTGGTCAAGAGTCTGTCTCTAGAAGAAACCACAAGAAGCATTTGATACGCTCTTTGACAGGGGTTTTCCCTATTAAGCTCCATTTATGATTTGTTGCATCCCAGGCGGTGGAAGAAGCTTCAGGTAAGCTGATTTGACAGAGAAGATACCATGCTTCCCTGGTTCCCAATAACAACTTTTCGGTCCCATAGAGGGAGTAGGGTAGTGAATACTCATAACATATGGAATGGCTTGGGAAGATAAAATCTGTTCCAGGAGAGGCAAACTCCACAAGCCGGGTTGAGTTAAAACATCGCAGACTAATAGATCATCCACCACTAAAGCCGAGGGGGCTTTCCAATTGATTAGGAGGCCAATTTAAGGGACCCAATTGTCATGCCAAAATCGAGTAGTCTCACCATCATTTACGGACCAAGCAAGAAATTCATAGAACGATGGCCAAACATTGCCAAGGGCACGCCATAAGTGAGAGCAGTGGGTTCTGCTGATAGAGGAAGGACATTGAGAATGAACCCTTTACTTTTGCCTTAATAGAGTAACCCAGAAGCTGTTGGAATTCGATACAAGGCTATAACAAAGCTTTGGGAAGAAAGCGATATTCTGATTCCGAGGGTTGCGCAGGCCAAGACCACCATTAATCCGTGGTTGACAAAGAGTGCTCCATTGAACAAGCGGAATACCACGGTTCTGGGAACTGGAGCCCCAGATGAAATTTCTGAATAATTTATCAATTTCATCGCATATGCGTTGGGGGAAGCGACAGGTCTGCATGTAATAGGTTGGCATGGCATGGCGTTCAAAACTGAGTTTGCTGAAGTCACTCGACCAGCAAATGAGAGAGAACGAGAGGACCAGCCGGATAACTTAGCCCGAATCTTGTCAAGAATAAAATTAAAGAAGTCACAAGTGGATCGCTTATGCGTGACTAGTATGCCAAGATAAACGCCAAGATCATTTACTTAAGGATTCTAAGTTGAGATGCAACAACATTAGCAGAGTTCATGGGAGTATTCTAGGAAAAAAAGACTTGAGATTTGGCTTTGCTCACTTTGTGACCCGAGAACATATCAAACACTTCAAGAATACTGTTTATGAGATTAGCTTGAGGAATAGTAGCTTTGGCGTACAATATGAGGTCGTCTGCAAAAGAAAAGATGAGAGATTGGAAGGCCATCCCGACAAAGCTTAAAAGGTAACCAATCTCCTCCTTGAAAGAGAGCACGAACACACCAATTCTTGAAGGACCGATTTAATAAAAGTCTCTTTACCTCCTTGAGAGAGAGCACGAACACACCAATTCTTGATCCGACATCTGAACTTGTTGGTGAGATTCGAGAACGCTCCTCCTTTGTAACAACCAACAATTGCTGGAAGGTCAAGATATTTTTCTGGGCATGAGACATTGAAAACGTCAAATATGTGACGAACATCGCTTCTATTCTCATCACTAACGTTCGAAGTAAAAAAACAGATCAGATTTATCAAAATTTATGGTTTAATGTCAAATAGTTGTGAATTATTTTTGATCCATATTAATAATAAAAAAAAACTGAAAATACGTTTTTAGTCTAAATCTGATCTAACCCTTAATTACGATTAGGTGAATAATGTACCTACCAATTATAGATTTCCCTCCGTTTGTTTGGTTAGGCCTTTAAAATAAGAAATGAAGGCGCGAGGGTTTTAGGGTAGGCGAGTACGTCTTGGGATCACAAAAAGGAATAATAACGGCTTTGATTAATCCTAATTAAAAAGTTTATCTGTACAAAAGAATGTGATTTTGAGGAATCCAATGCTCAAACCATGAACCAGTATCATGGAACCAAAAATTTAAAACTAAACCTTTCGACGGAAGTGATATTATTGGCGTTAGAAAGGAGATCACGACAACATAGCCAATGAGGTTTGAAAACATTACACTAATTGTGGATGTTGATATTAATTAGTTTATTAATTTAACAGTAAACAACCAGCTGCAGCACGTCATTCCTTGCCAATTGAAAGGTGTCTGTCGGTATCACTCTTTCTAAGATTTTGTTTTGCTAATTATCTGATTCAAATTTTGTCGTCTCTAATCTTAGTAACTCGGGTTGTCAGGTTTTATATATATATTGAAATAAGACAAAATTTATGCGATTAGCCGCTAATGGCATCTGCGAGGATTAAATCCGAAATGCAGTCCGGAGAGTCGTCGGAATAAAACAAAGGTGCAGAAAGAGACAAAGCAAACTTAATTAAGGTGTGTGCAACTGTGTTATTGGAACGTCGAACACCAACAATTCGGTAGCCATGGTGATCTCAAGAGAAGAAAATATGAGTGTCTAAAATAAGTTCTCAAATCTAAGGTGTCCTTAACAGATAAAGTGAGAAATGGAAAACACAGAGGTTGAGTACAAGGAAGATGACAATTTTGACCAAGAAAGGCATGAAAGAGATGATTGTAGTGTAGCAACCTTAAACAGGATGTTGTGAAGTAGTAAAGGAAAGAGAAAGGGATAATGACTTGAGATCAAGCGAGAAAATGTACGATGAGTCTTACAATGATCATAAACTCAGTCATTTTGTTAACACAAATCTAAATTATTCCTATTTCCTTGAAATGAAAATAAATATACATTTAGTATATATGTGCAGGAGTAATATTGAGACAACATACAAGGTTGGAAATTGTAATCATTTTTACGAAAGACACTTGGTTTCGGAAAAGGGTAATCCTAACCCCTTGACCTCTTTACAAATCAAAGGTTAAATTACATGAATTGTCATTTAATTATACGGTAGGTTATATTTAGATTATTCAACTAGAATTTTTTTTTTGTAAGTAGATAAATTAACTATTTAAATGGTATCGATTTAAGACACTGAATGTTAATTGCTAAAGTGACAATTAATTAAATTTATATAATTATACATTTGATCCTCGTCATTTATATATTCTATCAATTTTTTAAAAAAATAATCATGATATTTCATTAAATGAAAGTCGTATCAACAAACGTCTTGCCAAGTACAGACTAAACAAATACAGTCGTGACTATAAAAATAAAATATAACAATGATCGTTTAGAGATAGTCTGATAAACAAAACCATTAACAAGTGAAGCAATGACGTACATAAATTGAAACACCAACGACTTCGAGCATTAGACATTGAGGAGAGAAACCTAAAGAAGAACCAAAATGGTTAACAGAAAAAGCGATCTCCCCTTAACAACAATCCCATCCGAAACATATATGCGATAACCAATAAACCGTCTTGTACAAACGAACAAAGAAACCAGGCATCGAGAAAGCAATCAACCATGTATGCAGGGAAAATAAAAAGATCGAGAAGAAGACCAATAAAAAACCTGCACCGAGAGTCCAAAAACTCAGGTAGCCATGATTTGGGGTGTTCATAAATGGTTAAGAGATTTTTCTAACAGTAACCTAACCATTAAAAAATGGTTAACCACTAACGGTTAACCTAACAATAATTTTTCATTTTTTTCATAATTCATACTAGAAAGTAGTGTAGCACTTAACACATATTTATACATTTAGAATAATATTTTTTTGTGTTAATTTAAGGATGATTATAAGATAATATGTGTTTAATAATGTCTTGTACTTACTTTATATTAATAAAAATGATAGTATGTGTTTGAAAGACTCTCAATCCATGGATTTGATAATGACCACTCAATCACTCTAGACATATGATGTATTCAAGGACGGACGCATGATTTTATGTTGGGGGTGAACTTAAACTTAAGGGGGTGAAAACAAATTTTCAATAGAAAATACATAAAAAAATCTAAAATATACGATAAATTTAAATTTTTAGGGGGCAATTGCCCCCCTCAGTTGATAAATTTTAAATTTAATCCTAATCCTACTTAAGGGAGGGAAATAAAGACCCTAAGACAAGGGAGGAGAATGTTCCTAATAGATCTAAAACACATAATTTAAGAGAATATAAATGAACAAAAATAAACAACTTTGGCTAACCGTATAAATATAATTACTGATATTTAAAATAATATTTTAAAACAAGATTCCAATAACACATACTTGCATATTATTTATTTAAATAATTATTCAAAAAAGTGGAACAGTTTAGCTAGTAAGAAAGATATTTAGTAACCATATGGATAATATTTATGTATGCTCATAATTCAGGGAACCACTATACTAAGAGTAAGACGACAAATCAAATCTTAATTTCAACAACGAAATCATCCAACACCAAGGTATGTGACCTATCTGGCTACCTCTATATGTGTGTCTTGTATATAATTATATTGAATAATAATATTTGTTTAGCTCATGACTAAAAAACTTGATTTTCTGAATTAAATAATTATATATATGTAGTGTATTTAAAATTATCTTTAACATAATCTACTAAATTAGGAATTGAGAATGGCTTCTGCTTTCTTCTTCTGACCCACTTTGAGATAAAGCAAAGGCGAGGAAAAAGCAAAGAAAGTAAAGGAAACATAAAATAAAAGGAAGAAAGAAAAAGGCAATTCAATAAAGAAATGAAAGAAAGAACAAAGTTTTCTCCCAAAGACCTCCATTGATTCAAATTCCCCTCAACCCTTTAAAAAATTATTAGTAGAAAGACCTCTCAAAGTTTCTACAAACACACTTGTTTGGAGAGAGAGCTAGCAGTTTCATAAAGAAGGGAAAGTGGAAAGCAAACAAGGACAGAAAGAAAAAGAAAGTTGTTTTAAGTGATCGCAAGCATCATCATCATCTTGATTCCAGATTGATTCATAAGGGCCATGAACCGAGGATTGTTGCAGAGCTCACCGGTTCAGCAGATGATGGCGGGAAACCCTAACTGGTGGAACAATAACACCACGCACCCACCAACTCACCATCACCAACAAGCGGCCGCTTCTCCCTTTTTGCATCCTCCCACTACTTTCTTCCCTCACACGCCCTCTTCCTCCCCCTCTTCTTCTTCGCTTTATGTTCCTGCATGGCATGATAACCATGAGCTTCCCGAGTCATGGAGTCAGCTTCTCTTGTAACTCTCTCTCTCTCTCACCTTTTTTTTCTGAATAGGGCCATAGGCTTTATATCGTGTTAATTTATGTTGCTTACAAGCGCTATTTATAGGGGTGGATTGGTGGGAGATGAAGAGAAGGGTTTACAAGCGTTGCGCCAGGTCTCGGATGCTAATTCCGTTGTGGATGTGAAACAAGAAAACTCTGCAAGCAGCTATGTGTATGGACATGCAAATGAAGATTTTCATCATGATCAGGCCACAAAACGGGCTTGGTTTCGTCAGATATCGTCGGCTGCTTCGTCCCCTAAGTCCAGTAGTCTCACAAGTTTCAGCAGTAACATGTTGGATTTTTCAGGCAACAAAGCTGATCATCCAAGGCATCCTGCTCCAAATCGGTCTTCTGAGGTGAGAGAGGGGACAAATCCTCAAGTTTGATCTATTTTTTACACTTTGATATAGTACAGACTACAGAGTACAAACTGGTGGTTCATATGATTTTTGTTTTCAACAAGGTTAGTTGCAGATTGCTGTAAAAACAGAATTCTTATCCTCATTTTTTTTCCAGTGTAATAGCACTGCAACTGGGGGGCCATTGAAGAAGGCTAGGGTTCAACCTTCTGCAACCCAGTCTACCTTAAAGGTACTGTACAATAAATATATAAAAAAGGCAGCAAAAACTTTACATAAAATCACCCTTTCAGAGCCTTCATCTCCGCTAAGATTTATCTCTACTGAGTATCAAGCTACTCTTCTGATTTGTGTGATCCACGTGCATAACAGGTGAGGAAGGAGAAATTAGGAGACAGAATAACGTCACTTCACCAGCTTGTTTCTCCATTTGGGAAGGTATTAAAACAAGCTTTAATCAATGAAATTAATGGAAAGAAAAGATATTTTGTTGTGCAGAAAGCCCATAAAGAAGCTTAAATGGTGTGGGTTTTTTCTTTCTCTTTTGCAGACTGACACGGCCTCTGTATTGTCAGAAGCCATTGGGTACATTAGATTCCTTCAGAGTCAAATTGAGGTGATGTTTCTCTTTCCTTTTTCTTTTTTGCAAACAACCATGAACCAGCAGTGACAGTGATAGCACACTGTTTCAAAGTCTCAAATTAATTCCTTTAGTTTTTCAACTACTTTACTGATCAATAGATATATTCCTTCTCCATAAATACAGGCTCTCAGCTTACCCTACTTGGGCAATGGATCGGCAAGCATGAAGCAGCAACAGTCTGTAAGTAAATAAATCCCTCTGCATCTGAGGAGCAAGGTGGTGTTTATTGATAAATGATTACCATAAAATATTTTGTTTAGGTTAAAGGGGAAGACCCTTGTCAGGTAATAATTAAGCTTTATTGGATCCATTACCTCAAAGGAACTTGGAGGGAAACTAGTAGTGAAAACTTGGATTTTGAAAAGGAAGAAAAGAAAAGCTTAATACCCATAAAGACATGCATTGTTTAAAGAACATTAATGTTCAGCTTTATAGCTAGCTTTACACTTTATTTATTTATTGGGATTTGAAGGATTGCAAGGAAGAAGCAAACAAGGATCTGAGGAGTAGAGGGCTGTGCTTGGTTCCGGTTTCATGCACACTTGAAGTATGGAGTGGTGACAATGGAGCTGATTACTGGGCTCCTCCACCTGCTCTGGGCGCCGGATTCTTCCGATAGATAATTAGGCTTATTTTTCATTGATATAGCATCACGAGCAGTCACTCTGCTAATTCAAAAAAAAGCTTGTAAGGCTGATTGCTCATGATGCTATACAACATGTTCCTTCTTTGGACTATTTCGTCTAGCATGTTGCGTACTAAGCCATAGCCTAGTGATTTTTAAGAACAATCTCTATCTAATTTACTACTACTAATTAAGATGTAAGCTTAGCTGCTAAAGTCTTACTTCTACTTATATGTATATCTGTTAGTATGAATTTGTTGGATCTTTAATATGTGATTTTGAATTATTTTATTTAAAGATCGCATGAAGTACAAAATTAAAAAAATATTATTATAATATTAATTTTTATTTAAATAAATTGTATTCAAGTTATTTATCAATTAATTTTAGTATATTTATCCGGGATATCAATTCAATTAAAATTTAATAAAAATATAAATATATAGACAGATATTACAGTGATCACAAGAATCCAGGTGACGAGGTGTCCAATTTTGACAGTAGGATTCAATACAAGAAAGAAACTACATCATTAAAATTGGACATAGTCGATTCAACCACAAATCACAGATATTTGCCTTTTTTTTACAATAATTTTCAAAGTAGGGCACGTGCCATGCGTCAATGATTATGTCTCATGTGGCGCATGCTTGGTCTCGTGTCAACATAATAGATGTTATTTGTTGGCATAGCATAGTAATATTTGTCTTATCCTCAATAAACATGTTTTTTCTTTTTCTTTTTCTTTTCCCTAGACCCAAGTAAATAGACAAATATTGGTGCACCAGACGTGTACATGTATACAAAAACAAATGCATTTTTTAAGAGGGGTACAATTGTATAAAGTATATTATTCAACATTGGTCGAATACAATAGTTAAGTTGTTAATTTAGTTAATACTGATATATTTTTAGCAGAATATTCTAATTTTCTAAACAATATTTAAATATAATTACATGTTCTTTTTATTATCTAGAAGGGTGATATCGCCATCCGTATTCTGCTATAACTCTTGTGGTTTATTCTTTCAGTTTTTTTATTTAATTTAATTTAATTTTTCTTTTTATTATTTTATTTTCATAAAACTGATGGATGCTTTTCTTTCTTAACATGTTTGATATACTTCTATAGCACATTTTTCTTATTTTTATAACATATTTTTAAAGTTTGATTTGATGATTGATTCTCTCATGGGTGTTTATTTGATTATCTTATTAGTCTATCTATACTTTAAATCATTATAATGACTCTCTTTTATTGGTAGACACTTACGATCATCAAAGATAAATCACAATAGAGTTGTGATAAAAGTAATCTGTTAAAGTGTTATCGTTGTTATACGTATTTTTATATTAATATTGATGATGTTTATCCTTTATTGTCGATGATATTATTTATTTGTATTAATCATCTATTCTAATCGTCTGGTTATATATGTTTTTTTGGGTCCATTGCCCGCTTTTGCAAGCCTAACATTGAACTTAATTAATTAGCTCCTCTTCTGTCAACCCGATCCACTAGGGAATCTCAAGTCGTTAAACAAAAGCAAGGCACGGTAAATTAATCGTTGACAAATACGTATATAATTAGACTTTTAAGTAGCATATCAGAAGCCTCTTACTAACGCATGCATTATTTCCTTCAATTTTTGAACACATCAAAATTTACCCATTAGTTAATTAATATAGGTGATATTTTAAATTATTCGTTTTCGTTGTTGGAATAGGGAAAGAGGTTGCCCAATCTAAACCTGACGACAAATGGAATAGCCGAGGCAACTGCAACTTTCAGCTGCCAGGCCCGGGCGATGGTGAGTGGAAGCAGTGCAAGTACGCTAGAAGCGCGTTTCAGTGAGGCCGGCATGGGGGGCTTTTTTTTTGAAAACCGGCATGGGGGGGTTAATAGTAAGTAATAGGGGCTCTGCCTCTTCGTCCTTTCTTTTTCTTTTGTTTTGCATGATTTTAACTTCATTTTTAATTACCTTTTTAACATGTGCAGCCGAAATGTTGATCTTTTCAAACGCTCAAGTTTCAGTGTCAGAGGACTGATCGGTCATTTTAAATGGGCCGTCCCATTGTCGCCATCACAAAGATTTAGGTATTTCAATATGGAAAACCATGCACCAAAAACCTCTCTCTGACCCTTTTACTCAGACTTAGTCCCTATAGTTAATCAGTATCGACGCCGCTCCGCCAAGGGAACCGCCGGCACTACGTCGACCCAAATCCTCCATCATATCACCGCCTTCACCTCCAAAATCCTCTCCCAATCTGAGCTCCGCCGCAAAATTTTCTCCGCCCTACGATGCAAGCTTTTACCCTCCGATCAACTCACACTCAAACCCTTAAACCTCGCCGTTGAAACTCTAGAAAACGCCATTTCCGCCCCCAATGCCTCCATGCAATCCTCTTCTTTCCGTCTTGCTCAGAAGATCCTCGTTTCCTATCCCGAAACCGCCTACTCTTCTTTCCTTCTATCCCTCATTTACTCTCTCCAACGGTTCAATGAACAAAGATTAATCATCCTGTCATCGTCATCGCAAAATGGGAATCAAGGAGCTGATGATTATTCCATGTGTGATGTATCGGTGGTGGTTCCATGCTCCAAACTGTTGTCACAAATGAGTGGTGATCAAGCTCTGGAGTTGAAAGAATATGAAAGAAAATACGAAGCGGTTCTGGATGAGAATTGCAGGGCTTTTGCCGAGTATTTCAAAGAGGTTTTACAGAATTCTGATGAAAGCAGATCGATTAATCCTCTGGAGTTGGTGTTTAAACAAACGGACAACGGTGAAGGGCTGGACTACCATGAAGATGTGAAAATCAAAACCAAGGATTGAAAAGCGGACAATATAATGTAATATTGCCGCAGCCTTTAATTATCCAATTTCTTGATTTTCATATATTTTCAATTAGGTAAATTGATTTATCTTGGAAAAAGAGGAACCATTTAATTCTGATTAATTTTGAAAATGATGAGTCGAAAATAAATAATTTGAAAACGAATAATTAACTACAATATTAATAATACTAGATCAACTTCAAAATTAAGCCTAAATTTTCTGGTTTTTTTAATGAAACCATTTGTTTGTTATTATTTATCTTTCACTGCATTTGTGCTTAGATCTTTGAAATTTTCCTCTGGTGATTTGTTGTGACACTTTCTAGTCTATGCTTCATTTGTTCGTATACATACATATAATTGAATAAGTCTAGCAATTAGAATACTATGCAAAAGGAAAAACAAGACTTGGCACAATTTTCTAATATAATTCTACATTTTTTATAATTTATACACATAATATTATTATTTATTTATTTTGATAGATATAATTCTATTATTTATTATATCGTTAGTTAGCAAAAAAAAAAAAACTCTAAACAGACAATTGTCATAATTTTAACGTTACGTCCGAAAATAGTTTTTACTAATAATTTATCAAATACCAATTTAAATAATATTTTGAAATTAAAGTTAAAATTATAATTTAACAATCTAAATGGTACAAAATTTCTAAACTAGTAGTTTAAATATTATATAAGAAACGCTAAATTAGGAGGAACGAAAGCTAAAATACTTGTTGGGCATAGTGATTGAATGATTGGAAATGGCTGCATCTTCCAACTTGCAGAGAAAATGATTATTTAATGATTATGACATTTTCTACACCACATTTTATGGATATCAATATTGTATCATTTTCTGGCTGATGGATGCATCTAAAGTCGTCAACTTAAAGGGTGTGAAAAGCGTTACTTGTCTGAAATCTGAATTCATTCTTAGCTGACTCCAGTTTGTTGCTGTATCGTCAATGATTTGTGGTCTAATTTGCGCAGCCAATTTGGGCCGAAGGAGAAAGGTCAATTGAATTCTCTAGCAGCAACAGCAGCAGCAGCTCCAAGTCTCCGCCATTTTATCCTCAGGGTGTCTGTAAACATCCTTAAAAAACAAAACTCAAAAACATTGACAGCATCGCCAAGTTCAATTTCTGATTCTGAAATGGACTCTCTTTCCGAAGACAATTCCGCCAACTCTTGTTCTTCCGAGTCTGATGCCGAGATCGAGGTAATCTTCTCGTTACAAACAAGAAAAGAAATCTCCACTCCCTAGGCTTTGTTTTGAAAAATATATTATGTTCTTGTCATTGTAGGAAAACAACAGAGAAGAAGCATTGCTACAAAATGGAAACAGCCCAACACCAAGACAAAAGCAGTCTGTCTTTACTGATGCCACTCGTTAGGTCATATCGAAAAACTTTTAGCAAACAAAAGATTATAAAGACAACAAAACCTTATATACATGACACATAATGAACAAGTTTAAAACGTGACCTCTACACAAGCAAAGATGTTAGAGTAAAAAGCTATAACAGATCAAAGTGGAAGAAACCATCAAGCAAGGTCCTAGGCCGCTAGTTAGTCTTACTTCATTCAAGATAGAAGATTTGTAGTAAAACACGAGTTTCCCTCAAGGTCAGAGTTTTATATCTCTAATCCATCTTACTAGAAAATATACAAATAATTTGCAACAAATTAAAACAAATAGATTATAAAAACATGGGATTAAATTTAAATCAAAAGCTATCATTTGCAGTATTAAGAAATAAAATACAACACATAGCTTGAAAATAAATCATTCAACCATTTCATTAGCAATGTATATAACCTTGTAGCAGCGCCAATAATCATAGGCAGAGCACACAACTGAAAGGCCCTACGACGTCCGACACCATCAGCAACCCAACCACTGAACAATGATCCAATAAAGGCACCACCCAAACATGTACTCACCACCAGACCTAAATTTAACATTTCACGTTAGAGGACTAAGGTCCAGAAGCAAAAGTCCAGAGAAAAAGATAATGGGATAAAATGTCACCTTCATCCAGAGAATTGCCACTGAAACCTAAATCTATAGAGATGCTTTCAAGTGGTTCATTAACTACCCTAGAATGGACAACATGTAAATCATAATCATCTAATCTTGTTCTGAGAAGTATCAAAACAGACAAGTAAAATAAAGAAGATATTAAGATGAATTTCAAGATAGCACACAAACCCAAGGTGGTAGCCAAATAGGAGTGAAGTTATGATTGCCACTACTACATGCGGAAAGGAAAGCAACCATGAAGGATTTGTAGTTTCCATGTCCATGCTGTTCTGTAGGAGAGCTAAACAAACAAAGAAATTAAGTACAAAAATCTTTTAAAGTGACTTGAAAATTCATAATAATTTAGAACTTATTCAAGCAACAAGTTTCCAGGAATTAGATAGTTATCCTAAAACAACTACAATCTTTTAATCTGTTATTCCGATTACTGATAATGGAATGCAAATTTCTGAAGAATGAATTGAAAAGAGAGCCAAAGAACTCAGCAACTGAATTTTTAGTGCTGGAAAATGAAGAAAAACAAATTCCAAAAATCTTTCCATCTCATTAATTTTTCCCCTATAAAGAATTCAAAAAGACAAGGGAACAATACTGTCACACGCATCAGGAAATTAGAACTCTAATGACTACACAAATATGGCTATGCAGAGACCCTCAGCTGGTCTATAATAAATAACTTTACCCGAGTTATCTTCTACATCATCAACTACGGTTGAATGATCTCTTAATGGCATCCTCTTGTAAGTGGAGAATGCTTCACGCTGACGACTCCACATCCCAAACTAGAGCAGCCAGTTCTGACCTTATGTATTTTTGTAAGGACCGTGCTGCCAGATAGCAAATTGAACATAAATTAGCAATTTCATATGAAAAATTAACAGAATTTTCATCTAAAAGCAACTCAGATTCAAGCTCAACACCTTGTTTTTATTGTTTTGCTCAATATATTATAGTTTATTCTAATTATCGACACTCAATCAAGTTCTTGACAATACTACGGAAGTAATAGGAAAGCAGAGCATCTCTAAATCGAACCAAACTAAAACTATAAAATTAAAATAAATCATCAACTTCAATCAATACAAATAAAAACAACATTCTGTAAAAAGAAAAACACAAATAACAGTAGAAACCGTACAAAGAAATGCTAATTAGAAAAAAGAAGGGAATCAACCGAAGAATAACGCTAAACAAGCTAATATCCGATCAAAAAGCTAAAAATTAACTCCACCTTGCTTAAGATGATTTGTCAGATCTGCCGTACGTGATCATCCGAGAATTTCAATGAGACATTTACTGAAAGGTGCCGAAACTTGGCGAAAGAGAGAGAGCTCCCAATATTGCTGTGCGCCGGGAGAGAAGGTTAACGATGAGTGGAGACTGGGGAGAGGAAGGCTTTTTCTTAAGAAACAGAGCACGGCAGTGGTTATTCTCTTCTTTTCTAAAAAAATGGATTGAATTCAAGGCACCAGTAAGTAAGTAGGCGTGTTCACTGTTTGGTTAAAATAGAATTAATTGATTCAACCGAGATTTCAGTTGATTAATTGATCGGTTCATTTTGTCATATTTTTTTTTAAAATTTTAGTTTTGGTCATTTCTATTCAGTATCAATTAATTAATCTAATTAGCTAAAATTATTAAATATTTAATATTATATATATATTATTTAGTTTTAGAAGTATTTGAATTCGGTTTTTTCCGAATAAATCAAAAAAATATTTATTATATATTATTTATAAGTTAACTAATCGATTAATTGAATTTAGTTCGGTTCAGTAATTTTTTTTAAAAAAATTTATATGGTTACCAATTAATGAAAAAAATCTGTTAATAAATTTAAATAATTCGATTCGATCGATTAATTGTATTATCCGTTTGAACACCCCCAATGAGTAAGAAACAAATGTACTAATAGGAATATACTTACGTAAAATCCATTTTTTTAGTTTAATTAAAATTAACTCAATTCTAAAGTGAATTAACTGATTCTTTTGTTGTTAAAATACAGATTGAAGTGTTAAGATCAACGTGATCTAGGAACTCACAATAGAAAATGCGGGGAGTTTGATTTGGTGTGGACACCTGTCTTTGATTGAAAGGTGACAGAATGCTGGAAGAATATGAGGATGGGTAGTCTGGACATTTCCTCTATGGGGAATTTTTTAATTTACACGGTCGCGGAGATGACAGGTGGCGATAGCAAAGAATATCTTGAATTCTTATTGCAGTTGAGGTATATTTGTTGGATTTTTTTTTACAAAAATTATGTGATAAGAAAATTGGTGTTTTAAGAGACTGTGGATGTTAAAATTAGTGTTCTGTTCAAATTAACATGTAATTCCAGCATTTAAAGTTCAGATTCTATGTCAATTGACACCGTATTAATTGGAATCAGCTTCTACTCTAATAGATAGTTCAGAAAAAAATATTAATCATTATCCATTTTTGTGAAGAAATCAAATGATACACAGTTGCAAAGCGCAAATAGGAAATTTTTGTCTATAATACTTGTTAAAATGTCGTCTAGCTTAGCCATCATTTGTCGGTGAATCACATGCGATGCGAGGTCAGATATCAGCTAAATATAAATTAATCACTAAGCTCAGGTGGATATATGCTGACAGGTAGACCATAGATTCTGTTGCTGCATTATAATATGTAGTAACATTTTGTTTTCGCTGGGAATAGTTTGCATTTTTATATAAATTTGTCTCTTCTTCTTTCCCTAATGTTGTGAAGGTCGGTAAAGACTAATGTGTCTCGATTTGGTCGATTTCTTTTGCATTATTTTCACTTTGATTTACAGTTTATTTCACTCAAGAAGAAAAGTTGATCACAGAATTTCTTGAGATGATTTAGCATAAAGAAAAGGATCACCCAACAAAAGAATTCCAGCAAGACATGTAAAATTATACTATATGCATGTCATGGTAATTGGCAGATGGTGAGTGGCAGTGGGCGCAGGAGCAGATTTTGGCAGTAGGTGACTGCTCTTTTTCCAGGGAAAAAAAAGGTTTTGAAAGAAAAATAAAAAAGGTAAGAAACATAAAATCACGGGACTGCAATGGTTTTTTTGTCATCTTTCTATTCTTCCCATTCGTGATCGTGCCCATGGGATTGATATGCGAAAGAGAATCTCTCTTTAACGACTTCAAATTGTTTCTTAGGCAGCTCCTCGTCTTTCTTGTAAAAGACAGCCAAACCCTCTATCTATCTTCTCTCACTTTCAAATTTAAAACCAGAAAAATTGGTTCCTTTCCTCCTCATCTTCACTGGTTTTTAAATTTAACTCAGCTGTCCTATCCTACTAACCAGTGAGTGGGTGACCATCATCATCAATTAGCTCTAATTCTGAAAGACAAGAAAAATGCATGTTTCAGAGATACTTTCTCCTCTGGAGGAAGAAGAAGATTCGGGCCAAGGCTTTCGTTTTGACAAGTCTCTCCAGGTTTACTTCATTTTGCAGGCTGGGTTGGGGGTAGTACTTTTCATTGAACAAAACCACCATGTTAATGCTCTTTTGTTTGTTTGTTTTTTCTCCCTTTTTTTAACTGCTTACAGGAACTGAGAGATTTGCGGTCTCAGCTTCATTACGCCGCTGATTACTGTGAAACAACGTTTTTGAACTCTAAGGAGAAGAGAAGGTAAGTTTTTCTTTATTTCTAAGCATTCCCAGAACCTCAAGCCAAGCTCTTTCATGCTTGTTAAATAATGACTGGTAATTTTCAGTGTGGTGGAAAACACAAGAGAGTACATATGCAAGGCAGTCGTTACCGTTGTTGATCATCTGGGAAACGTCTCTGCTAATCTAAATCACTCCATTTCCGAGACTGATTCATTTTCTGAGGCTGAGCTCCGCATTAATTGCCTCCAACAAGTTTGATATATCATCCTGCTATACTACAATTTTGATTTATGGAATGTTGACACTTGCTTTTCATTTATATACCACTTGTTTGATGTTCTACCAGAGACTTCTCTCGTGCGAGCAATTTGCTCACAAGCTTGCTCTAACCAGAGTCAAATGGAACCCAATTTTGCCAACACATCACCGGCGATATTTATCTGCACGTAGTCACCCGAATCACCTCATGTTTACAATTAGCTATCTTGTTTCCTCCATGCATTACAATTATAATTCTTTATGTTAATCATTTCTTGTTTCTGTTTTTCAAATTACTGATAGCAGCAACAGCAACTGTGGAGAAATCAAAAGAAAACCCAACGTAACTCCAACATTAATTCAACCTTTATATTACCTCAATGAAACGTATATTTATAGACATTGGGTTAATGGGTTTTAACCATTTTCAGGATCTCCATTGCTGCTAGTCCTGCAGAGCTCGTAAACAAGCATGAACTTGACACTGGTGGAGTTCCACTTTTCTCCTTCACTTGTACATACAAGCCTTCACTGTCCAAGAGTCCATCTCTCAAATCTAATTTGGACGAAAGTGATTCTGATTCAACATTGGGTAAGAAAAAAAAATTATCAATCAAAAAGTAGTATCTCATTTAGTTTCCTTCAAGTCCCTGATAGATTGTTTATCTGCATTTTCATGATGGGTTTCATTTCCCAGTACCTGTTCGTGATGGCCTCTCGATACTATCAAAGAGTTCAAATCCTACATTCCATTTCCAGGTGATTTTAATTTTAAACTACATGCTAATGAACATGGTTAGACAATACATCTTCAATGAACAATTCCCACACCTCCGTTTGCATCAAATTAGTTTAATTTAGGTTTGGCCCGGTCGATGGTATGTTTTGCAGCAACGAGATAAAAAACACGGACGCAAAGGCTTGTATAGGAAAGCATTGACGAGTGGTGATATCTTAGCTTTTATTCGACGGACAAGAAGATCAGCTGCTTGATAAAAAAAAGGGCAAAATCTGCGTATTAGTGACTAAATTTCTTGATAAAAAAGGACAAGAAGATCATCATTTGGTGTGTTCGGGATTATGCTGAATATATTACTCGATGCAGGGGGGCCGCTATTGAAGATTTCTTGTAATATATTAATATTTTGTTAATTAATGAATTGATATTTGTAACATCTCAATCTATGGGTTAGTGACTAAATTATAAAAAAATTCAGAACTTGGTGACTAAAGTAGAAGAATGGAATAGTTCAATGATTCATTTGAAATTATTACCTGAAAAAGGTAAGTAATTATTAGATGAAGTGAAGGGCAAAAGGGTCTTTTGTAAGGGGAATAATTAATTAAAGAAATGTTATATTAACCACGTGGAAGGGAAGAGAAATCTACAAGCTTCCAGAGTTCTCTTTCTCTTCTTCTTCCTTCATGCGTGGGAACCCAAAACAAAGGTGAGTTTCTGGTTAGTTAGTTTCTTGTTAAATTTAAGATTGGTTTATGATCATTAGATGATAACTAAGCTTAAGGAAAGCTTAGATTATCTTAAAACCATAAGATGAGGAGTACATGAAGAATAAAAAAAAGGAAGTAGAAAAGTGAAATCTTGGATTAGAGTTCATAATAAGAATTAGAAGTGGGATTTGACTTGTCATCAAGCTAATTAAGGAATAGGAAGTGTTAGAATTAGATTAAGAACATGTTGGAAGTTGAGTGAGATTCTTAAATTCTATATGGAGAATTGGATTTCTAAGTTTTAGAGATATGAAATGCATAATAATTAGTTTAAGTAAGAGTATGCAAGTTAGGGATATAAAAAGAGGGGAAATATAAAGTGTTGAGAAGATTATGAAGATATTTTCGTGCTAAAATAACATTTTTGGGCTATGTGCATCGATGCACATTCAATGTGTACCGATGCATCAAGGATAAATCCCAGAAATGGTTCAAGGTGTATTGATGCACATGAAGTGCATCGATGCACTCCTTTAAAATAAAAACATCGAATGCCATCAGTGTATCGATGCACAAGTACTGCATCGATGCACCCCCTTAAATACAAACATCGAATGGGATTTATGCACCGATGCATAGATAGTGCATCGATGAACCCGTCAAGGGATGCATCGATACATGGTGTAGTGCATCGATGCATACCTTCATTAAAAGATAAAAATAGCTTTCTTTTTAGCCTAAGGAGTGATAGTTTAGAATATATCAATTAGTATACTGATATGTATCAATGTATTACTATGTAGATTTAGAACTTAATCTCGTTCCGAAACAATTGAAGGATTAGAATCGAGTCAAAGCAAGGCTAAGGTGAGTACATATTATAAGTATGGTACAATGGAATAAGACTTGTGATAAATCTAATTCCTATGTTGATTTTCATAGCACAATAGTTATGAACATGCATACATGATAATTATTATGATACATGCATAAAATATATATGTGCATATGATTTGATAAATGATATATGTGAATAGATTCAAATGCACATGTGACATGGTAAGTGATATGAGTTATGTGATCACAAGAGAAATGACATGAATACATGAACATATGAAACATAAGAATAATGCCCATGGTATACGATATGAGAGCTATAGGTATAGTTGGCATGGCAAGAGTCGAGGGTTCTACGTGGTCCTTCGGGACATATATGTATCCTTTGGAACATTTACAGGGTTTTTTGAGACATATTTGATCTACTGAAATATGTATATGGTTCTTAAGGAGTGGTCATTCGGGACAAATATAGTACATAGGTCCTTCGGGACAAATTTCATAGCCCCTAGTGTGACCCATACAAGCTGTGGTGACAACATAGTGCACAACCTCAATGTACTCGAATACCTTGAGTTCTCAAAAATGTACATGGGCCTATAAAAGGTTATCAAAGGTAATTGTATTTTTATAGTTATATGTTACAATATTATTATTGTTTACATTGAATTGTATATGACATGATTGAATGGATAGATTGCATGTTCATATTCATACGGAATGCATTATTATTATATTTATATGTCTCACTAAGTCTATGACTTAGCGTGTAAGTGATTTACACGTAGGTACCAAGAATCAGGAAGAGCGGAAATAGGGTGGTAAGAACAGCATCACTGCTAGAAGATCAGATCAGAAGTAACAGATAAAGTGTGTCTTTTGTCGTGTATAGTGTTGGCATGTAAGAAAAATGTTTGTTACGAATGCTCTGATCAATTTAGTATTTTGTGGTTTCTTTTATGTAAATTAAGGTATTTGGTTTTAATGAAAGTTTAAAATTTCTCTGTTTTCTTTAAGTGTCAAAGTTTGAAAAGTCAATGTGACACCTCAGACTCATATTCGGGTCGGATACGGGTTATGGGTGTTACAATATTGATGACTAAATTATATATATATATATATATATATATATATATAATTTTATTTTTAAATGTAGACTTAATATATTATAAAAATAAATTTTAAAACCACTAAATATTTTAATAATCGAATACCATTCATTCCAAGTAGAAATGGCATACAATTGAAAGGTTACAGGCAAAGGTAGAAGGTAGACCAGAGATTTTATCATAGATTGAAAAGCCCAAATGCATGATCTATTTTTCAGTTATCTAATAATATAAAAAAAGCATTTGGACAATACTTCCTTTATCGAGACATTCTCGCTAACTAATAATGTCATCGTCAAAAGATGATGAATAAAACCAGAAAACTTTCCTTTTTGCAATGATCCATCTTTCCTCTTTTTGTCTTTCTCGTTATTGTCATCATAAAATGTTGAGGATATGGAAATGGTACGAGAGATGCTTATCTATTCATCCTGTGAAAACACAAGTTGTTAGCTCAGGTTTCCTATGGGGCATTGGTGATGTTGGGGCTCAATACATCACCTATTCCACCGCAAAGAAACGCCTCCAACGTCAAGTAAGCACCCAATCCCCTGCAACCCCCATCCTTTTCATTCTTTAATGTTGTTCAATACACAATTTTTTATGTTTTCATTTGGCAGGATGAAGAGCAAGAATGTAAAATTGATTGGAAAAGGGCAGCTACCACAAGTTTGTTTGGATTTGGCTTTGTTGGACCAGTTGGACACTACTGGTTCGTGTTTTTTTCTTCTTGAGAGATGTAATAATGAATAAAAATCATGCCAGGGTTATTATGGTTTAAACTGTTATTACTTTGCTACTCAGGAACAAGAAAAGTATGCTCCTTGCTTACAACCTCTGTTCTGTTTGTACATTTAGGTATGAAGGGTTGGACAGATTAATAAAGTTGAAGTTTCAACTACGACCAAAGACGACCAAGTTTGTTGCTGCCAAAGTAGCCATGGATGGCATTCTCTTTAGCCCCTTTGACTTGTTCTTATTCTTCTCCTATATGGGGCTTTCCACCGGTAAAAGCGTTCCACAAGTGAAGGAAGACGTGAAGAGAGACTTTCTTCCGGCCTTGATCTTGGAGGGTGGTATATGGCAGATTGTTCAGATTGTGAATTTCCAATACATTCCTGTGAGATACCAGCTCCTTTATGTCAACATCTTCTGCTTGTTAGACTGTGCCTTTTTGTCATGGATCGAACAACAGAATGATGCTCCATGGAAACGTCGGTTCGGGGGAGGCCAAGGTAGATGGTGATATTTCTGCCCCATTTTTGTGTTTCCATGAATTTCGCTTTACTCGTCAAGTGTGCTTCCCAATACCCTTGTACTGTTAGAAAGAATTAAACGAAACAACCCCTAAAATGCCAACTAGGGTTTTAGATATTGGGATTTTGGGAGGGATTCATCTTTGTTAAAGCTTTCTACATTCAACCAAAACGTAAATATAATACAATTATATGTACGTACAAACTTTGTCAGAATTCATATAGAAATTTACATACCTGCAAAACCAATGTAATAAATTTAGACAGGCATCCTGGATCCACCACTTGGTGTCTAAGAATTCATAAACAGACCATTCATATCTGCTCTGGGTGAACACATAATTTCATTACAATTTCAGCTTACAGGAATGCATGTTACAAGTATAGAAATAAAGAATGGTTGAATGTGAGAGTAATGTCCGTATATGCTAAAGACCCATAAGTCTGGTCCCCAGCAGTAGTGGTATATGATCCAATTGTGAGAGGAGCAAAGCAACCACAGAATGGGCGGTTTAGAGTTTATAATGGTATGATATGTGAGTTGCATAATCACAGGCATCAAACTTGACTCGTATATAAATGTAGTCTTTGATGGTGAAGTCTCATGTGCCCGGTAATGTGCTGCTGGTGCTAGAAAGAATGATGAAAGCACAAACAACTGAAAGTGAGAACACTGACAGCCAATTGTTTTGTGTGTATATTTCCATTGCATCTGTAAATGAGAACCGAGTACGGTCTTCAGCCCAGTTCCTAATACGGTCTGCCTCTGCCGAATATAGTGCCCTACCCTGAACACACGCATTATTGCATTAGAATCAAAATTTGGAAAAATAGGAAATAGGAAATATTTGATTACCTCTTCATCAAACCAGCGACCTTGTCGAAGCCAGACAGTTATTGTTAGAGTATGCCCAAAGATCAATCATATGATGATTGTAATAATACTTTTATTTACCGATTTTATTGAATAAAGGCATTGTCGCTATTATTTTCAGTTATATATATGTGTTTAACATAAACTGGAAGATAATAAAGTCCATATAATGACATAATTGTTATTATTAAAAGATCCCTAGTCAAATATTATTATGGGCATGGACAATAATAATACGCTTAAGACTAACATGTTATTGATTGATGACAATGAGTTATCATTGACATAGAGATGTCAGAATTGATACATGATTATATTGTTAGAGAACAATGTATTAGATTGACCCACCATGAGCATATGTCTTGGATTATTATGTGACAGTCATAACATTGCTCATGGTGATGACTATATGTATGATCCTCAGACTTGAGATCAATACTATCCCAATATATATTGTTGTATGTTTTGATGCAGCTAAACAAGCTCCGTAACTGGTTGCTCTATAAAGACTGTTATTAAATATATCTCAATATATATAGTGGGTATGTATGATTAAGATAGGATATGTCCTTCCTACATAATAGGAAATATATCACATGCCACTTGATTTAGTAAGACTAGAAACGCATGGCCATGCTCGAATAAGTTGATATGAGATATCATAAACTATTCGTTAATTAAAGTCTACTCTAGAAATCAAGAAACAATAGATGGGCTATACAAGTGTGACTATTCCAAGACTTGTGTCTATTCTAGATATAAAGGACATAAGGATATAATACATAAAAGAGTTAATCACCAATATGATATGTCGAATCATATTTTCTTGTAACTTAGGTGACAATGATATATTGCTAGATGTCACTCATTGTATGTAATATTAGAATTGTTCTAATAATTACTTCTAATGTTATAAGAACCTACAGGGTCACACCCTAAGATTGAAACGAACAAAGATGTACAATTTGTTGTACGTTACTAAAATATATCTAGAGTTAATTAAGTATATATTTTAATAATCCCGAATATTTAATTTCAATTCATTAAATATAGATTTAATTAATTTGAAATAATAAAAACCCTAATATGACTAGGGTAACTTGGCTATAAAAGGGTGTGTTAGGTCTAGCAGCCGTTTTGGTGAGAACACACACAAAACCTTCAGCCACTTTCTCTCAAAACTGTTTTGGGGGAAAATAAAATTGCTCTCAATCGGGTGAACTGAGTAGAGGCCGAGACGTGATTTCGTGGAGGCTTACGATTCGAATCGATCTACACCACCAGAATTCACTGCTTTCCTTGCTGTTTTTCAAGGAACCCGCTGTAAGTATTCGCATCTATTCCTCTCGATTTCAGTTTTTCGTACTTGGATCGTTGGTGAGACCGTCGAGTTTTGTTTCCGCTGCGCCATGGGGTGCGCCGACGGTCCCAACAGTTATTAAAGCCAATAGTATCCGAGGTGGGGTGAAGTAATTGATGGTCTTTCCTGTCCCCTTCACAACCCGCATACGTGGAACTAGACTTCTAGCAACAGTCTCAGGGAGCTCACAAATGATGTTAAACATTTGTTTGTTCTTTAATGTTGAGCCACTGTGGAGAAGCAAATCAAATATTTGACATCACATTTATCAAATACTAGTCCCAAATTACGAATTGGATCCTTAATTTTGCAACCTCTCAAGATGATGAGCTGAGCAAGCCGATTAAGGTGCATAAAACAGGCTGCCTCACGAAAGTTGGGACATAAGCAACATACCTTAAGAGTAGATATGTAAGGACCATGCCCGGAGATGCCGTATGGATTCCTACTTTAGAACGTTTGCACTCCTTCAAAAGTGATGCATGAAGCTGTCTAAGACCACACTTGGTTGACCCATATCTAGAAAAGAGAGCATATATCAGTATTAACCATTGAAAACTTCAAAACATTACAGAAATTTGAGATACGTCAATAAGTAGCCGCCTTGAGAAAAAGAACCAACTGCAGTGACAAAGATGAGAACCTAAACAGCGGTCAAAGGAGTACTAGATCCACCAGAACCTGCACCATCCATGTTAAATATGTGTCCTGTTGAAAATTGGCACACCAAATTGCATCAATTGTCAACATTATGGGTGGCAATTTAGTGGCATTAATGGGGTGACAAAATTGGTCAAATTTGGCCACCAAATTATTGAAAATTTTGGATGGTAAAACTATGCAATTAGTCATTATAATTTAGGATATTTACAAATTAGTCCTTAAAGCTTCAACTATAAATACCCTAGCTCATTTAGCTTCAAAATCATCCCAAAGCATTCTAGCTTTCTTCCACTACTAGAGAGAATTTAGAGAGTTTCTTGAGAGTTGTTTTCTCATTTTTATCAAGAGAGAATTATCATTGTTTTCTCCTTAGTAGATTGAGAGAAGTTGTAATTCCTATTTTCTCATAGTGAAATTCTTCTACCGTTGCCCGTGGTTTTTACCCTATTTAATTTAGGGGTTTTCCACGTAAATTTTGTGTCTCTTTTTATCTTCATTTTTATTTTCTCAAATTATCAGTTGCGATTTTTCTCTATCCGATAGCCGTATTCCGCAACAATTGGTATCCGAGCTAAATTAGAGTGTGTAATATATGCTTATTGTCTTTGTGGTTGCCACCAAAAGGTGGATCCTCCAAAATAAGAAAATAAGAAGTTATTACCCATTCTTTGAAGGTTCCAGAGAACTATTCACGATAGTGAAATAGTGGGAGCTATCCGTAGAAGAAGCTATGGCAACGAAATTTGATATTGAAAAATTCAATGGGAGAAATTTCTCATTGTGGAAATTGAAGATGAAGGTCATCCTAAGGAAAGACGGGTGTCTAGCAGCTATCAATGAAAGGCCGGTAGATTTCGCAGATGACATCAAATGGAACGAGATGGACGGGAATGCTATGGCAAACTTTCATCTAGCATTAGCAGATGAAGTATTGTCAAGCATCGAGGAGAAGAAGACAGCTAAGGAGATATGGGATCATCTCACCAAATTGTACGAGGCCACATCGCTGCACAATAAAATTTTCCTTAAGAGGAAATTGTACACTCTCCGTATGCCAGAATCTACTTCAGTGACAGAGCACTTAAATACACCGAACACCTTATTTTCTCAGCTTACATCCTTAAGCTGTAAAATAGGAGAACAAGAACGTGCTGAACTTCTACTTCAAAGTCTACCGGATTCGTACGATCAACTCATCAACTTGACAAACAGTAATGTCACCAGTCTAGTCTTCGATGACGTTGCAGCTGTTGTTCTATAATAAGAAAATCGGTGCAAGAACAAGGAAGACAAACAAGTAAATCTGCAACAAGCAGAAGCGTTGACAACGATGAGAGGTAGATCAACAGAACGTGGCCAAAGCAGCAATCATAAACATGGTAGATCAAAGGCGAGGAGCAAGAAGAATTTAAAGTGCTATAACTGTGGAAAGAATGGTCACTTGAAGAAGGATTGTTGGAGTCTAAATAAAAACTCCAATCCACAAGGCAATACCGCAAACACTTCAGATGATGGAGATGCTCTATACTGTGAAGCGTCAACCACCGTGGAAGGCAGAAAAAGATTTGCAGATATATGGCTCATTGATTCGGGAGCGACATATCACATGACCTCAAGAAGAGAATGGTCCCATCATTATGAACCTGTCTTAGGAGGATCTGTGTATAGTTGCAATGATCATGCCTTAGAGATCGTTGGTGTGGGAACCATCAAATTGAAGATGTATGATGGAACAATTAAAGTTTTTCGAGATGTGCGGCACGTGAAAGGTCTGAAGAAAAATTTATTATCCTACGGATTGTTGGATAATAATGCTAGCAAGATTGAAACACGGAAAGGAATCATGAAGGTGTTCCGTGGAGCGCTTGTGGTGCTGAAAGGTGAAAAGATAGCTGCAAACTTGTACATACTGAAGGGAAAGACATTGTTAGAAGCAGAAGCCTCTGTTGCCTCATGTAGTTCAGATTCTGCAATGCTATGGCATAAGAAACTTGGACAAATGTCAGAACAAGGAATGAAAGTCCTTGTGGAGCAAAAGCTACTTCCAGGCTTAACAAAAGTATCACTTACTTTGTGTGAGCATTGCATAACAAGTAAGCAGCACCGGTTGAAATTCAACACATCAAATTCTAGAGGAAAAAGTGTTCTAGAATTGCTTCACTCTGACGTATGGCAAGCACCAGTAACATCCCTATGTGGAGCAAAATACTTTGTCCCATTTATTGATGACTACTTCAGGAGATGTTGGGTGCACCCTATTAATAAGAAGTCAGAAGTGTTTTCAACTTTCAAAAACTTCAAAGCGCGGGTGGAACTTGATTCTGGAAATAAGATCAAGTGTTTCAGAACAGATAATGGAGGAGAATACACAAGCGAAGAATTTGATGACTTTTGCAAGAAATAAGGCATCAAAAGACATTTCACAGTGGCGAACACTCCTCAACAAAATGGAGTGGCAGAGCGGATTAACAGAACCTTGTTAGAAAGAACAAGAGCAATGTTGAGGGACGCAGGCCTAGAAAAATCATTCTGGGCAGAAGCAGTCAATACCGCCTGTTATTTGGTGAATCGAGCTCCATCAACTGCAATAGAGCTGAAGACACCAATGGAGATGTGGACTGGTAAACCAGTTGATTATTCAAACCTCCATGTATTTGGAAGTATTGTGTACATGGTGTACAACGCCCAAGAAATTTCAAAGTTGGATCCAAAATCCAGGAAATGCAAATTCTTGGGGTATGCTGATGGAGTAAAGGGGTATCGTTTGTGGGATCCCACTGCCCGCAAAGTGATCATTAGCATGGATGTTATCTTTGTAGAAGATAAACTACAAAGAAAAGAAGACGATGATAGCGCTGAAAAGTCAGAGACTACTCAGATACATGTGGAAAAAGAGTTTGAAGAAGGAGATTCTTCTGAAGCAGAACCAGCACATGATGAACAAGAACCAGAGAGTTCTGAAGCTCCAACAACTCGTCAATCAGATCGTGTGAGAAGACGTCCCAATTGGCACTCAGATTATGTTATAGAAGGTAATATTGCATACTGCCTTTTAACTGAAGACGGTGAGCCATCAACATACCAGGAGGTAATAAACAGCTCAGATGCTTCACTGTGGATGATGGCGATGCAAGAAGAAATCGAAGCCCTTCATAAAAATAATACATGGGACCTTGTGCCACTACCACAAGGAAGGAAGCCAATTGGTAACAAATGGGTCTTCAAAATCAAGCGAAATGGTGACGATCAAGTGGAGAGGTATCGTGCAAGACTGGTGGTCAAATGATATGCTCAGAAAGAAGATATTGATTTCAATGAAATTTTTTCTCCTGTGGTTCGACTAACAACAGTTCGAGTAGTCTTGACAATGTGTGCTACATTGAATTTACATTTGGAACAACTAGATGTTAAAACAGCTTTTCTTCATGAAAATCTTGAAGAAGAAATTTATATGCTCCAGCCTGAAGGTTTTAAAGAAAAAGAAAAGAAGAACTTGGTTTGCAGGTTGAACAAATCTCTGTATGGTCTAAAGCAGGCGCCGAGGTGTTGGTATAAGAGATTTGATTCCTTCATTATGTGCCTTGGATACAACAAACTTAATACAGACCCTTATGCTTATTTCAAGAGGTCTGGTGATAACGATTTTGTTATATTGCTGTTGTATGTGGATGACATGTTGGTTGCAAGACCCAACAAAGATCATATTGAATAATTGAAGGCACAACTGGCTAGGGAATTTGAAATGAAGGACTTGGGATCAGCAAACAAGATTCTAGGGATGCAAATTCACCGAGACAGAAGTAATAGGAAGATTTGGCTTTCACAAAAGAATTACATGAAGAAAATCTTGTCACGATTTAGCATGCAAGATTGTAAGCCAATTTATACCCCTCTTCCTTTTAACTTCAAATTATCCTCCAGTATGAGTCCTAGCAGTGAAGAATAGAGGACTGAGATGTCTTGAGTACCGTATGCATTAGCAGTGGGAAGTTTAATGTTCGCTATGATATGCACAAGACCAGACATTGCACAAGCAGTGGGAGTGGTTAGTCGGTACATGGCGAATCTAAGCAAAGAGCATTGGAATATTATAAAGATGATCCTAAGATACATCAAAGGGACCTCAAATGTTGCATTATGTTACGGAGGATCAAACTTACTAATCAATGGGTATGTAGATTCTAACTATGTAGGGGATTTGGATAAAAGCAAATCTACTACAGGATATGTGTTCAAAGTTGCTGGTGGAGCTGTAAGCTGGGTTTCAAAATTGCAGTCAGTTGTGGCTACGTCCACAATAGAGGCAAAATATATAGCAACTACACAAGCCAGTAAAGAAGCAATTTGGTTGAAGATGATATTGGAGGAGCTTGGGCACAATCAAGAGTATGTCACTCTGTTTTGTGACAGTCAAAGCGCCTTGCATCTGGCAAGGAATCCAGCATTTCATTCAAGGACTAAGCACATACGAGTTCAGTACCATGTCATTCGTGAAAAGGTGGAAGAAGGAACGGTAGATATGCAGAAGATCCATACCAATGAAAACATAGCAGATTTCATGACGAAGGCAATCAATGCTGATAAATTTACCTGGTGTCGATCCTCCTGTGGCCTGTCAGAAACGTAAGCAACATGAAAGGTACAAGGTAAAAAGAATGGTGTGAAGATATGATTGTTCCAATCAAATCTTCAAGTGGGAGATTGTTGAAAATTGACACACCAAATTGCATCAATTGTCAACATTATGGGTGGCAATTTAGTGGCATTAATGGGGTGACAAAATTGGTCAAATTTGACCACCAAATTGTTGAAAATTTTGGATGGTAAAACTATGCAATTAGTCATTGTAATTTAGGGTATTTACAAATTAGTCCTTAAAGCTTCAACTATAAATATCTTAACTCATTTAGCTTCAAAACCATCCCAAAGCATTCTATCTTTCTTCCACTACTAGAGAGAATTTAGAAAGTTTCTTGAGAATTGTTTTCTTCTTTTTATCAAGAGAGAATTATCATTGTTTTCTCCTTAGTAGATTGAGAGAAGTTGTAATTTCTATTTTCTCATAGTGAAATTCTTCTACCGTTGCCCGTGGTTTTTACCCTATTTAATTTAGGAGTTTTTCACGTAAATTTTGTGTCTCTTTTTATCTTCATTTTTATTTTCTCAAATTATCAGTTGCGATTTTGCCGATAACCGTTTTCCGCAGCATGTCCCCCCTTGGTCTGGTTTTTCATGATACGCATGGCTTCCCGAGTACAGAGAATAGAACCGACAAGATTCGCTGAAACAATCTATCCACATAAATCAGCTGGTCAGAGACACTACACTGTCATCATGTTAACCATAATCTAAAAGCCATTTCAGCAACTATATATCGGAGTTTGTGCATATGAATTAAATATCTGTGTTACATCAACGAATTAAGGTGAGAGAAAATCAATTACTAGTTGGCCATTGGCTCTTGCTTAGTTGTGTAAAAGAAACTAGTTACATGCAGAAGCTATTAAGGCAATGATAAATGTAACTATGTAAGGAACTGATAATTCAATATCCTATCTAGTATGAAGCTTACAAGTTTGTAATAAGATTACGCGTCATTGAAATGCTAAAAGGTGGAATTGCTCAAATAACATATTTAACAAACAAAAGAAACCTGTTTAATATCTTCATCACTGAACTGTAGTAATGGTCTAAAACCTTTGTTAGTGCCAGCGTTATTTATCTGTAGAAGAAACAAGAAATCAGAATCACACATTTAGCACACAAGTAAATGTTCTTTGTCCAACCCCAACAAATAGGAACTACATGGCAGCTACTCGGACACACAACGATTGCATTAGACATCATCAATCGTCTCATGCCATGCAAAATTATCATAAGCTCAGCAATAACAAAATAGGAAATGGCCATTTGCGATGACCTATTTACTTGCAGGACGTAGATTTCAGTTTAACAATATTCGTATGCACGAACTTATCACACATCTTATGGTTAAGAGTCAACATTAATTGATAAAGTCGTGTGATAAAGTATTGACATGCTAACATGACACGCTATAGGATCTAGGTTGCATGCATGCGTTCACATAGATGCAAGGAAATTGATGGAAAAAATATGCTATACAACTCACCCAAATGTCAACAGAACCAAGTTCGGTGATGGCAAAGTAGGCCAATTTTTCAACATCACCGGCTTCACAAACATCACATGCTTTGCCAACCACTTTTGCTTGTTCCAGATTCTTGCTAGATGAGCCACCAGCGACCATACCTTCCTTCAGGTTTTCCTCAAGTACTTTGACAGTCATATCAACAGATTCAGGACTGTCTTGACAAGATCCAAGAAGGAAAAGTTGATGCGAGAACTATACCGATAAAAATAAAAATAACTCAACATAAAAATGTCATAAACTAGCTTAATTATGACTTTTTACTCGACCTGCGAGAAGCAACAACAACACGATCTCCCGAAAGAAGAAATTCTCGAGCAAGTGCTTTTCCCAATCCCCTTGTGCTAAATAAGGTCAGCCAAAAACACAACCAAAACCCAACAAAATGGGTAAGTTCTCTGCATCATAGCAACTTATCTCCTAAAAGTTCGTTTCTATGTAACCAAATATGATCTCGCATAGCCAGTAAAGATACTAAAATCAAACATGATGAGGAAATTATATGTCATACCTTCCAGTTATAACAACATTTCTCGGACCAGCCCGACAGTGTTCATCTAGAACCATATTAGCTCCAATCATGGTTCCAATGATAATCCCTCCAACCCAGCTGTACCAATTCAATGCATTCATCTGACTGTCTCCACCTGTAGGGAAAAAATGAACTTTCAGAGACATGTCATTCCCTGGAGAAAGGCAGAGAAAATCAATTCAAAAATCTAAAAGTACAGTGGCTTTAACCTGACAACTGAAAACCAGTCAAGAGAATCACTCCAGTGCTCATCATGGTCACAATATATCTTCCTAGTTGCATAGCAATCTAGTTTATGAGGGAGAAAAACCCAAAGGTTATATCTACTTTTGACTGATAGCTTGGAAATATTACAACAAGCTGGGTAACTCAGATCAATCAATGGTAGACAGACACAAGAAGATGGGAATTCAGTTAAACATGCATGCATAAACTCAATTATGAAACTAATTATAGAACATAATTAAAACTAATTGAACATGAATCATAAAAAGAAGAAGAGAAATTCATTTAATAAAATACGGTTTCTAATTACATATAGCTCACCGAGGAGAAAACTTCATCAACTTTAGCTACGGCATTTTCATATTCATCTTGCGATTTAGAGTCGAATTTACTAACCCCGAAAACAGCATATTTCAAAGATTTCCAAAACCCATCTCTCTTTTGCAGCTTCACTTCATTTTCCATCAAAATCCCAAGCTTCCTCTCACTTTCCATCTCTTTCTCTTCCACTTTCCCGCCATCTTCTCCCCTAAACAACCGACACTTTTGCACGTACGCTCCATGACGGCTTCTAGTTGGACCGGGCAACCGCACAAAACAACCACTTTTAACTTTAAGCCAGCTGTTCCGTTGTTGTTCCTTGAAACAAAACTGTTGGTCTTTCTGGAAAGAGAACAACTGAAGCTTTGTCACTGCCGCCATTTCTGTAAGAGATTCGAACTAAAAGAAATTGAATATTTCAATTCCAATTTTACTGGAACACGATCTCCTTATTATCCAATACATCAGATTCTTTTACTTTATGTAATAAACAAATAAATATCGGGGAGAAGTTGAAGCGAATCGTCTAACGTGGAGGAATGTGATGACCACACGTTAAAGCAACGTAATCTGCTGCACTTTTGGACGAAACGTGGCGTTGTGGGTCGGGGTTTGCCTGTCGTTTTGCAACACGTTAGGTAGCCATGGAAAGAGGAAGGTGACGCTTCTACGCTTTGTGTCGTAGGCTTTTGGTGTTGGGTACTCAACTCAATACGTTGAATATTACGTATTATGTACTCCAAATAGTAACCAATAACGACCCGCAACGGGAACTGGGACTACTTTTGGTTTTGTCGGTGGGATGAGGAATTGAGGATAACTACGAAAATTAACACGATGGACAAAAACAACCAAGTTTATCCCAAAGGAATAATCAACTACCGAATTTATCAAACTACCGAATTCTCAAGCTCAGAGGGTAAAAAAGAAGAAGCAAAAGCCTAGTTCTGCACGCGGAAGACGATTTTATCAAACTTAAAGGGTCTTGATGTAACCATTCGTTCTCATGGTAGAAAGTTTTAGGCCGAAAATTACAAGAACATGAAATTTTCCTTTTCGGTAGAAACTAGAATGTTTTAGCCTATGACATAGCCGGCGGTTATATAATAGGGTAAACTACCCACTATTAAAAAAATTAATGTTAAGTTACGAAATAAATTAAAAGTTTATATATTAAAACGGATTGAATTGATAGTTTGGGTATTAAACGTATTAAGTTTATAATGGTAAGGTATTAAAATGAAACAAAAACTAAACATTATGTATGATTTTGAAAAAAAATTAAAAAATATAAATACTAAAACGAATCAAAATTAATAGTTTAAATACTAAATGCGTAGTTTATCCTATATAATATTGCAACCAAAGTGCCCCAAGGCTGCTTTTCTGGAAAGTTTGAATAGACTTTTGATAATATGGGCTGGCAATCATGCTGAAGCTAAAAGCTTTAGGCTAGCCCTTTTGGGTGATGCTAGGGACCATGGATAAATTTGTGTTAGCCCTTTAACCTTAGCTAAGCCCATCCTACGTTTTTTGTCCATCTCTGGAGTCCTCTTCTGTTTAGCATCGAAATTGGAATACTCCATAATCAAGGATAGCTTGATGGAGTTGTTCGAAACTTGATGTTAAAACTTAAGCAGAGAGAATAGCTAGTTGACAATATCCTGCACTTAGTTTTATTCTCCATTTATCCTGGATAGGAACAGCCTAAGCTAAATCTCCTCCAGTTTGCGCAGCACAATAACCGTGAACATCATCCAACAAAGCAGCAGCCCATAGATATGTCCATGAGACATTGACAGATGAGCGAAATCGATAAATATTTGATTCACTGATTACATATTATATTATTTATCTTAAATAAATTAAATAATAATATAATTAAAAAATAAATTTAGTTTTAAAATTGAATGATATAACTCATACATACAACGCGGACAAATACACCTAATCTCACTGCAACTTCCCTTTTGTCATTCAACCATATGACTAGTTTATTGATGATATAAAAAGTTATATATGTAGTACATCAAATCTTATTTCTTTTGTATGCTTCGAACACTTGAAAATTTTGCTTTGTAAAACTTAGTTTTACGAAGTATATGGTAGTTCCATTCACGATTAAGAATGATTAGAAAGATAGGACGCGTGTCACGTATAAATGAGCGACCGATGGTTGAAATTATGCACTGACTTTGACATATCTCTTCTTTAATTGAAGTAGCTGGATGATTGAAGCAGTGCATGATAATTATCAATTCCAGTTAGGGTAGAAAGGAACTGTTGATGATGCCACGAGAGCATGAAATACAAAAATGAAGAGAGGAAACTGCAGCCTATGACTTTTGAGAACCCCGTAACATGTGGAGCGAGAAAGATCGATCGACGGTGGTCCCTTCAGAATCGCCGAATCACAAAATTCCTACACTCCTTGGCTACTTATACAATGTATATATAATCATTTTGTATATATCAAAACTAAGTTTATTAGTTAGTTGTGTAAAATAATTTTATAAAACAAATGAGAATTTATTTTAAAAAAGGATTAATATGTTACACGTAAGCTCTAAGAGAGAGTGCTTTTTTGAATCATAATAATGGGAAATGGTCCAAAGGGTTGAAAAAACAGAAAAAAGAGAGATAGAATAGGAATAAATTGAAAGGACCAGGAGCAATAAAGGCAGTAAATCCATCATTATAGTAATTAGTTATGGATGGTCCAAATCCAGGGGTGTGCATGTGCACCATGTGTAACTTAGGCTGGGGAGAGCCGTACCCGGCCGGCTTCTACTTGTTCGTCCCCGCGGCCATCACATGCCCTCTGGACCATCTCTACCATGTCCCTGTCCATCATCTTCCAACCCCAAACGCCTACCTACCTAGCTTCAAATATTACCTTCTCAAGCCTTCACCGATATCTTGTAATATATTAGTGGGAGAGTAGGGCAATTGGCAATGGATAAAGCAAAAGGAAAGAAAAAAGATAATGCTTTTCATTTGAAAATGCAACTTTGAGTTTGGATGGTATATTTAATAAAAACAAAAGGGAAGACACAAGAGTCGGCAGAGAGAATGGGTTAAGATGGAATTACTGGGGAGGAGGGTTTAAATTTGCACGGGCCAGGCAATAATTACTAGGACAATTCAGATGGTCCTAAGCTGGATTTTACAAGTATTGATGTTGATAATGATTATTAGGACCGAGTTTGAAAATCAGTTAAAAGGTGAAAGGAATAAAGAAAGTAACATTAACCAGAATATTCGTTACTTACGGCACGGCAGAGCCAGCTCTTGAGTTAACTCGGATAAGCGACCTTTTAAAAACACTAGTCAAAGGCAACTCACCAGAAGAGCGCTTCGCTACTCCTTTAGGGGATCTCTAAGAAGCAGCATCTGTATCATTCTTCCACCCCCTCGGTAGACTAGAGACGCTCACTGCTCCGGCTACGGAAAGGAAGACAGCGGATCTGCGACTAAGAGGAGTCCTTATCCTCTCAGCAGCTGATAGCAGCGGCACCGGACTAGGGCATGAGAGAAGGAAAATATAATTAATCATAAAAAAATAAGAGTAAAACTAAAATAAGTTAAAATTAAAATTTTTAATTTAATATTTCTTTCATATATTATTTTAATAATAAAATAATTCGGGGAGGCAATGACTTTCGAGTTAAAGCATAGTTTTCATCCCTGATGATGATGCTATCCCATTCTGTTTACTCTTTGAACCCTAACGAACAAATCGTTGTCAAAGCATTTCATACTCTCTTGTAAAATAATAATTTAGCCATTTAAATAAAATATTGTTATAAACAAATCACTAATGGTTACACTAGACGAAATAGTAACTTGGTCATAATAATAATTTTAATCCAAAAATTCATATATTATATCAAATTGATCATAATTTAAAAAATTCAATTGAACATTTATATTTAAAAGTTCCATCAACATTACTTTCATGGTATACTATAAATTTAAGAGCAACTTGTTGCTACTTTATGATAGAATGCAATAATCCACTTGGTTTAAAAGTATTGTCAAAAGGGACTAAATTGATGGAAATTTTAAACATAAAGTGTAAATTTATTGAATTATTTTCTATTAGGACCAATTTTATAGAATGTATAAGTTTTAGGGACTAAAATTATTATTATTAAGTCATACTATATTAGACACTTATTTCAATTTTGACTATATAATAATATTTTAGTTAAATAATTAAATTATAACTTTTACAAAAATAATAACTCGTTTATAATCCAACTAATAACAAAATTACCAAAAATATATTTTTATCCTATAATCAAATCTAGCTAAATAATGAACAGTAAAATTAAGCGTTAGTCATAGTCAATATTGATTGAAGCAGCCATCAACATGGGGTTGAAGGGCACAGCCAGCGCAACCCTTAATAGTGCAGTACAAATGTTACATCCATCCCTCTCATTAGCTGAAAAGACTAACAAATCAGACATGACTCTTTGTCTTACATCTTCTCCAAATTTCAGGTATGACTACGACTGCCCCTTTTCTTAATTATTCTTATTTAGAAAAATATATATATATATATATATATATATAAATTCAGCAGAGACCCCAGCCAAGAGTTTGACAGGGAACAGGCTCTGGTGGAGATTGCCTGGGCTGTGCATCAGATAATGGGTGGTCCTGCTTTATTATTATACACCAAACCTCACCATTATTTTGATTAATTAGCTCTGATCTAATGAAAATGGGTCAGCATGTGCTCAAGGTAAACACCTGAATCTCCACTTTCCATCTACATGGGACCTTTACACCATCTTAAAAGAGTTTTCCTTTTAATATACACTGAAGCTTTGTTATTAGCATTTGTTTTCAGCTAAAGAAGATATATTATATATTGTGTATCTAAAGTGGTCCATTTTTAGAATCATGACTATTCATTCAATTATTGTATTCATTTAGTACAAATCATTGGTGTGGTACCCAAAACTATGATAAATGTGGGATTATCGCTCCTCTATTTTAATGGGGGAAAATAATACCATTCAAGAAAATAACACATTCTTCTTCTCCACCTAAAACTTGAATGCAAAGCATTTATCTAACTCTTGAAAAGAGATATCCAATAGGCTGCGACAAATTTCCTTCAAATCTTAGCAAATTCTATTTAGTCGAGAAAGACACATGAATTAGATTAAAGAGTGAGCGGCTGAATATAATATGGCAATAGACTTGGGGTTTCGGGTTTCCATTGGAGCTCAATATCTTGAGCGATCAATTTGGCATCCAAGGAGGTACCAAGCAAACCACGCTTTGTAAACCCTACAGCGTACAGCCCACGTTCACCTTTCCACCCTCTTGGGAATGCCTCCCGAGGCATTCCATCTTCCTCTGAAAACAAATCTCCCCCCTAATCAGTGCAAAATGTTCAAGTCAACACTCTAAAAACATAAAATTTGAAAATTCAAATCTTATTTACCTTCAACCATTGCGGTACATTGCTTTTGTAACCTGTTGCAAGGATGATGGCATCAAAATCCTCCTTTCTCCCATCTACAAACTCCACGGCACGCTGTGTTATTCGCTTTATCCCCGGAAACACCTACAGAATTAATACATCGGGCAAATCAAACTAGCATTGATCAATGAAATGAAGTTATAATGCAAGATTGATCAGTCTACTAGGGGTGAAGAAGTAGAAAACTATTAGCAAATTAACCTTAATATCCCCATTCTTGATCTTTGCCAGTCCCAACATCCAAAACCGGTGTCTTGCCGCATCGGCTCTTGAGCTCAAGAGGGCCAAGTTTGGGACTACGGATGCCGAATGTTTCAGTGTCTCCCAGAATGAAGCGAGACACCATAAGTAAAAACCGGTCCACGAGCCTTACTGGGAACCATTTGAGCAACCACATGGACAAACCAAAAGTTGATTTGCCTAGCATTTCTTGAGGAAGGACGTGCACCTGCATATACAGTCACTTTTTTTTATAAAGAAGGATTGTATTACTACTAAAGATGAGATGATAAACGAGCCACAGCCAACTCATATATGAGTTTGTATTTTTTCTGGGGCATTTTACCCATTTCACTTGTCCTTATATTCAGATTCTGGAACTTAATAATAGTACTTTGCACAAGGGGGGGGGGAATGGGACTTTTAGGCATGAAATTTTGAGCTACCTACTATTGTTGCGCATGCAAACAAATTCCAACGAAGTTGTGCCAGTGACGAATATATCGTCCATCTCCTAATAATTGGAGGCTGAATGAATCCTTGCTTATTCAAAACTGAAACCTACGAACTTATGAAATGACCAAAACCTAAGCAATTTTTTTCAAAACAAGTTAATAGGAAAATTGCTTTTAGGCTATCTGAAAGGATAGAAGCAGCTCACCGAGTCCCTAACGACGAGGGATGGGCGGGCATTAGAGTTGCAGAGATCCAAAGAGACCTCCATGCCTGAATTACCACAACCAACTACCAAAACATCCTTTCCTCGAAACAGTCGGCCACTTTTGTACGAACTTGTGTGCATGATAGGCCCACCAAAATCATCATTCCTTCAATTTGCGGCACCACTTCATCAGCATTCTCCCCGGTAGCAACAATGAGCCACTGAGATACATACTCGGTTTCCTCTTGTTTCAGCCCCACTGCCTTAATCCGCCAACACCCACATCGATCGTCGAATTCTGCACTCACTACGGTTTTGTTGAAAACTGGGTCTAAACCAAAACGGTTCTTGTACGACTCCAAGTAAGCCATAAACTGATTTTTGGTTGGGTAGGTTGGGAAATAAGCGGGGAACGGCATGAAGGGTAATTCACATAATTGCTTGGGAAGATGAAGACGAAGGCGATCATAGGTTTTGAGCTTCCACATGGAAGCTATGCAATTAGTCTTTTCAAGGATCAAACTAGGGATACCTTTTTCTTTGAGACAAGCGGCAATGGCGAGCCCTGAAGGGCCAGCACCAATGATTACCGGACACGGCACCCATGTACACCTTGCTAAAGTCGTCATGATATTCTTGTTAAAACGATCATGGAGTATTTTCCCTTGAACTTCCTCGGAGTAGCCCATGAACAGCAATAGGAGCAAACAGTTTCAAGAATCAAGGCTTGATCTTTGAGGGATTCAATTCATCTAATTTCGGGAAAGGGAAAAAAACAAGGATAACAGAAGCGTGATTAGCGGTTTTTAACACAAACAAAAACTCATCATTTATAGTATACTACTTCAGTCACAGTTGAAACTCTCACCTTGGTCTTCGGCTATCGGCTTAGCTGACATGGTAATTCAATCTTATATACAAACGGGATATTATCGTAACAAGTGTATTAGGTTGCGAATTCCTGCTCCTGGATTTTGGGTCTTATACACGTCGTGAAATACAAGGGTTCACCCTGGAATTGGAACTGCGCTCACTCCATGCATATAACGAAGTAGAATAAAAAATTAATTTTTTATGCCTTAATAATTGATGTAACGTATAATTTTATATGTCCTCAATAGATTAAATTATTAAATTAACGTAAATGCATATAAATTCTAAGATCTTAACATTGCAAACACAGAGCCATTGGGGTAAGAAAATCCTATTTTTAGTTGCTCAATTTATTTATATTTTAGTTAAATATTGGAAATATATATATATGTTATCAAATTCAATAATTCCAAAAGAAAAAGGGGGAAACATGAAAAACATTCCAGTTTACAAGGAGTGGAGGGGCTAAAAGCCATAAGTGAGAATACTAAATGAGACAGGGGTCAACCGGTGTGGAGGGTGGGGATATTTCTCGAGTGTTTTCGGGGAAATGGTGCCCTTTCAATCTCGCTCGTAATGCTGTCCTACTAGACTTTTGTTCTTCTTGTAAGTGGGACCTATCAATCACAAAATAAGAAAAAAAAATTAAAGATAATCAATCGTTTAAAGTAATCGACATAAATTTAAGTATATAATATCATTAAATACATGATGATGTTTTTGTTATTCTTATAGAAAATATGAAACGAAGAAATTATTGAATCGAAAAACCATAAAACATTGAAATTCATACTAAAAAAATTAATGAAAGAGTGAGGATGAAAGAAACCGCTACTGTTAATCATCCTATTCTTGAAAGGTTACCTCTGAACTAAAGGATCTTGAACCGATCTTGGTAATTAATGGTTAGTGATGGTGATCGATTGTGGGCTCAACTTGCCCCCATTTATAGAGTTGGAACCCACATGATCATCTCACACTTGGTCGTCAACTTCTAAATTAAACCACCCAGCAAAACAAATATACATATGGTACCAAAGAACTCGAGACAATATGACTCGCATATTCACTTCATTTAGACTGCTTGCATGTATCATGCATGCATCTGTCGACACATCATATCAGTTTTTTCTTGCATTTTTTTATTTTTCTCATAATATATTTGGTTAATACATAATCGGATAAAATAATAATTAACGACGCCTTCATACATATATAAAATCGACGAAAACAATTTCAAATACATCTTATTAAATAATAATGTGAGAGTCGCTTATATAGCTTGACCCTTATCCACTTTTTATATATTTGGATGAAGGATTTCAGCCTAGACTTTATACGTATGACAATCCTATGTTATCTCATGAAGTAATCTTCTTTAGATGAAATAATTTTTTAGTCACGATTTAAGTCAACTAGTGTTGAATAGTAATGATGGTAATGATAGTAATATAATTATTATTATATTTAAATTAGTTTATAAATTTCAATGATTTAATTATTATTTTATTAAAATTGGAAATTTAAATTGAAATAATATCTCTTTCTAATCAATCAACTTTTAATCCGTTTATATAGTTGTTCCTATCTATTGAGGGGCTAAGGAATAACCGCTTTTTTGTTGTTATAAAACTATCACGTAAAGACAATAACCTAAATGGGGACCCTTGGGATGATGGTTAAAGAATAAGGTGATTTAACTTTTAATCATTTGTTAATCAATGCTTTAACTAGACACTCGTCGGTCACCTTTTGAATTAGATTGCCCTACAATTAATTTCTCAATACTCTTTTTGGCATGCTTTTAGGTTCTTTGGTCGTATTTTCAACTATATTTTTTCTAAGGGTTGATTTGATATCGTCTCGATTGATCAGGATGACGCTTATATAATATCTTGTGATCTTCTACTTTGGATCCTCGGATTCGATTTGGATTGTAATACCTTAAATTTTAGTTAGTGACCAAAACATAAATTTTAAAAAAAAATGGCCAAAATATAAAGTTTGAAAAGTTTAGGGACCAAAGTGATAATTTTTTCAAAAAAAATATTCCATAAATAAATAGATCATTCTCAAGAATGAAGTTTTTGTGTGAATAAGAATTTTGGTACATAATTTGTATTAAAAGCTATAAGGAAGTAAAGTTCAATATAGAATTGGATAACATAATCGAATCATAATTTCACGAAATTTAAAAGATGACAGATAAAGGTTGAAAGTTCGCATTGTTTGTTTTTTCTATTCCTTTTTGCTTTTGTTGTGATACATCAACATTTTATCAATAATTCTGGATATTTGTGTTACCAAATAGAAGGCCAGGTTATCGTTCGATGGCAAATTGGCAATAAACATTTATAATTATCTTTGTCTTCGGTTGGATTTGTATTTTGAAACTTTAACATGCACGTATATCTTGTAAACGGAGTTGCTATTGTATTCTGCCCCTTCATTGTACTTAGAAATAGATGCCAGAACTCTACTTGGGTACATGTAACCAGAAAGAAAAACCGAAAGAACAGAAAAAGAGAAGAAATACTAGGCAGTGCATATTAAACAAGTTCAAACCAGTAGCTGTGGAAGTGAATGGTAACAAAATGCTGAAAACAATTTGTTCAAAATGGCGCTACTTTGGTTAATCCATTTCTCTTTTTCATCGATTTTGAACCCACATCAAATAGAATTACGCCCTAGTTTAATCATTTCTTATTGAATTTATCTTGTGTGGATTTGTGTACAGACTCGTGGCTATTGAATAGAATAAAACAGATGATTTGTGATTTCGGTGCATTTCGATATTTAGAATCAGTAAAATAATGCAATACCGAGAAAAACAGGGGGGGTACCAAAAGTAAAGTGAGACAGAAGTGGTATGAATTTTACACATTTTATTTATAGCCAAGAGAGAAGCACTGCATATAAATATATTATATGAAGTCACGATAATTACTTACCCGGAGAATCAGAAGAAACCCTCACCATCAAGGAAGAAATCATCAAATCAAAGGCAGGTCTGATTTAGTAATCAGGCTGAATAACTCCAAGGCATACAATGGGCTTCACCACCTCCACTCTGGGTATCAATTGCCTGAAGATACTAACACGTTGTATTCCTTCAAATGTTTTTGGAATTGTGCCAAGCGCGCCTGCAGTTGAACGATCCCTGCAGCCTTTTGTGAGAGAATGGTATTTAATTTAGAGATATAATCATCCAGCTGATTGCCAGGTTGCTCAGCTTCAACTAGCAGATTCATTTCCTGCCACCATAATAACAGTCAGAATCAATGTAGTTAGAGCTGTTAAGGGAATAAGCCACAAGCAAAATGTTATATCTACCTCCCTAACAAGCCCCATTGTGTCCTCAACTTGCCTTCGATGAGCATACAAGATCTTCCTCTTCCTAGTAACAGAAAACTTTGTTCCATGAATAAATACGATCAGGGAAGAAGAATCCAATGTCAGAAAATTTGATTGATGGTACCTTTAACAGAGCACTTAAATCATCATCTGAATTGTTATTATCAAAGGTTGAAGGATCATGCTCCGTTAAAGCATCTTTTCTTTTCTGCAACATCTTTGTTTGCTCGTATATTGCCTCGAAGTAATCAAAATCATCCTCAGTCATGCTGTTTAGTCCACCTCGCTGACCCTTCACATAATCTGAATATGGTACAGCCAAATTTGTATCTCTTCCACTAGGAACAGAATCCATTTTAAAAGATGCATCTCTTTCAGTCGGTTTGGACCACCCATATTTGTTCTTTTCAAAAGGAATATCAGTTATGCTATCCTCAAATGCATCAGTTAGTAAAGATGAAGACAAGGGCAATGCAGTTGACTCTCTAAGATTTGATGACGAAGGTAGAATATCCTTCGTGGAGTTATTCCCTTTCGATAGGCACTTCACCCTGGAATGCAGGTACCACAGTATGGTTTAATCAACTGTACAAGTCACTTCATACAGCATAATTTTAATAGCAGAACCACATACCTACCAGCGTATCTGAGTGTATTCAGGGTGTTCACATGACCCTGAACTCGGTGAAATACATGATATCATAACAGTCCGTGAGTCACCCATATATGAATCTCTAAGAACTTCAATCAGCTTACTTCCTCTGAACGGAATGTGACCCTGGTCATTGTCAAGAGCTCTGATACATTCTTTTAAAGCAAGTAAACTTCTATTAATTTCAGCACCTTCCATTCTGCAGAAACATGAAATCAGCTTATTAAGATATCAAGTTATCTCGGAGACTAGGACTCTATTTTATAGAGATTATGCAGTAACTTCATTTTATATTTCGAGTACAATTGCTTTCAAGAAGCATAATCCTATATTGCATGGATTCAAAGTTTGTTGTCAGTTGTATCAGCACCACGCTCACTTCCAGCAAGATCTATGAAGGAAAGTTTCCCAACAAGTCTAGCAGGCTTCAATTCACTGCCATCGGCCGATCTCTTGATGGCAAGCTGAAGAATAGCATGTGACCTTGAAGACTCTTCGTTTGCTCCAGTAGTGCCGGTGCTTCTTGTCGCATTTCCTCTCTCGATTAACTCCTTGATTGTCTGAACATCCAACACCTTGTACTCTTGCAGACCCACAATACATACTTGTTGTTTACCGTCTTCTCTCATGCAAAGCTTTCTGCGACAGGTAGAAATCTAATCACTAAACTATATGCAATACAACAATTTGACTAGGTTTCCATATGGAAATAACTTACTTCCTATCATTAAGAAGGTCAAAGACTTTTCCCCCATATATCTCAAAATAGCTGACAAAGAGTTGGAACCCTTGGTTCCGATATGTATGGTACATTAATCTTAATATATCTTGAGATGCTTTTAGAGGCAGTGGCTGCATAGTATATGTCTTTCCACTTCCTGCACAGAAAAGACAGGACCAACTAAATGTCATTTGCAAGAGTATACACAGAAAAAGAAATAAGACATTGAAAGTGGAATCATTTGAATGTTGCAAAAAGACAATTTCTGCCACATACAAACTAACCTATACAAGATGTTATTGGAGGACACAAAAATACATTTGAAAGTTGTGCTGATTACTTAAGAAATGGATTTCTTCTTCTTGTTTTCTTTATTCATGTATTCTATTACTAAAATAGAATAAGTTTATAAGATTAGTTACCTGTTTGCCCATATGCAAAACAAGTTGCTTTTGTTCGATTGAAAATTAGAGGAACTATTGGCTCCACAGTCTTTGAGTACACCTGCCACGATAGAAAATGAAATCTAGTGAATTTAGATGAATGAAACTTTAAAGGATGTTCACTTCTTGTCATGTACTCACCTCCTCATTGCTAACATCTTCATTCAGCACTGCATCAAAAAGAAATTCATGCTTCTCAACATATTCTGTCAGGTCAACCTGCAATTATGAATCATTACACCTCATGCAAAAGAGTCAAAGAATACCACTAAGTCATTTATAATTAACCATGGAAGATGTAAAGTGTTGCAGCTGGTCGAGATTACTCTGAGTTGCTTAGGCTTTCAACAATAACTGTAGGAAAAAAGTGAAGGTCCACCAGCTCCTCACCTTCAGCTTTTTTTCATGAACCATTAGTGCATTGGAATCTATAGTGATAATATCATCCTCTTTCTTTGCTATTTCCTTTTTGTTCAATGGTCTCTTGCGCACCTGCATCGGAAGTTAATATAAGCTATTTTAATAATGACAAAAATAAAAGCTACCATGACATGGTTTCTTTGGCGATATCAGCTATCTATAATCAATCTTGTTAGGTGATGTTATCTCACATCTATTTAGTCTTCCCGGCATCCCATATTCAGGTTGACTAGCCATCTATTACTGGTAGGTTTTAGCTTGTGTGCTTAATAAGTCTAGTGTTCCTATATTCAAGTTGCTGTCCATTGACAATCAACTTGTTTTAGGATGGATGTTTAATAAGAACCATTTGCTGTAGCAAGAGAAAAGCACTGCTCTCTATGTCACATTGAATTGTATATAATACTTGTTCAGATCATGAATTCATCACCCAAATGAGCATTAAAATCCTAAACAACACAACTTCATCATAATTCTTGGCCCAACTGATGGATCAATTGGTTACTGCAATCACTCAAAACATTGAAATGATACTTTCAGTACGATATTAGACACAACCCAAAGGAGGGATTCAAGCAGCATACCACGACTTTAATCTTGGCAACATTGTTAGATCTTTCTTTATCTACTGCGATGCTTTTAAGAATGCTATTCTCAGCCATTCCTCGTGGCCTGTTTGGAAGTTTATTGGTAGATACATATGGCTCAGAATCATCAAAACTTTTACCACGAATAGGTTTCTGAAGCCCGCATCCTTCGTACAGATTAGGAACCTGCAATTGTAAAAAAAGGACTAATAAATTTATTATCCAGGTAAGAAAATAAAGTTTCGAATAATGAATTTTTAAAAACCACTACAGTAATATAAATGATTTTTTAATGATTTGAGGAAAATATAATGCAGCTATCAATTATCAGTTAATCACTTGATTAACCAGAGGATCAAACCAAACTTTATGCATTCATTAGCAATATAGTATTTCATTGAAACAACTCCAAGTAAAACAGGCATATATGCGTGAGAATGAAACCAGGAACAACAATCCAATATAAGAAATAGAGTAAAACCTCGGAAAGCAGCTCAGTATCAAATGAATGCAGATCCAGTAAGCCGGGACTGAGCTAACTAGGGGACACGTATTCAGCGCTGTTCTTCCTCAAGCTCGACGACCTTGAAGAAAGCAGTGGCGTCCCCGGCTCCTGTGACTTCCTGTTCATTCTTCCTCCGCCGTAGAACCCGAACTCCTAACCAAACAGCAATAAAATAAAGCAAATACGATGCCGTCACAAGAAATGCAAATGCAAATGTGAAGAGATAAGAGAGAATGAAAGATCGAAGACCTGAGAAGAAGGGAGATTGGAGGACTGAAGCCATTTGGCGTTGAACGACGCGTCGGGGAAATTATCGGAGTATTGCCGTTGATGATGAGTGGTCGAATTAGATCTCGCCATCTGTCTCCCTACAACGCTCATTTTCTCTCGCCGGTCTACAATAAGTACGCAGAGTTTCTTCAACTGAAATTTCACAATCGAAACGGAGCAAAAGTAAAATAAAGAAAAACGAAGAGAGAAAGGGAAAGGGAAAGCTAACTATTGAAACAAAGGAGATACAAGTGATAGTTAGTGTGTTATTGTTTCGAAGCTTTCTTTCTTAGCTTTTTCTCCTTAACTTTTTTTCAAACTAAATTTGAATAAGAGAGAGAATGAGCATATCATAGTTTCAAAATCAAAGGGCCGGGTATCGAGGAGGAGCGGCGCGTGCTTAACACAGAAAAAATACGGTAAGAAATAAATTGGTACACCACACCAAATATCGCTGAAGTCTAGGTAGCACATTGTTTACATCAATAAACTTTTAATTTATTAAATTATAGTATTAGATTTTGATTGTAACCTTAACTATAAAACTGTATAGTTAAAAATTAAAATCCAAATAATATGATAATGTGGAAAAAATGACATCGTGTTACTAATTGACTATTGATATCAAAAGTGATGTTTTAAGTAGTGAACTTTAGATACCTATTAATTTTGTCATTAAATTTTCATACAATTTAATTTTTGATATTGTACTATTTTGGTCATTGTCGCATTCAATCACCGTTCATTAATGGTTGTCTTTTGTGACAACATTAGTACAAAAACATTCTCATTCCACTCCTCTTTTTAATTCTATAATTATTTTTTCATGAAACACGCTCAAAATCGATGAAATAAAAAAAATCATCTATAAGGATCTGAGGACTTTTTCATATTTGAGAGATTTTGGAAGTGTTTGTTCGAAAATACGAATCCTAAGAAATATTATTTCGATAAGATGAACAACATATCTCAAAACTAACATTGTCGAACTAGCATTGACGGACTATCATTGAGAGAGATTAGAGTATTATCACATCAACTAAATTGATTTTCAGTTTTGAGTTATCTTTTTGAAACTAATACTAAGAGAATAAAAATGAGTGAAATGTGAACGATTTGATATTGATCTTATCGTGAAAAGTAATCGGTGACAGATAGTGATTGATTGTCAGTGAAGGTCGAAAAGGTACAATGCAAAAATAAAATTATTTAAATGTTTAGTGACAACATCGATACACACTTCAAGTTCAGTGGCATTCGTTGTAGTTTACCTTGAATGAATACAAACATTTACTTACGGATAATCATACAAACAACCCTTTAAATATAAAACATTTTTCAATGCGGTGCCTACATAATAAAATTGTTTTATTTTTCTATACAAAGGCACCCAAATATAATGAAAAATATAGGGAATAGTAAAAAAATCATATAAAAACTAAAATATTAAATTTAAAAATACGAAGAAAAACTAAAATTTTCATTGAGAATGATAATCAACGTAAAAAAAACTAATAACCTTCCTAAAAACTTATTGTCTATGTCGAACGAAACGCTTTACAAAGTGATAAAGTAGTGGTGAGAGAACCAAATTATTTGACAGACTATTTAGCTACATAATTCTGATTATATTGACAAACAATCTTTTTATCAAATAGAAAATCCGACAATACTTAACCACTAACAAACCAATCACATGATACCATTTAATAATAGGGTAAACTAAAGTTTTAATACCTAAATTATTACTTTTGTCCCGTTTTGATAACTAAACTTTCATTTGTATCAAAATCATACTTAACATTTACTTTTTCTTTCATTTTGATACCTCACCGTTAAAAACTTAGCTAAATTGTTACAACATACATTTTTATAGGTAAATTACAACATTCATCACTCAAACTATCTTATCACTACTAATTTGGTCATTGAAGTTTAAATTTTTCTAATTTAATTATTTAACTTTTAAATAACTCCTAATTTAATCACTCTAACTTCAAAATTTTTTTATTTTAAATTTATATTAATAAAATAATAATAAATGTCACATCAAAAAAATATTAATAAAATAAATTAGAGTGATTAAAACATGAGTAATTTAAAAATTAAGTAGTTAAATTAAAAAAATTAAACTTCAGTGACCAAAATAAGAGAGAGAAGATAGTTGAGTGATGAATGATGTAATTTATCTATAAAAATGCATATACATTTTTAGCGATAAGATACCAAAATAAAATATAGACTAAACATCATGTATGATTTTGAAACAAATGAAAATTTAAGTACCAAAATAAAATAAAAATAAGAATTTCAATACTAAAATGTAGTTTACCTCATATTTTATTAAATATGTTTTTAAAAATAATTTGAATTTTTTTAAAAAAATAGAATAAAGATATATGATAAATTATATTATGAAAATTATCAAATAAATAATATATATTTTATTTGATATATGACATCACAAAATATCGATTAGTATCAATTTTTAATTATTTTATACTAACACATGATATGTTGTGATGTCACTTCTTAATGATATCAAACAATAAGTACCATTTTAGTAAATGGAATACCGCTTTAATATTAGAATAATAATTTTTTAAAATATGTACATTTTACTATAATTGATGCTGGGGCGGATGTACATAGTTCTATAGATAAGTCGTTGCACACATATTATTTTAAGAAAAATATTAAATTTAATTTATTAATGAAATAAAAAAATAAGAAAAATTGTACACCAAAAATTTTTAAAATCAAGTATTACAATTTTAGATATTTAATTTTTAATTTTTAGATCTACCACTTAATTCACGGACCTGGGTTGGAAAGAGATATCCAAAAAGCTGCGCCTAAAAAGCTGCGCGTGAGAGTGGAGTGAGCAGCTTTTAATAATATAAAATTGCAGGCAGGCTAGGAGACTGTACTGGACGGGAGAGGCCAAAGCGGCTTCGTTGGATTGGTAAAAGCCTAAAATAGAGAGGGCGGTGGGGTGCTTGTCGTCGTCGACTCCGCTTTTAGGGAGAAATTATTTTATGAATTCAATCAATAAAATTAAAATACATAAATAATTTTTTAATCATTATTAAAATTAGGCTTAATTTTAATTAATTATTTATTTTCATACCAACATTAAATCTTCATATATTCTTCAACTTTTTAATTCTCTCTTCCTCTTCATTGTTAAAGCATAATCATCATAACCATTGCCACTTTTCTTTTTCTTATACTTGCAATTAAATCATTTTATCTTCAATCTATAAAATCATACTTAACTTAATAATACTTTTCTAACTTTTTAAAAGTACATGTAGTTAAAATATTCCTTTTAACAACAAAATATGTTAAATAGGTAAAAACAATTACAATGAAAACGATGGTTTCAAACCAATCGTAATAAGTTAGGATTTCTAGATTTTTTTTATTTTTCAATTTTGCGTTAGAAAACAAATTATAATTGTAACCTTACTAATGTAGTACTCCACTCAATTATATATTTATATTTTATTTTAATAATTTAATACCAACATCCTTAAAAATTATTTATTACATTTAATAATTTATTTTAATTATTTAAAAATAAATATAATTTATATATTAAAATACTAATAGCGAGTTATATAAAGTATATTTTTATTATAATTATATTTTTTTTATTTTTTATAGTTTAAATTAATATGATTCATATATAAGTGTAAATATAATTTAAATGATATATTTTTAATTTACAACGTAATGTCTATAATAGATATTTTATCTTTTTAAACTCACTATTTAATAATAATCTCAAACAATTAAATTTTAAATTATACTTTTATACAACAATATTAAAAGTTTTTTACCATCACTTTTAAAAATCACTTTTCATCACCCTTACTTGAAAGGCTAAATTTGTCCAATATTAAGTTTCTAATAAAAACTGTCGAAGAGATATCTCCGCACCGCTTAAATAGGCTTTTATCTAAAACCATGGAGTGATCAACTTTGCTAAAAAAAATTAATTCCTATGATATAAAGTTGAAAATTTAATTCTAATACAAAATTTAATTCTATTAAACCTTAAAATAACCCCCACAACCATCAATTTCAAAATTTATGATTGAAAAATTGTACCAATCGGATCCTCAATCAGAGACGGTTTTTTGACAAAGTTGATTATGATTTAACTTAATAGATTTTGATGATAAAATGATTTAAGTTGCAAGCACGAGACGGAGGAAAAGTGCATGTAGCCATGGTGAATATGGTTTAACCAAGGCAGAGAGAGTGAGAGAGTTAAGAGGTTGAACAAAGAAGATAAATTAATGCGAATATAGAAATAAATAAATAATAATAAATTAAACCTAAATTTAATAATGATTAAGAAAAATATGCCGCCATGTTATAATTTTATTGATTTGGTTCATATTCTATGTGGTGAGGAGGATTTATAAAATAAATTATCGCTTGTAGGGATTGTAATTGGAAGACATAGGAAGTTTTTTTATTTTAAATCTAAAAAGGGTAAATTTGCATTTAGGACCTAAACTATCAGTTTTGATCTATTTTAGTACTTAAACTTTCATTTTTTTAAATCATACCTAACGTTTAGTTTTCATTTTATTTTAGTTCTCAACCGTTAAAAACTTATTGTGTTTAACACCTAACCTATCAGATTTTATCCGTTTTAGTATATAAATTTTCAATTTTTCAAAACTAAACGATAAATTTTAAACGTGGATATTAAACTAAAACAAAACTGAAGTTTTTAATGGTGATGTACTAAAATGAAAAAAAACTAAACTTAATAAAATGATAACATGAGTGACCAAAGTTTGAATTTTTTGAATTTAGCAAGTAAAAGTGTACAAATATAAAAGGTAAGTGATCGATCCCTTCCCAAAAAAGGATTGATCCCTTTAGTATAATGGTCGAAATATTTGAAAAATGATCGATCACTTGTGCCTTAAAAGTTGCAGGTAACGACTATTTTGATCCCCAACGGCTAGAAACGACTAGTAACTCATTCCAACATATAAAAACAAGTTCAAGACACTTGAAGAAGGTGAACAACACCTATCCCAGCAATCAAACACAAGAGAAGAGTTCTTCAATCTTATTTTTCTTTTTCTTGTAAATATTAGTGTTTTAGTGAGCTTAAACTTTGTAAACACCTACCTTGTAAGGGTTTTCTTGTTTACATCTCTTATCTTTTGTCAAGAAGTTTTGGTTCTAGTTTAGCCAAGTGAAAAACTAGGGAGTTGTAAAGGTTACTCTTTATCCTTGAAAAAGAAAGAACAAATTAGTGGATTTGTTGGAAAATCCTAAGTGAGGAGCTTAGGTAGTGGATGTAGACTTGGTTGATAAATCAAACCACTAAATTATTGTGCAAATTTCTCTATCTTTATACCCATTACTCCTTAAATTTCAAAAAGCCAATTCACCCCCTCTTGACATATTTCGGTTGATCGATCGAGCTTCATTGAACCCAACAAAAATGAATCAAACTCTATGCCACAATTAGGCAGTTTAGTGATGTTTCATAAATTATATATAACTACCTAAACATTGCTTAATTATGAAACCATTTAAAGATAAATCTGATAAAGCAATATACAAATATAATATACATGTCACTAATAAGTCAAAGATATGATGTCTTACTGATTTTGATATTAGGTATGATTTTCTGAAAATATGCTTAAGAGGCTCCTCACTTCACGTTCCTTTCTTTATCTGAACCTACACATGAAAATCATCACACGCTAAGTAAAATTTAGTGAGGCAATAATATAGCCAAAGTGAAATAATACTTAAATTTCTTCAAGTATTAATAACATAAAGTTGTAATTTAAACCGAAAACATTAAAACTTTCAAACCGAGCTATTCAAGTTGTTTTTCTCTTGGAAACCTAAAAATCATTATCTTATGATTTTATCAAAATCATTTAAATCAACATCAAATATCATAAACAATTCATATTATTTTCCTTCATATACTTGTCATAACTTTCACATTTACTTTTATAGCCCAATGTATATGTAAGAGAATACAAGGTACGTGAGTTAGAGGAGTGTGCGCAGTAAACACTTCAACACTATCATCGTAATCAGAACATGCACTCCAAGTGCATTCATATCATTTGCACCAACGATACTACACATAGTGTACACAAATGTACCAGATCATAATCATAACACTCCACTTTATGGCATGCCAATTGTACCTATAACTCTCAATGCAACATACAATGGGCTTTCATAACATATCTTATTCGTTTCATGATCATTATTTCCAATTCAGAATCATTTTTACTTTATTATCGTCAAAATAGAATGCGGGCAATTCATACCATAAAACATTTATGTAAACATTATAGAAATAATCCATAATTAAAGTAGAAAACATACTTGAAAAATAATGAGGTTGACTTACCGCGAGTCGTCCTCGATCCCACACTTTTTCTTATCTTCCGAGTTACTTGAATCATTAGATTTATCGAGGTCTAACGACGCCATATAATAACATAAAATATCCAAAATATATGTTAGTATCTAACTAACATAGTCTAAGCTTATATGTAAAATTCGATAGAAATAAAATCGATATAAAACTAAATCATATTTTCCATCAAAATTTCAAACTTATCAAAATACTCATTAAATTCCATAAATATTTATTTCTATCATCAACCCTTAAACTTTTGCCAGTTACACAATCAAGCCTCTAATTATGAATTCTTTCTAGAATTCACCTTAACTTTTCCATTAAATTCATAATGATCCTTCACCATTATGATCATTGCACATTAATTACTAAAATTTCCAGCAGCTTAATAAAATATTCAAATCCATACTTTAACATTCACAAAAATTCAATCTCATCCTAAACTTTCTTAGACTTTTTGAATTCAACCATCCATCTTTATAAACTTGAAATTTGATTCCAACTCAATATTTAAACTCAAAAATCAGCATACTAACAAAATTTCCAGCATTGTATTATTTATTGTTCAAAATAATACCAACATGTTTTCAAGCTCATAAACAAGTCCCTAAATTTTGAGACTTTTCAAATTCCACCCCTAAAATTTACCAAACTTATAATTTGGTTCCAACCAATTCTACAACTTGAAATTCCAACATTTAAATATTAAAATTTAACATTGAACATCCCAATTCTCACATTTAATCAATAATGTTTCACAATTCTCAAAACTTGCAAATAAGACCTTTTACTATTTCAAGGCTCCAAATTGATCTCCAAGTCACATAGAATACTTCTAATATCAATTCTAGACCATAGGAATTTTTTCAATATTCCCCCCCCCCCAAATTTTCCTTATGGCCGAACCTAATTAATGCACCAAGGCAAGGATTTCATTCATTTTCAAGCATGAATTCAACCTTCTATGATCAATTTCATGTAATTTCAACCATCATAATATCAAAGTGAATCAAAATCAATCAATCTCCTAAATCCATAAGCATGGTCGAATTCAATACAAGGCTTTACACATAGTTTGAATCGTCATACAAGCCTTATAATTAATCTCCAACATAAAAAATATAATAATCTTTCATTAAATCCTCAAAATCCATAAACCCTAATCACCAAATCTCAACATCCAAGCATGTTTTACATGAATTTCTTATACCAAATGATAGAGAATTTGATGTAGATCAATTCTTTATTTCACAACTTTGTCCAAAAATCACTCATACAAGCTTAAAAATAAAAATGAAATATTTACCTTGAAGCAATGGTGATTTTGGCCTCTAGCTTGAAGATGGATGAAAATGTGCTAAATATCTTAATTATTCTAGTATTATAATCCTTGACGCATGGCTTATTCAAAATATAATTGAATTTAAAATTCAATTAATGAGAAATTCCAAAATTGCCATTAATGAAACTTGATAATTACCAAATGTCATTGCATTATCTTCCATTAAAATATTCATAGTCAAAGATGAATTAACTTAGCTTTGACTTTCTACTTTAGTCATGTAAATTTTGAAAATTGCATTTTAGTCACTAAAATTTCACTGTTTGGGCAAATATGAAATTACACTGATTTGAGCTAAATTTCTCTAATCTAAAACATGGAAATAATATTTACAACAATTATCTAACACCCTTCAAATTTTTGAAAAATTTTGGTTCGATCCGATTTCTACATCTAACTTTAACGCTTTATAGCTTCTAACACAAATCTCGTACTGAAAATCTGATTACTACGAAAATTCTTGTTTTATGACAAATTTTTCATTTACGGGCTAAAATATATAACTTTTCAATACATTTTTGGTCCTTAAACTTTTTAAAGTTTATACTTTAACCACCAAACTTTTAAAACTTTCATTTTAGTCACTGGCTAAATTTTGGGGTATTACAGAGAATGTGGAATTGAGCAGAAGACTATCTTTGATAAGGTGTGGCCATGTTTTATGAAGATCATGCGATTGATGTCTGATATGAAACTAGGCAGAAGACCATTTTCGATAAGCTGTCTGATATAAAGACTCCCACTTTTTGAAAGCAAATACAAAATGAAACTCACTTTTATGAATATTTTCATTATTCTGAAAGTATCTAACCAAAAATCATTCTCTTTTCTTTTAGGACTTATTTATTTTAGGTTACCTTTATTTTAGTTTTTTCCTTATTTGATTTAGACTTTATTAAAAGGATCTACCTTTCTTTTAAGGTTTTGATTGTCTATATAAAGAGCCCATTAGTCTCTTTAGGGATTATCTATATTTTTGCATCACAACTTCTTCTTCTCTTTCGTATTTTCTATCCCACCAAAAGTGGCTAACCTTTTATTTCTGATTCAAGAGTGAAAAGATTCCGCTGTAATTTTGTGAGGCTTGTGCTAAACTAATATTTCTCCTTTAATTCAACTAATCTTTATTTATTGTTCTTATTTTATGAATTCTTGGTATTGATTAAACTGACGACTTAATTCGATATTGAATTTTCTATCGCTAATCACAAGTAGCAAGGGGAAATAATTTAAAGGTACAAAATAAAGTTACGTTTATTATCCGAACTTCGAATCGCACGTGATAGTCTCTGAGGAAATAAAGGTAAAAAATTAATTGATTTTGTTTTAGTTGTTCCCACGATTCTTAATGTTATCATTAATGTTATGATTTGATTTGAATGCTTGTTGCAAATGAGTAGGCTAGTCAATTATAAAAGGGAAACTCATACTTGTTACGGTTCCGAGCAAGTGACTAATTACTTAGATATTAAAAAATCGATCTTTTAAGCCTATGATCAAAATTATAGTCGGTTGAAGAACACACCTTTGAATTGGAAGTTATAAGAATCAATTTCTATTATTTTATTTTTAGTTTTGTTTCTTGATTCTAGTTTCATAAACCAACCCCCCCCCCCTTTTACTTCTATGATTCTAGTTTCAGCTCTCTTAGAATTCGACCTACTCTTAACCTCTGGTTATTGCTACAAATTAGTTTAATAAAATCAATTTTTATTTTGTCAGGACTTCGACAACCCTGTCAAAGCCTTGTTCTGCTTTCTTGCCGTGGGATATGCAATTTCATCCCAGTCAACGCCTATGAATTGAATCCCATCAATTGATCTTCTTTGATTTGATTTCATGCATATAGCTGACCCATGTCCACTTCAACTCCCACATTATTCCCAGGAAATCAAACTGTTGCTTTGAATCCAACCAAAGAGTAGCTCAGCATGCCGTGTCATGTTTTTTTTTTATTACGATTTACACAACTTTTGATAATTAATGGAATTATAAGTAATTGCTAACGTTATCCCCATTAATGGAGAATATGCAAACTTGTAAAAAATACAGCGCCCTTTACTCTTAAATTCTAGATTTTTCAATGGGTTGTCACTTACATTTAAGCAAATCAAAAAGTTCAAACAATATTGTCTTTCCCATACGCTAAGGGGGTTTGGTTCAAGGATTGTGGGATTCTATGAGATGAGAATCTCACATTCTCATGTTTGGTTGGCCGGGAATCTCATTCCCGGTAATATTTTATTACCAATAGTAGATTTTTTAGAGTATATTACCGGGAATGTCATTAACTCCCTTCCCTTAGATATTGTAACATTACCGGCGTTTTAGACTAAAATGCCCTTAAATTTTTATTTTTTTTTTCAAAAATATCATTATTCTGTCATTGAATAATAAAAATTCTACGAAGGTTAAATTACATATTTATCCTTAAATTATTTTAAATTTATAAAAAAAGTCTATAATTAAAATTTTATATGAAGTTCAGGGGTTAAATTTTTTTTACCCCTTTCATTAAACATTTTTTATATTTTTAATTTTGTAAAAAAAATTATATAAATATTATGAATTTAATTTTTTAAAGAAAATATATAAATATTTTGCAATTTGTAATATTATACAAATATATAATAAGAACAATTTGGTCAAATATACATTAGAATAATCTTTTATTCCTTTAACTAAACACGGTAATCTTACATTCCTGCTCAACCAACCAAACACAAAATACAACATTCACAATAATTCTATTCCCTGATAATCTTTTATTCCCACTGATAATCTTACATTCCGTGAACCAAACGCACCTAAAGATTAACGTCGGACAAAACCCAAAAAGGGCCAAGGTCGTATGTTTCTCCTAAGGTCGGTCAAAACCAAGAAAAATCCAAGGTCGTGTTTGGACCCATAAACAAACTATTTCTTTCTTATCCTGATTAGATTCTTTGATACACGTGTTGTATTTGTATAAGCGTGTTATTTTTATTTATAAAAAATAATTTAAATATAAAATATTATAGAATTGAAAATATATAATTGAATCATTTTATAATATGATTAATTAAATAATTATCAATGAATATCATATTGATTGAAATTTGTTGATCCAATTTAGAGCTATTATAATTTAAATCTAAATATATTTTGATTTTCAATCTACTCGTTTATCGTTTACACTATAGTATTAATTTGTTTTAATTATAATAATATGAATATATGAATTTTAATTGTAATTGTAAATAGAAACACACTTACGTCACAGTATAAGACATATTCTAAACATGACAGAAAATTGTACAAACAAAGCCTTGCTATATCTAGAACCGTAACCAACATAATGTTGTAAGATTCATGATGACGTTGGTATGGTCGGTGGAAAATGGTGGCCAAATCTCGTTGTATATATCCCATTCAAGAATTAAACATATATAAATGGAGGCCACGCGTATTTCCACGTATCCCGCCTGTGAATTCTCTTCTTCTTTTTCTCTCTCTTGTTTGCATCTTTTATGGAAATTCTATGCAGCGGATGAGTCATTATATTTAATTATTGGAGGAGGATAAACTTGAACTTATAGGAATTTCAATATTTTTTTAAGATAAACGTGTATACATTTATCCGAAAATCAGTAATTATAACTGTGACGGTCCTCAAACAGCCATTGATATAAAAAAACAAGACTTAAACACCAACCCACCTAATACCTATACCACCCCAAGATTAATCCAACTATCCCTATTTACAAGTATACCCCACAATCTGCATCTAACAACATCCTTAATGCACCTTACCAGCTTATGCCCCTGGACCTGTTTCCTCTTAAACAGGCGAGAGTTCCTCTCCCTCCAAATAGCGTATATAAAAGAATTCCAAACAAGCTTCGTGATCATGTAAGAAGGGATTTCCCCTTAAGCACCCTAATAGCCCAACCAGGCTCCTCACGCCAGCCAACCACATCCCTCCGGATCACACACAGCTCTAAAACATCATACCAAACTCCTTTAGAGAAACCACAACAACAACAAAATGTGATCTCCATATTCAAGCTCACCACCACAAAGCACGCACTGTTCCTCCACCTTGCTACGAGGGATATATAGGTTACGAGCGTTTGGTTTATAGGTGGAGGAACATGAAAAGTATACCAGACCAAACGGTGCCAAATCACCGAATTTCAATATTATTTAATCGCTAATACACTAGAATTGCTGAGTAAACTAATTTTGAAATTTGAAGTAAATCATAAAAACATTCAGCTCCAATCTATATTTTGTTTCTAAATCGGATTGGCGCTATTGTAATAGATATGCCTAAACAAGCACTAACTTGATTAGGCATGGTTATACTCAAAAGCCAACCGTATTCTTTTTGTCACATTAGTTTCATTGTTTAAATGAATTAAGTAATATTACACAGTTTTATCTAAGATTTAGATCACACTTTCTCATAAAAACCTACTCTTTTTATGATAAATTTATTTAACAAAATGTAAATTTATTATAACAACTACGAGATGAGTATGAGTCGAGTTAGATCAAGTTTTCAATCAATTTGAATTTGATTAGCATAATGTCAAAAATAGCTCCTAATGTTTTTCAAAATGTTCATTTTGGTCCCTATTCTTATTTTGTTGCATTTTGGCCCCCCAACGTTTCACTTTGGGGGGGGAAAGCCCCTTCTATAGATAGAAACATTAGTTAACACACGATTAACACTCCGAAATTAGAGTATTTGTTTAACCTAAAATGAAACGTTGATGACTAAAATGCTCAAGAACAAAATAAGGACTAAAGTGATTATTTTATTGAATGTTAGGGGCTTTTTTGCCATAAAATGAAACACTGGGTGCCACAATTCTCCAAAAAAATAGAATAGGGGCTAAGATGATCATTTTGATAAACGTTAATGACTAATTTTGATATTATACCAATTTGATTCGAGTGTTATACCCTTTCACTTGTTATTTGACCTAACCCAAATTTAGGAAGGCTCCACCTAACATGATTTTTAGAACAAAATATTTTAATTTTTAGAACAATAAATTTTATTTGGTTTAACGTGAGCTATATATATATAGATATATAACTTTTTTATTAGATAAAATATGAACCTAATTATAGTTATTCTTAAATAAATAAGGGGTAATTATATTATAATAGTTAGGTGGGTCGAATCGAAATTATTTTATGTTAAAGTCAATCTCGACCCGACTCAATTCTATTATTAAAATTTTAATCAAACTCAGCCTAATTTGATTTTTTTTAAATTTATCTTATAATATTAGATCATATCAAAAATCATTAGATCCAAATCTCATATCTATGGCTAATTACAACTACATACAATTTAATGCATTTTTGCATGACTCTAATTCTGCTAAACTAGATGTAATGAATTGAACTCAATTTTTTTAAAATTGTTAAAATTTAATCTTATATTAATTTTTCATTATTTACAACTAAACTAAAAATACGCTTTATTGAGTTTTTTTTATACAATCTCTATTAAGTTGTCTAGTCCAAATTAATATTTAAAAATTTAAGTATATTTGACCATATATCTTTTTAAATAGTATAATAATAATAATAATAATAATATCAATCAAGCTAAAATTTAATTGATTATTTTTGTTAATTTAAATATTAAATAATATAAAAATACAAGCAAATGCATAGCATCCACCATTATAGATGGCATAATTATTACATTGACGTAATTAAAATTAAACTAGATGTAAGAGGCTGAGGCATCAACAAAATCATTAACACAGCTAAGCAGTATTTTTTATAAAGAAGTAACTTCTGAATATTCTCTCAATCATAATGAATGTTCAATCACTCTTATAGCCATCGATTCTCAAACACGTAATATTTAAGAATAATAACAATTATTTTAACCATTAAAATATATTAGTTCGTTCTAATTATACTGTTAAAAAAAGCAAATTAAAAGATGTCACCTCAAGCAGTAGTAAATGTGGCGTGGGCTAAACAACTCCACTCAGCTAAAACAAATATAAAGGAGTAGTTACCATTCAGCCACATTGCTTTATGAAATAATTGATGAGTCTACTATAATTTTGTTCAATATATATGTATAGCATATTTTCTTGAAATGAGCATGGACGGAGCCAGAATTAAATTATGAGAGTGTAAACAAGAATTTAAACAGTGGTTTGTTATTTACGGTTATTATATAGCGGTAACGATATAATCTGAAATTATTATTGTGCGATCATGATACCTTAATAGCATCCACTATTGTCATAGAAAAATAATTCTACTAATTTAAATTCTTGGATAAATTGTTTAATTTTAAAATAAATAGGATATTAAAAGTAATTAAATCATAGAAAAATAAGAGAGTGAGGGTTTAATTCTACTAATTTTAAAATTTAAATGTCTTAAAAAATAATTAAATCATATAAATTTTGAGTCAAACTTAATTATATTAATTTTAAAATTGATAGTATCCCAAAAATAATTATATCAAGAAATTAGGTGGCAAGGATTTATTGTAATAGTTTTAAAAGTTCAATGGCCTAAAATGTAGTTAACCCGTCAATGGGGGGAGCTGCCCCTCCCATATATAAAGTAGCTTCGTCCCTGGAAACGGGTAATGGGAGGATGAATGATGCATGAGAACGCACTCAAATTTACCGATTGATTTGTTCGGTAAGCAATTTGATATCGTTTAAATAAGTCTCGAGTTCATATCCTTGTGCATATAGAAAATTTTCACTAAAAGACTCATCAATATACAACCCAGACTGATTCTGATTAATCAAGATAACACTTTAAAAATCAGAAATGCAAAAAAAATAACGCACTCAAATTTCGCTTTCTCTTCCTATACTGTTTTTATTTATTTATAATGCTTTCCCTTCCAATTGGGGAGGCAACAAGCATTAATGATTTAGGGTGTTGAAATGATGGTTCAAAATTTAGTGTTTGAGAGGGAAGTCGCCAAAATATATATAAATAATGGAGGTTGAGAGGTGAATAATGTAAGTTTCTCTCTCGATTGTCCACTCATGTTTTGCACATTGTCACCATGTGAAGCAGGTGAAGCCTTGTGCCATCGATAACTGAGGGAGGTTTCATTTGGAAAATGTTTATGTGGAGTTAAATAAAATCACATCTTTAAAGTTAAGGATAATCGTTAACATATAAAGAAATTGACATGCATAAACCTAAACTTTGTGGATAGACAACCTCCGTCTTCCCTCCCCCTTTTGTTACCATCCCCAGAAAAGCTTCGAGCTTTTAACATCTCATTCAACGGTGATTAGCTAAACGAATCCTCCCCGAACAAGCAATTTGATGTTTTGGAAGATATACCAAATCATTCACTTCTCTTTTATCTTTGATTAAACATATATTGAGACATGTAAGGAGACACGATGAGGTTGGATTCTTGACAACTGACAAAAACAAAGCAGAAACTTATTAAATACATCAAACATCATTGGGGGTTATGTAATCCTCTTTCTATGACCTCGTTCGTTATAACGAAATTAATTTGTATTCAAATTATTAAATAAGTGAATGAAAATATCTGTAATCAAGTTTTTAAAAAAAAAGATATTCAAACATATATATTTTATTAAAATTTTAACAAAATCGTGAAGCATGCAATGTGCATGAACAATCTCTCAATATTAAAATTTTAATATAGACATCTCCGATCCGAATCTCATGACTGCCATTTTACAAGATGAACACACAATTTTATATTAGGGGCGAACTTAAACTTGGAGGAAAACAGATTTTCAATAGAAAATATATAAAAAAAATCTAAAATATATGATAATTTTAAATTTTTAGGGAGAGCAAATACCCCCAACCGGTCCCTCGATCCATCCCTATATAAGATTAGAAGAAAAAAAGGGCAAACATCCAGCTCCCTGGATTGTCATATTGATTTTACGTACATATGTAAATAATATATTATTACTTTTATGATAATTACTTAATTGTAAATTAAAATACATTAGTTGTTAATTAGTGATTCTGATTTAAAATAGTAATGAAAATATAAAAAAGGAAAGGATCGTCCAACGATCAAAATGAAAATTTGGTGTCAAATAAAATTTATTTTAATAAAAAATAATTACTTGATTAGTTTTTAATACATTTAATTTACGAAGCGATTTATCCGAATCAATTTTTTAAAACAAATTAGCTAAATTAGCACGATACAAGTTAATGAAAGATTAAATGGTTGTAATTATGGAGAGTACTATTTGGATAGACTTGGTTGTGAAAATTTTGAGCCATAAATCTACAACAACGTTGACCATCAAGAAGACTTTATCCGAAGCTGTTTTTGTGAAATTGCCGTTTACTCTACACCGTTTTGGCACTTTTTGGATGACTGGTGTGTATATATAAACGCAACGCTCTTTTCCCTTATCACACCACCACTCTCTCATCGTTGCTAGGCATGACGAATCCCATCCAGCACCAGGCGGTGAATTTCGCGGCCCCCAGAGGGTTTGCCGCTGCCCTGAAAGCCGATTGCAAAGAAACATTCTTCCCCGATGACCCCTTCCATAAGTCGAAACATGAAAAGCCTTTAAGCAAACTCAAGAAAACAATCCAATACTTCATCCCCTTGTTTGAATGGTTACCCAACTATAATCTACGTCTGTTCAGATACGATTTACTCGCCGGTATCACCATTACCGCCCTTGCAATCCCTCAAGGCATTAGCTACGCCAAACTCGCTAATATTCCTCCAATCTACGGCCTCTGTTAGTATTTTTAATTTTCAGTTTCTTTATAAAACCGCTTTGTTCAAATGTTTCTGAGAAGAAGAAAAACGTGTTGGATCGATGCTTATGTAATGCAGATTCGAGCTTTATACCGCCTTTTGTTTACGCCATTTTCGGGAGTTCAAAGCATCTTGCAGTGGGAACAGTGGCGGCATGTTCACTGCTTTTATCTGAAACCATTGGAGCCAAAGCATCACCGAAAGATAATCCCACATTGTATCTTCACTTGATTTTCACATCCACTTTCTTCACCGGGGTTTTCCAGACTGCTTTAGGCTTTCTGAGGTTAACACATGATAAGTCCATAACCATTCATCAATACTAGTTGATTTCGTTCTTTCAATTTTTCATTTTGTTGGGTTTTCAGGCTGGGAATTTTGGTTGATTTCTTATCACATTCTACCATCACTGGTTTCATGGGAGGGACGGCTATAATAATCTGCCTCCAACAACTGAAAGGCATATTTGGTGTAAAACATTTCACCACTCACACCGATGTTGTGTCCGTTCTTCAAGCAGTTTTTCGTCACAGGGACGAGGTTGGTGATCTTGGATAACATTAGTTTCAGCGATATTAAATTCTATTAAGTAGGCCATTAATTACACCATTAATGCTTGAAAATTCTAATAAATTTTGAACTGATATTTGAGAGAGCAGTGGAGGTGGCAAAGTGCTGTGGTTGGTATCATCTTCCTTGTTTTCCTCCAATTCACTCGATACGTGGTGAGCTTGCCCATTCCCATTAAGGAAAGAAGTGATGATTTTTTTAATCTTTATATTGACTTATATATAATCATCGTTATCATCTGATGTAATACTGAGTCAGAAAATAAATCAAATATCAAAGATTGTGATGCAATTATAGTATGAAGAATACCATATGATGATCAATTACCATATGTGAATTCACAAAGATAATTGAATCATTTATATAAAAAAAAATTAGCCATATTAATTCAGAAAACAACTCCCTCGCTTCTTTAGCTCTCTGCCCGTTAGTAAAGATGTTGCCATGTATTTCCAGAGACAAAAAAGGCCAACACTATTTTGGGTGTCAGCTATTGGTCCAATGGTGGTTGTCGTGGTTGGTTGTCTTTTTGCATTTTTTGCCCATGCAGAGAAACATGGAATCGACATCGTAAGTTCGTCTTTTAATCACTTCTACTACTAAATTTACAAACTCTTTTTGATTATTTTCTTTTTTTTCAAACCACAGATTGATCTTTACGGGAAATTAACCTTTGTTTATTGGGGTATCAGGTTGGTGACTTGAAGAAGGGATTGAATCCTCCCTCAATTCAATATCTGAACTTCGATCGCCAATACCTTCCCGTAACTGTGCGTGCCGGTATTGTCACTGGTCTTATTGCAATGACTGTAAGAATCCCAACCATTTCATCATTCAATATATATATATATATATATATATATATATATATATATATATATATATATTTATATAAGCTGTGAAAACCAGATAATTGAATCATCATTAAAATGAAACTTGCAGGAAGGGATAGCAATAGGACGAAGCTTTGCCATAATGAAAAATGAACAAACTGATGGGAACAAGGAAATGATAGCCTTTGGTTTCATGAACATTATTGGATCTTTCACTTCATGCTACTTGACAACGGGTATGTTTAAGTTTAACTTATTTCAGGTTTTTTTTTAAAAAAAAAAACTATTTGTGAATGAATTATATAAGGACATTCTGATGTTTTTTGATGTTTGAACTGGCAGGGCCGTTCTCGAAAACAGCAGTGAATTTCAAAGCCGGGTGCAGGACGGCAATGTCAAATGTCATAATGGGGCTTTGCATGATGCTGACACTCCTTTTCTTGGCTCCTCTCTTCAGTTACACTCCTCTCGTTGCTCTATCCGCCATTATCATGTCTGCAATGCTTGGACTGATCAATTACAAGGAGATGATTCACCTCTTGAAAGTAGATAAATTCGACTTCGTCATCTGCATGGCTGCTTTCCTAGGTGTCAGCTTCATTAGCATGGATATCGGCCTCATGCTTTCCGTAAGATATTCTTCCACTAACTAGTACTGTATGCTTCTTGTTTCTGAAACCGAGTCAGCCAGTGTATTGTATCATTTCATCGCAGGTGGGACTTGCGTTACTCAGAGCACTATTGTATGTGGCAAGGCCTGCTGCTTGTAAGCTTGGAAAAATCCCAAACTCCAGCTTATATCGTGACACACAACAGTACCATGGCTCAACTCCAATACCAGGAATCCTTGTTCTTCAACTTGGTTCCCCTATTTATTTTGCAAACTCCACCTACATAAGAGAAAGGTTTTCATATATTTTATTTATTTATCATCTTTGTACAATAATAAATACAAGATATAATTAGAACCCTGGTAAACATGGCCATCAATCATGGTAATTTCTATTTTGTTTCGAGTGAACTTCGAACAGGGTTATGAGGTACATACAGGAGGAACAGGGTGATTCAGATTCTAAAACAGATGTGATAGAGCATCTTTTATTAGATTTGTCAGGTGAGTTAATTTTCCCTCTAAAATCGACGACCGAAAATCTAGGTAAAACTAAGCATCAATCATATCCATGTTAAGCGAGTACATGCAACATGACAGTGACTGGGTTTGCAGGGGTTTCATCCATTGACATGACGGGTATCGAAACGTTTGTCGAGTTACGTAGAATTCTGGGCTCAAAGGGTATCAAGGTAAACATGAACTTGCATGTTAATATGTTTCCAATTACATCGAAGAAGCAATTGGAGTTTTAGACGTAAGGAAGAAACTGAACGAGGAATCTGCGTTTTGATTTAAAAAAAATATTGCAGTTAATAATTGTGAACCCCAGGCTTGAAGTTATGGAGAAACTGACGTTGGCGAAATTCACAGACGCCATTGGGAAGGAATCCTTCTACTTGTCTATTGAAGATGCAGTCCAAAGTTGTCGGTTTTCACTCCTTTCTAACAAAACGACCATGGAAGAATCCTCAAACGGCGCCCAAACTATTGTTTAAAAGACAAGGCTGGCTTATATGGAAGACCAAGTAGTTGTTATTGTGTAAAAGGATGAGCAACATGAGATAATAGTTATGTTGGAAAAATATTATAGATTTTGTATCCTTCCGTCTACTCAGCTTGTAATTCAATCGTATTTTATATACATCAATAGTCATGCCATGCCCTGCAGAAGGCCCAATTGTTGTTATCATTATCATGTGTTCAATCTGATAAGGTTTATAGAAAGCCCACAAAAATACAGAACTTGAGTGAACCATATTTATTTATTGCAATTTGACAATTGGATTAGGAAGGTTGTTTGGTTTAGAGGTGATTGAACAACCTCAAACTACACGCTGTCAGCCTTCTACTTCCAAATATGCAATTACATATAAAAGCTGAGGCCAGGTGGCAATGCCACCAACTCATCCACACACCATATTCCTGCTGTCATGCACTGATTTTCAGCTTCACCAACAATATCACTATAAACCTTTTAATTTTATTTTCCTCAACTCCATAATTCAGGTCAGTATTTTATATTTCATACGGCGCTTTTATAAAACATATACTAATCAGATATTCAACTTCGTAGAATAACTTCTCCAACGGCTAAATTTATTGACATTGGGAGGTCATGTTACTTAAATGATAAAAAAACCGATAATATTTTTTTAATCGTATATTAAGACCGTCGCACGTGATCATTTCCTATGTTCACTAGTGTAGATGCATGTTCCTTAATTCCCTTTTCTTTTGGTGTACTCGATTTGCTAACAAACAAAAAAAAACTATTTTCAATTAAGCAACTCATATAGAAAAAAAAAAAAAGTATGCCTATCATGACAAATCATTTGATATTCCATCTGTTAAGCATGATTTGCACCAAACACTAAAAAATAACCGAAAGATAAAGATTCCAGTCACAGGGATTCTTTGACATAATTTTTCCCAACCTCTTTTTCAGTTACCGATAATGTGTCGGGCAGGAAAAAACACAAGCTTGCATTTGAGTTGCTTTTACAACCAACATAGCTTGTAGTTTTCTGGTTAGAGTTTTCATAAATTTGATAGTATAGTAGTAGTAATAGCAAATATTTAAAAGCATGGTTGGCTGGTTGAGGACTTTTTGTTGTCACATGTTGGAAAAATATACAGCTGTAAAACGAGACGTAGCACTAACTGTAAAATATTAAATAAAATAATCAATCAGAATGATAACAGTGTCGTGGTAATTCACTGCCTTAGAAGTAAATTTGTCCCGATGTATGTAATCGCTACAATAGACGGATACCCCCAAATTAACACGGCTCTCCAAATTTCATACACCCGAAAGATGGAGCGAACTTTGTGATACTACTCCTCTCTCAACTCAAGTCAACACTCTATGAGAGTATTTCTAAAGCAAACCATTGCTTTTTGGATATATAGAAAGAGAAAAATTGTCTCCTTTATCCTCTCATTTCATTTCTCTTCCTTTTTAACCAAAGATTTATTTTTTCTTCCATTACCGGTCAAGTAACTTATCCCTAGTTTTTTTTAATTTTTTTGCAAGTTCAATCTAGGTTCACTGAATCAGTTAATGAAATAAAAAAAATCTTTGGTTGAAAAGAAAAAAATGACACATTATGCATAAATATTAATAAAATAAATTATGATGATTAAAATAGAAGAAATTCAAAAGTTGAGTAATTAAATTGAAAATTTCAAAATTTAGTGACCAAAATAAAAGAGAAAAATCAAAGGGCTTAATTGAGTTATTTTCTTGGGTTTGATTACCAGATTGAGAGAAAAAATAATATGTTGGCTTACTTAACATGCCATGTCAACATAAAATAACAGAGTCGTTAATCACAACATTGATCAAATGATCACATTGAATTTTTCTGACCTAGAGAGCTAACATTAGGTGCAAAAATAAAGTGAAAGACTACATTGATTTTTTTTTTCTAAGTACAAGGCCTCATATACATTTTGCATTCTTTTTCCTACTTATTGAGGAGAGAGTTTATTGAAAGGACTTTTCTGGTACTGACACTTTAAAGGAAATGGGGCCACTTCTACAACTTTGAAAAAGATAATTAACCAAAGCAGGAAACTTCTGTTTGTAATTCGTACTTCCAAAAAGGAGGTTTCAGTGAGAGAGGGATCCAGCATTTAAATTTTTAAACAGACCTCTCAGAACCGATTACCCGAACCATAATCGATATAGACCTGAATATAATAACTTAAAATTGATCCGAAACTCAAAAAATTTGAGTCAGATCAAAATCGTCCTCAGTTATAGTTTAATCGAAATTAACCGAATCGAAAGTAATCGAATCGAAAGCAATTTAATCCGAAATCAATCTGAACTGAAAAATAACTTAAACCGAAAGCAAACCAAATATAATTTATCCATATCTGATCTGAACTGAATTTGACCCGATTTTAACCCGATAATTGAGTTTAAGTGAACAAATAATTTTTTTTATTATTATCTATTTTTAGTAATTAGATCAATAGTAGAATGTTATATTTTTTTAATTCTTATTTTATATTGGCCGTGAGGAACTAGCCAACTAAAGATTGTAATTTTTTAATTTTGGGGTTAAGAATTGGGTATATGTAATTTGTTTTTACTTTTTTAGTAAAATAATATAAAAAATTAAATTGAAATATTTATATATATATAATGTATTTTTAAATATGATAAATAATAATTGGTTATAACAAAAGTAAAGTTAATACTACAATCAATCTTAAAATTTATTATAATTTATAATGTTGTTTTTATACTTTCAAATATTTCAATTTGATTTAATTCATTTAAAATAAAATTTTTAGCCTCGAATTTGGGATGTGACAATATATAGTCACATAAATTTTCTGAATTACAAGTTATAAAGAGCAACACCGATGATTAAGAAGACAAAGAGTGAAGACGGTTGACCTAAACAGAAACAAATTGAATTAACTCGAAAATCTAACGGTTGATTTGAATCAAAACCAACCCGAAAATCTAAAGGTTGATCCAATCCGAATCCAACCCGAATTGACCCGAATCGAAACCAACCAATCCGATATTGACTCGGCTTGAACACTAACCGATTTGGGATTAACCCGACCCGAACACTAAGCGATCCGATTTTGACCCGACCCGATACCCGACCCAACTTGAATTTTTGTTATCTCTAATTAAACTCGAACCTGATTTGACCCGAACCGAATCCAAATCGAATGCAATCCTAACTCGAAGTAACTCGAAACGACGCCACCCGAACCCAATCCAAATGACTCGATTGCCATCTCTTTTGCCGTAGAATTTTTGGTGATCACGTTTATAAATAGACTATGATTTAACTTTTAAAATTATGAAAGATAATTATAAGTTCTTCAAGAATGTTGTATATTCCCATGTTTTTAATTATCATTTGCAAGTATGATCTTCAACAATGAAGAAATGCAAACTATTAGCAGAATGGAAGGTGAATAAATATACTTGAGCTACAAACAGTTGTTTATGTTTTATTGTTCAACTGACAGATCAGAAGCAGGCAGGAAGGCATCCATCGAGGTACAGCGATGCATCTCGGCTGAGATTGCTGCGCACTTAGGCCTTACACGTTGGCTTTTTCTGGACATTGGAGGACTCAACGTTCAACAGCAACTACACTAAATTGTAGTAAAGCAGGACAGAGAGACAAGTTATGGTTAGGTTGTTCATACTTTAGCAATCGAGCCAAGTCGAGCTCAAATATTGCTGAACTCGACTCAAACTCAAAAACTTTAAACGCAAGCTCGACTCGACTCAAAAACTCACGAGTTAAAAATTATTATACTCGACTCGAACTCAAAATATATTTTTGAAACTCAACTCGAACTCAAAAAAGCTCGAATTCAAAAAAAAAATCAAGAATTCAATTAAAACTCGAAACTCAATTTAAACTCGATTTCGAGCTCGATTCAAGTTTAAAAACGGGTTAATTTCAACTGCTGAAACCCATCCCTTTTATAAACTCGATTTTACCCCTTATTCCCCAAAACTATCGATGTGGGATATCCCTCTTTCAAGCTAAATATAGTATATTGTGCATCTTCTTCTTCCTCCTCTTCTTCTCTCCCGAAACTCAACGCTCTGAATTAATAAATCCTGGTTCCAAACATTCCACTTCCAATTGATCTCCCATGAATTGCAATAAAGAAGAAAAAGAAAGGTGTCAGCAGCTATAAGAATATTTATTCAAAAATCTCCCATGGATTGTCTGGTACTCTGGTTCGCGAGGTCCCGAGCATTATTGGCGGTGGCAGTTTTGTCCAGCACATGGATGTTTCACCATCTTCATGACGGAATCATCATCCCGACTCTAATCACCTTCTCTTTGCCGACAACTTTCATGGCAACGCTCTTCCTCGTCGGAAGATGCCGGTTCATTGGTGCATGCTTTCTTATGTAAGTTCCCTGCTTAATATATACTTCCTTTTAGCATATGGTTGACTGTAAATTCTGCATTTTGTCCCTTTTTCGATTTACATATATCATTTATATTGTTGGTCACTTATCTTTTAATAACACACAAAATCTTCTTTTGTTGCTAGAATTCTTATTTCCTGGTTTGAATTCGTGCTTATGTTTTTGTTTTGAGTTGTGTGAATCATTTGGTTGTCATTTTTTTCTAAGAAGAAACGTCTTTCTCTCCTTTAAATTTAAATTTAAATTATATTTAAGACTCATTTGTTTGGTCTCTATATGTTTAACAGTTGGGCAAGTGGAGCCCTTGATCCTGAGAGAAACGAATCTGGTGATCTTGTAACATCTGTAAAAGGTTTCTATATATTTCTAATGCCATTGTAATGTCTTAGCCCTTTTACTTGCTGACATATATCAAGTATCTCCCATGTGCTTTTTTATAGGGGTGTATGGGCAATGATTGCAGTTATTCTTGCTTATTGCTTGCTGCAGGCTCCTTCCACGTAAGTTATTAGATTGATTCTCTTGTAGATCTTAATCCATTTAATTGTTTTACATGGATTCCTTACTGATTTGTAGAAAACTTTCATGACAACTTTCATGGCAAAGTTCATGGCATTCGACCAAGCTCGTATTTTCCATGGAGAAAAGCCGGTTAATTGGTTTTAGCTTTCTCGGCCATTTTTTATAAGGTAGATCTATAGAAATTACTTGAAAGATATAATTTAAAATAAAAAGACGATTATAAACAATGTCGATAGTCATCATTAAGATATGATAAAATCATGTCTCAATCAGCAAGTTGTGTATATTTATTTTGCATGTTGATATATTTATGTATAAGTATGCAAATGATTTATTTAGGAGTCACATAACATCATTTTGCATAATTTGTATGTTACCTTCATGTGCATAACTTAACCCCTATCATACTGAGTTTAGGGTTTAGGTTTTAGGGTTTAGTGCTTATAGTTTAGGGTTTAAAGATTATGATTTAGAGCTTAGGGTTTAGTATTTATGACTTAGGGTTTACAGTTTAAGGTTTAGTGTTTAAGGTTTAGGAATTAGGAATTAGGGTTTAAGGCTCATTACAAAAAGTCAAATACATTAATTAATCGATTTGGTAATGATTTATGAGGTAACTACAATATATTATCTTGATATTAAATGCTCAAACCCTTGATATTTGAACCCGAAACCTCAAAATATAACAACAATTTAAAAAATTAGTTATTAAAAATATTATCATTAGAAATATATTAAATATTTGTCATTAGACAAATAATTTTTTATTAATTTAAAATAAATATAAGAATATTTATTCAAAAATAATTTTTAACAATTTTCAATTTTTCTATTGTTTTCTATTTTATTATTTTATTTTTCTACGTTGTCAAGTACTTGTGCAGTAAAAAGTTAAAAAAAGAAAGAAAAAAATCAACCAAACACGTGTAATTTAACATGTGCTTAATTAAATGGACTTTTATTTTTCTCTTAGTAATATACAATGTAACAATTGGACTTGGGGTGATTAATTAAAAAAATAAAATTTGATGGTAGTTGTATTATAGAATTTTTTATATATTTTTAAAATTTTATAATTATCAATAATGTATTTTAAATATATTTTTAATAATGTAGTTTTAAAAAAATCTAAAATTATAATATAAAATTTTTTCGAGTAGCTCACGAGCTTTTCGAGTCGAATATCGAGTAGCTCGTTTCGGCTCGTTAAGAACTCGAGTCGAGTCCATTCGATCCAAGTATTTATCGAGCCTTGATCGAGTCGATCTCGAGTAACTCGCGATCTGTCTCTCATTTACAGCCCTACTTTAACCATCACCGAATCTCTCATCGAAAATATGACCATAATCCCATCTTTTCTTAATTTAAAATCAAAAATTTTGGTTAATCATTTATGAGTTTCTTTAATTATACAAATAAAATTCTAAAAAATAAAGAACAACATTGTCTTATCCTTCCTTTTTACTACTCTTTTAAGGATAGAGGTAACAAACAGGTCATTTGGATTGGGTTATTTCGGGTCTAGATTAAATTTGGTTTAATTTTGTTCAGATTGGATCGAATCTGGTTCGGATCTAGTTTGGGTGTATGGTGAATCGTATCAGGTCGGGTATCGGGTGATTATTGGATCGGTTTTTTTCCGGTTCGGATCAATCAAATCGATTGATTTTTGGATCAGGTCAATATCGGGTGGGTCAATACCGGATCGATTGATTTTTGGGTCGGTTTAATATCGGATCGATTAGATTTCAGGTTGGATCAATATCAGATCGATTGATTTTCGGTTTATGTCAACCTTTAGATTAAGTCAATTCGGGTTGAATTGGTTATGAGTCTAGTCAAAATCAAGAATATATAGAATAATTGATATATGCTTGTAAAAATATTTCTTCTTATTTGTTAATTTTATCATTCAAGTTTAATTTCAATTCTCAATCGTCCAACATGTTGAATTAAACCATCATTTAGAGATGATAAATCAATAATTTGACACAAATACGATCCTATAATACTTGTTAGAATTTGTTATCAAAATTTTATATTGATATTGTATGAAAAGTTTATAATGAGAACTATAATAAAGAAATATTTTTTATTAAAATTTTTATTTCTAATTATAAATTTAATATTTTTATTAAATTTTTAAAAAATAATACATAATTTTATTTGTTAAGTTTTAGTTATAAAATAAATAAACTTTATATTATTTTATTATAAATCTAATATTATTTCCTTTTTTTAGTTGTTTTCTATTATTTTTATTATAAATCTAATATTTTTATAACAAGTAAGATAAGTAAACTTTATTTATTATTGTTTTGAATCTTACAATTAGATTCTTATTTTTATACCATCTTAAATTTCTATTATTTTATTATAAATATAATAATTTTAAATAAATTATCAATTTTATTTAAATTAATTTATTATTAAAAATAAATTTTATCGTTTAATAACTTTTATCAAACTCAATTTGTTCGGATTGCTTTCGGGTTTGGTTAAATTCTATTCGGGTTACTTTCGGATCGGGTTAAAATTCGGTTTGGGTTTCATTCGGTTCGAGTTAATTTCGGTTTCGGTTTGGGTTGATTTCGATTTCGTTAAATTTTGGATCGAGTATGGTTTGGTTCGGGTATCAGATCAAATTTAATTATTATGTTCGGGTTAATATCATATATTAGGTCGAATAAATCGATTAAGGTAATCGGGTTAAAATTAAGTTTTCTAGGTCTACTTAAGGACTTGAACGACCTAATATTGGACAATGTCCTACTTCCAAACCTCTCCTAATTAATCTCCAACAACTTCCTGCATTTACCCAATTAATAATGAAACATAAGTAAAGTTGATTGATGACTTGTGGTCAGATTATGGCTTTAGTACCTCTATTATACTTAATTTTGGGATATGATCCTTATAGTTTAATTTTATAAAATTGGCTCCTTTACTTTTGGAATGTGGAGTATTAATTAATCTAAAGACTTGACACGAATCGAGCGACCTCAGTAATAAATAAATTGTTGTTATTTTTTAAGGTTTTGAATTTAAATACCAAATATAAGATATTACCCCATATTAATAAAAATAAATGAACACTTAACACCGTTAACTTTGATTATCGAATTCCTCTCATGTATTTGACGTGGCAGATTTTAGTTGACTGATTTTTTCGGCTTCATTGTTTTGAAGATTCTATGGCGGCCTGTTATTTGGCTTCTCAATCTCAAAAGATCATTAAATTCCACAATTGACTTCTTTTTATTATATATTATTGTTAATGTTTTAATTTATTTTTATTTTTAAATTTTAAATAGGTTTAGGCATAAATAATTACTTTATTTTATGAAAATATCAACACTGCACAAAAAGTTAATAAAAATATATTCCAGTATGCTGAAATTAATTGTTTTTAATTATAAAAAACTGGAATATTTAATATGCGAAAATTCGTACAGAATCTAAGAGATTTTACGTTTTATGTTTACGGAGCCCTTCCGCATAGTATTTAATGGGCCAATAATTAAAAACCATTAATATTTAGTCAACAACTCAATAATAAAAATTAGTACCGATCCAACGGTCCTAAACGTCCAAGGATTTTGATTTTATCATTTTTTTTACAGCGAACCCTACTGATGAAACAACCAATCACGCGCTAAGCCGGTAACTGTTGAATCACGAATCAATCAAGAAAAGTAGTAACAGTTTTTTAACGTACTTTTTCTGCTCAACCATAAAAAGTTACAGCTCAATACCAAACAAAACAAGACGTGCTCCCGTTCGCGCGTGACTGTCCCCTGAACTTTTTACCTCCAAAGTGTTAGCAACTCGTACAAGCATTCTCTTTTCTATCTTCAAAATCCAACTCACAACGAAGAAGATACTCTCTCTCTCTCTCTCTCTCTCTCTGTTTGGATTCAAAGAAAAACAAACTTTTTTTCTTTCTTTCTATTTTTGCTGTTATTTTGGCTTCCTTAAAACCCTAGTTTCCTCCCATTACGCGAAGGTATTCATTTGCTCTTAGATTTGTTTTTCTCTTTTAATTTTTTTTTTGATTTTTAAATTACTCAGATCCGTCCTTGTTTCGGCTTGGCTCTTCCCTTCTTGACTTGCTTTTGGCTCTGTCAAAATACACTCCTTTTTTCTCGTACATTAACAGCTTTAAATTTACGCTGTTTTCTATATCCTACATTTGATTTTCCATATTTTTCAATTATTATTTGGTTTTTACTTGTTTGTTTTTTCTCCTTTAACTTAGTCATGTTACATTCGCAGGCACTGGTGTTGTTTTGTTTTTTAGATACGCTTTTTTGCTTGGAATTTATTATTTACTTTTCTACTTGCAGTCAATTTATTTTTCTTTAATGTTGAATGGAGCTTGCAAGGTTTTTTTTTTGGGGGGGGGGTCAAGGAGGAAAGGATTCTTTTGGCTCGTATTCTGTTTTTATGGATAAAAATGTATTTTTTTGTATTGGTGGGAAGTTTTCAATTTGGTATTTATTGTATATATGTTTTGGGTTGATACTGAGCTACATTGCAGAGACAAGAAATGGAAGAATAAGATTTAAATGAATATGAAATTTTCTTCCACATGCAGACTGTAGGAAAGCTTTTACTGCTTTTGTTTTGTTATCTTTTCCTTGTTTGTTTCTACAATGCGGAAATTGATTTTTTTCTGTCAGTTGGGATTTAATGAATACGTCTTGTACTGATAATTCATTTGCAGGTGCTGCTGAATTCAACACTGGTAAACTTCGACAAGGGGAAGAGCTAAGCATTGTGGCTTTCGGAATTTAAATTATGGATTTAGAGGATAAATACCTTGCTAAAGGTATGATATTCATATCTACTACTTTTTTTTCATTTTACTAACCCCTCCCCTCCCCCTTTTTTATCTGTATTTGTTACTCAACGAACCCCTGATCTTAGAAGTGATTATATGTTGATCCACAGTAAAAAGATAGTTGTATACCTCTTGCTTCAAGTTGTGATGGAACTTCGAAGTACCATTAACTGACTTCAAACATTGGTAAAGGATACTTCCTATATTTTGGATGAACCTTAATCTAATTGTGTTAGCAAATGCTTCTACTTTCTCAATAAGTTCCATGCTTTTGAGGGGAAAATATCATGACTAATTTTAATGCCAAATCAGGATTCTAAATCGCCTTTTAAACAAGATACACTAGGTACATGAGTGGATGAATCAAACCAACCATAGATACATTGGAAATTGCTGGTGTAAGAAGGGTGGTTATAGATTTAATCACATTTAAGTTCTTGCCACCTTGAGTTGGGGGATTTTCTTTCGGGCAATTCCTTGGAAATATCTCACTTACGTCTCTTTTATTTGATTTAAAGTTTGAAGGTATGCATGTTTACCAGTAACTTAAAGCAACTTGTTTATGCAAGTAATCTGCTTAATATTTCTCTATGATTCTATTTTTTGTAGAATGTTCTCACACTATTGTGAATCAGATATTTTTGTCATCAATTAGGTTACTGATTTGACTCGAACGATAGTTGAAACTTGTTCGAACCATTGACTATTTGCATATGGATCTTTACATCACCAGATCCAGTACCATTAAAATCTAGTCCAAATAGATATTTTGTTTTTGTGAAGCATTTAGACATAAGATATTCTTTTTAACCCTAACTATGTTGAAAAACTTAACTCAGGCTGCTTCGTGAACCTCTGCTGAAGTCACCCTGGATGCTATTTCAGTGTGTGATTCTTCTAACTTGTTTTCCTTTTCACATTCTTTCCATTCTATATAAGGTTCTGTTGTCTACCAGTATCTGCTGGTCATTTTTAATTGGACTGAAAATTTTGTATCTATTCTTAATTGCATAATAGAATTATCTTTCTTGCAAACTTTTGTTGCAACATATATGTGCATGTTGCTGTCTTTCTTTTTTTCAATTTTAAAATATCTGATTTCTTTTTTCTTAGCAGATTTTTTTTCTTAATAAGGCTCACTTTCTCATCTCAAGATTTTTATCATTTTATACATTATTCTAAATTATTAAATACAATGAATATCTGGTTCACTTGGATGCTATCAAATATTCCTATTTAAAATTGTTTGTTGTGTCTGTATTTTTCTTTCTTTTTCCATCATCTTCCTTTCTCTGTTAATTTTGGGTGGAAATTGGATACATTGCAAACATCAATTGATCACAGATAGATATATTCATATGCTAATCTTTAATGAAAACTGTTGTGATTAATGCATAAGCATTCGTCTTCGTTTTACATGCATCAAGTGCCTTTTGAGATGTTAATATGGGATTCTTTCATCTTTTTATTTTTCTCAACATTTTTGTGGTTAGACTTATTGGCAACTCTCAATAGTTAATTTAGGTAATGAGTTCTGATACCAACTTCCATCATGATTTTTTCCAATAATGCAGTTTATGGCATACAAAGTCTTTCTTCCAGTGTGCAAAGTACTCCAGAGAAAAATGGTCATTCAGATGATGCTTCAAAAAGTCCAGAACTCTTGCAAGAGTTCCTGAAATCTGGTCCAAGAAAGGAGCTTCTCCGAACCTGTTTTCATAAAGACATGAAAACTTCAGCTTCTTCAAAGAGCAAAATGTCTGAATCGAAGTTAGGTAACAAAACCATAAAAAAGTCGGACTCAAGAAAAGCTTTAGCCAGTGCAAACAGTCAGTCTTCTGCTAGGAAGCAAAACAGGAAGGGGGAGAACCCAATGAGAATGCTCCCGGCTACTGAGCAGCCTTCGGACCATGGATTTTCTAACTCATGGATATGTAAAAATTCTGCCTGTAGAGCTGTTCTTTCCATAGATGACACATTTTGTAAGAGATGCTCATGTTGTATCTGTCACTTATTTGATGACAACAAGGACCCGAGTCTTTGGTTGGTATGCACTTCTGAATCTGGTGAGGGGGATTATTGTGGGTTGTCATGCCATATTGAATGTGCTCTTCAACATGAGAAGGTGGGGGTTGTTGATCTTGGACAATTGATGCAGCTAGACGGTAGTTATTGTTGTGCTTCTTGTGGTAAAGTGTCGGGTATGCTTGGGTAAGTATTGGCTTGCAGGTCATGCCACATTCAGCTTTCCGTTCTGTTCTCTACCAAACCTAACAAACTCCTGTTTTATTTCTGCCTAAACTGTTATTTCTCTATATATGGAAAATGATTACAAATGTGATGAATCAAAGTTTCAGAGAATATGGTGAAAAATGTTATTTCTCTATATCTGATTAGGGTTTTCAGGTTTGGGCTGATGGGATTGATGTGGTTTACTTGCTCCTGACAGATGTTGGAAGAAGCAGCTAATGATAGCTAGGGAGGCTCGCCGCTTGGATGTACTCTGTTATAGGATATACTTGAGTTACAGGCTCCTAGAGGAGACTTCTCGCTTTAAAGAACTGCATGAGTTTGTGAAAAATGCGAAGGCCAAACTAGAAACAGAAGTGGGTCCTGTGAATGGAGTTTCTGCTAAAATGGCACGGGGAATAGTGAGCAGGCTTTCTGTTGCTGGTGATATACAGAAACTATGCTCTCTTGCAATTGAAAAAACAGATGAATTGCTGGTTACCATGTCTAACACTAATCCAAAGTGCCAAGGTTAGAACCAACAATGTCTTCTTTTATTTCTTTTTGGTTATTTTGAAGTTAGTTGTATGAGAAACCTGTTCTCCCTTTTTGCACAGATTCACGTCCTGCTGCTTGCAAGTTTCTATTTGAAGAAGTGAAGTCATCATCTGTTGTAATTATTCTAATTGAACTGTCCACTGCATTGTCTGACGACATTAAGGGCTACAAGCTCTGGTGTTTCAAGAGTAGAGATGAGACACATACAAACGAACCTATCTCTATCTTTCCAAGAACCCAGAGAAGGATCTTGATATCTAATCTGCAGCCCTGTACTGAGTACACCTTTCGAATTGTTTCTTATACTGAAGCTGGTGATTTGGGCCATTCTGAGGCTAAATGTTTCACCAAGAGTGTAGAAATAATTCACAAAAATCCTAATTCAACTGTTGTGACGAATAGGAAGAATGAAAATAACCTTATTGAAGGAAGTTCTTTAGGTTCAAAGGAGCTCCCAGCACTTGGTTCTTCTGGATTTAAGGTTCGAGAGCTTGGAAAGATCCTGTGTCTCGCTTTGGCTCAGCAGCAAGGCTGCTTTGAAGGGTTTCGCAGTGCTGATTTAGAAAAATGCTGTGGAGCAATAAAAAAGATTAAACCTGAAACTCGAGAAGAGGATCATATGCCACCTGTTTCCCGTGGGCTTGACTTAAATGTTGTCTCGGTGCCTGATCTAAATGAAGAACTAACTCCTCCATTCGAGTCCTCCAGGGATGAAGATAATGGTTGCACTTTAGAACGGACTGTTGAGGCTTACGATGATGCTGCTTCACCTGAAATAGAGAAGAACGGGTTTGCAAGATCACATGGTAGTGGAGATTCCCAGACCTGGACTAATGGGCCAAGGGGGGAAGTGCCTGCTGTTGACTCCCATACAGAGTTGTGTAGGAAAAGAGCAACACACTCGAATGAAGAGACACATGATTGTGATAGCACTCTTATTAATAGCTCACCATTCCGAGTCACCAATGATTCAGGTTCCTTGGACGAGAATTTCGAGTACTGTGTGAAGGTAATCAGATCACTAGAATGCGAGGGTCATATCAACCAGGAATTCAGACTGAAATTACTAACATGGTTTAGCTTGAGGTCGACAGAGCAAGAACGCAGGGTGGTAAACACATTTATTCAAACCCTGATCGATGATCCAAGTAGCTTGGCAGGGCAGTTAGTTGACTCGTTTTCAGATATCATATCTAGCAAGAGGATGCGAAATGGATTTTGTAGCAAGCTATGGCACTAAATTAGTGCAGGCCATTCTAAAACAACAGCATTGCAATTTGCTCCTGGATTTATTCTTTTCCCTTGTGATAGCCTTACGCCCTTACCCCTGATTGTTTCACCAACCTTGTACATGCATTTTCTTTTTACCCTGACCACTTTCTAAATACTAGTCTTTGTTGGTTCGCTGATTGCTGCCATGTTTACCGGTAAGGGGGTGGGGGTCAAGTACTTTTTCAAGCATGGAGAAAATATATATTTATTCATGAATCCTTTAGATTAATATTGCCTTCTGAAATTCAATGAAGGGTATATGAATTAAGTCACCCATTTGTCCTCTGATTTACTTGCTGCTACCCTTCCATGGTGATTTTTTAATAACCATGTTGCATGATGTCCCTCTCTCATTGTCTTTCATACTAGAATTTGAATGATTATTCTCGAGTATTCATTGCATCCAAGATATGATATTTTAGCACTCTTTACCTCTATCACAATCACTACTTGTGTTGGACTTGCAAGAACCTCTGTGAAGCGAGCGGTTTTTGGTTCAGACCAAGAAAAGCACACTTACGGATTGCATCTTTGAGGGGACGACGGTACCTTCAGTGTAATAAATCAACGAAACCGAAGATGGTCGTTAATGAATTCGTATAAAAAGGCAAAACAGTTTTTCTCCCTTTTGTTGTTGGTTTGTGTGTGTGTGTTTTGTGGGGGTTTTTTTTTTGGGCGGGGGGGGGGGCAAGTGAGCAACTTATTAGATTTTGAGCCATTAATTTTTATCACTCCAGCAACAGAAACATGAGGCTCACAACAGCCGACCGCTAACTTCTTATGCTTTCTTTTTGTTAACACCGAAAAATTTTATCTTCTTCAGTATTCTCCAAAATGCAACTTCTTCACGCTCCACCTTGTCCCTCTCTCTCTTTTCCAAATTTAAACCGAAATTCTAGAGGTATTTTTTCTTCTTGCAACGAAAGCTTCATGTTGGTAACAACAGCTGAAACTATTTTCAGTTTTTCACTTGAAATTCTCTGTTTCTTTTACTGTAGGATTGCTTTCACTTGAGAAATGTCTTCAACCGTCAACTGCCAACTGCTTCTTTCAGCCTCAAAAACTGGAAAGGTCGATATGGGTATCGGATAAACTGTCCGTTTTTAGCTTCTTTGCACCCAAAGCTACCTCAGTTGACGGTAATACTCCATATCTTATCCAAAGCTAAAACCGGGAAGGCTAAACCTTTCTCGCCTTTCCTTCATTGTAAAAAACCCAACGTGTAGTGCTTTTCTTTTCAAGCAGGGAAGATTTTTTTTTAATCATTTGACATTAAAATCTTGTACCATAATATTTTAGTGCTCGAACTCGAGATCTTAACGAATAACACAAATTCATTTATCAATGAACTCTTTTGGTTCATACATTATTTATTTATTTAAATATTGGTTTTTGTCAATACTATTTAGGGGTGTTCAAAAATACCCGATCCGTCAATCCACCGACCCGTCAACCAATATTTAAATAAATAAATAATGTATGAACCAAACGAGTTCATTGATAAATGAATTTGTGTTATTCATTAAGATCTCGAGTTCTAGCACTAAAATATTAGGGTACAAGATTTTAATGTCAAATGATTAGAAATCTATAACCTAAAATTGCTCCTGTAAAGCTTGAATGTCTTCATGCTTAATTTGGTTTCTTACTTAAAGTGAAATAATTAATTCAATAAATAAAATACTTATGTCATCCTTTTGCGGTTAGATCCTATCATGTTAGTCGCCTTTTCGCCTTCTTGGTTGTTATTGCTTGCACAAAGATACCTTCCAACCCATCTTTTTGCTCCTAAAATTGCTGTTATTGTTTGAGGTGTCTTCTAGATTCCTATTTTGTCATCTAAATATTAATTTTGGTTGATGGCAGCTAGTTCTGCTGCTACAACTGGAACAGCCGAGGGCGACGTATTAAAAGCATTGTCTCAAATCATTGATCCGGACTTTGGAACAGATATCGTCTCCAGCGGTTTTTTGTCTCCTCATTGATGAAGCTTCAGGAGAGGTCACTTCTATGTTTGAAGATTTCGTAAAATAACCTAAAAAGAGTTTTGTGAGGGATGGGGGGGGGGGTGGAACACACTTGCTAAGAAGTTGAAGGAGTTGATCTTTATGAGTTAGAAGAGATTTTGGAGATGACTAATATGGTCGAGTTCCAAAAGATCATGGTTCCAGTGTTTCGGTGTATTGCATGCTGCTCAAACAGCTCCCATTACCAGGTAAAATTTCCTTAATATCATTATGTGACCGTTTGATGATACTTTTGAGTGGTATATCTACTCTTAAATAGAAATGGTTGATGGATGTTATGTGGTCGAATGAAACGTGAAATTGTTTTCGACTTCTATTTCCGACTATTTCAGGTGGCCGAACGAGCTCACTTGCTTTGGAACAACGAGCTCATAATCTTGTTACACAACCGCCATGCGATTTTCCCTCTTATCTTTCCATCCCTCGAGTGGAATTCCCAGAATCATTGGAATCAGGCAGTGCTTAACCTGACGCGGAACATTCGAAAGATGTTCAGTGAGATGGATGAAGAGCTTCTGCTTGCCTGTCGGCGCAAGTTGGAGGAAGAAAACTAGAAAACTCTCAATCCATCGAATCAGCTCAGAAGAGGAAGCTAGTATGGGAACGGCTGGAAGCAAGCTTTCAAACCTCCGGCTACTAACATTATCCCTCCCGTACAACCAGCCGCTCCCCACGTTGCCTGTTAACCACTTCGAGGAACTGTTGTTGGCAATAGATAGATGCATGTATAAAATATATATAGGTGCTCGGATTGCAGTGTTTGATGTTGCTTTCTTCAACATGGTCAAGTTGTGATCGAGTAGGGTTTATATTTGTATCTAAAGATGAAGTTGCTGGGCTGAAAATTATTGGTGTTACTGCATTGCTATTGCCTGCAAAAATTCAGAGGCATTGAGTTGTTGGGTTGCAAATATAATTCAATTATTTTATTCTATGTTTAATCAAAGACAATTCATACCAACTCGTCAATGAACCATATTATAAATGGAGTCGGTTGAATTTGGTTGAAGGTTTTCAAGCGTTAAACCCAATAGTCCAACACTGGATGGCATTTTAAGACAAAACAAAAAGGTGTATGGCAATGGACTAGGCTAGGTCAGAACTTCAAGGTTTGGGCCTAAAAGAGCGACACACGTACAAAAACCTCAATCTGGTGTTTCTTTTATTCTTCAATACAAGTCTGAGTTTCATGGATAAAATACTAAAGTTACCACAGAATATATGTTAATTAGAATTTTTTTTTTTATTAATATGAGGTAATATCTGTCGTATCCCTGAAATCGGACAATCTATAGGAAAATATAGTTGGAAGGTGATTGATCATTTAGTATTATGGCACTTGCTTAGAGCTAATTTACTTTAGTCCAATCCTTCATGGATTTGACATGGTATGCTTCTTTTCCTTCCCTTTTGGAAGGATGATTTACTTATAATGAACGGAGACGGGTAAAGTTAATAGTATTAAATAAGCGTGGAAGTAATAAAATTGACAAGTGCTTAACCTAAATTACATTAAAAATATATTTGTGATTATTTATCAGGATTTTCTCTTCTTCCAGTCCTAAAATATTAATTCACTCTCAAAATGTGTATTACGATGATTATTATTCATGATTTTTTTATTCAAATTAACATAAATGAACCAGCTGAACCTACCGATGTTTATGCCGACGTGAACAAGTAAAAATCCGGCCCTTCTCAACCCATTTCTCAATTATTATTGAAAGGAAGTAAATAAATTACGGCGTGTTATATTTTCTTAAATATGTATTAAGACGTTGCTGTCCTCCGCGTAAGCGTTTGTACTTTTGAAATATAAACCGCCTACTACTAATGAATGAGTTTCCATTCAATTAAACAAATTAAATTTCCGAACAATGACCATAAATAAAATAATGAACCGTATTTACGCACGGGACCTTGTATTTGTTCTTAGAACATAGGAGGGTTTTAAAACACCTGTTAATGTTTAAAAGAAGGTGATTTTAGAATTTCAAAAAATTATGTAATAATTAAAACAAATCAAATTATAATCCATAACTGGAACTAAGGATAAAATTTGAAGTACAAAATAGGGTTTAAAGTCTAGAAACGTTGCTTACAAATTTAAGGCACGAGTAAATCTAACTCCATTTCATTTATGATGGATGCTGTCAACGATGAAAAAATGGCAAATGACCGCTGCCGTTCAGCTCACTTGTCAGAGGCAGCCAAGGTACGACGGTCAATGAAACTTCGATTGTCCAACATTTAAGCTGTAATTATTATGCAAACTATCCTATAAAAATCAAACTAAAATGAAACTTCGATTCTCCAATTTTTGAATCAGTGTTCGTCGGCGTGTTTAATAAAACCCAGTTACGCCTCTTTTTAGTATAGTTAATAATGTAGATAGAGGTGTTGTAAGTTCTTATAATGCAATAGGAATAGGAATAGGAATTGGAACTGTAATTACTATTTTTGGGTGGCGGTCTGTGTAAAAAAAATGCTGTAGAAAAATATCATATACTCCATAAAGAAAAGGAGTAAAGTTTTCCTTAGAATTGAGATTAAAAAAAAGGTGTCACCATCTAAAGGGCAAAACAAAAAATACGTATATCGACAAAACAAACCTACTCTCTCTTTAAAATCGTGGAATCACCTTACATTAACTGATACGATTGGTAAACATGCAAATGTTTACGACAGGGGACCCACCCCTTGCTTCACTCTAAAATCCAAATATTCACTCTCACATGGAGCAATCAAAGGAGTAGCTATCATCGTTATGAACTAAGTAACGTGGATGATAAAAAAAATTGTTATTAATCTTTAAAATATCGGTTTCAAATATTAAAAAATATAAATATTTAATATCAAATAATAAAAAATTATATATAACTAAATACTATTTTATACATTTGTCATGTTAATAAAAAAAATAGTAGATATAATCAAATTTCTCAAACTCCACGCGCTTCCGAACGAGTGTTCATTAAAAGAAACCAGGTAAGAAAAAGAGAGAAACGCTGATTTTATTTTTCAGTTCACCAACATGAAGGAAAATTTATTAGAAATAAAACGCTTTCCCACCGCTACCAGTCGACAGCAAAGCCATAGGAACACTTCTCTCTCTTAACTATGCCCTGTTTTTATTTGTCGTTTCTTTAGGAAACCTCGCACTTGTCTCTCCGATTTCTTGTTTCCTTTATGGGTTCTCACCGGGAAATCGTATTTGGGTCTTACGGGCCGCCGACAACAGCAACATACTAATAGCGCAAAACCCAACCATCCTTCCTTTTTTTTTTATTGTGTGTTCCATTCTTCAAATCAAAATCCCAAAATGGTTGTAAATTTTGGTTGGTTTGTTTTAGTTTCAGCTGTGATATTATTAAGTCTGGGAGTGAACTCAGAGCCAGTTCAAGATAAGCAAGCTCTCATTGCCTTCCTTTCACAGACTAAACACTCGAACCGGATCCAATGGAACTCATCAACTTCAGCCTGCAATTGGGTCGGCGTCATATGCGATGCGAACCGCTCTTTTGTCTACACTCTTCGGCTTCCTGCTGTGGGTCTCGTAGGCTCCATTCCACCCAACACAATCGGACGGTTAAACAATCTCCGAGTTTTAAGTCTCCGAGCCAATGGTTTGGCCGGTGAGATCCCACCTGACTTTTCTAATTTGACTCTCCTCCGTAGCCTTTATTTGCAAGATAACGCCTTCTCCGGCTCGTTCCCACCCAGTGTGACTAGCTTAATTCGTTTGACGCGTCTTGATCTTTCTTCTAACAATTTCTCCGGTCCTATCCCTTTCGGGGTAAACAATATGACTCATCTTACCAGGTTATACTTGCAAAACAACAAGTTTTCCGGTTCTCTCCCCAGCATCGACTCCGATGGTTTGGATGATTTCAATGTTGCTAATAACAGCCTGAACGGTTCAATTCCCGATACGTTAACAAAATACCCCCGCGTCTTCATTCGCCGGAAACATTGGGCTTTGTGGTGGCCCACTCCGTCCGTGTAACCCATTTTTTCCCTCACCGGCAACGTCTCCTTCCGAGCCCATTTCGCCCACAACTTCGAGCAGAAAGTCCAGAAATCTCTCCACCGGCGCCATTATTGCTATTGCCGTGGGGTCAGCAATCGTTGCGTTACTGTTGCTATTATTCCTCATTCTTTGCCTAAGTAAGCGGCAACGGCAACCGTCTAAGCAGCAGAAGTCTGCTGTGGCTGGTACAAGGGTGGTTCCGCCGGCGGAGGTGGGAACTTCCTCGTCGAAAGATGATATAACTGGAGCGTCAACAGAAGGGGAAAGGAATAAGCTGGTGTTCTTCGAAGCTGGATTTTATAGCTTCGATCTGGAGGATTTGTTGAGGGCTTCAGCTGAGGTGTTGGGAAAAGGTAGTGTCGGAACGTCGTACAAGGCTGTGTTAGAAGAAGGGACGACGGTGGTCGTTAAGCGGTTAAAAGACGTGGCGGTCAGTAAAAAGGAGTTCGAAATGCAGATGGAAATGCTGGGTAAGATTAGGCATGAAAATGTGGTTCCTCTGAGAGCGTTTTATTACTCCAAGGACGAGAAATTGCTGGTTTCTGATTTCATGCGCGACGGTAGCTTGTCTTCCCTGCTTCATGGTAAGTTAAACTGTTTCATTTCAGTATTTCATTATTCTTTTTTCTGGGTTTTTTCTTAGAGAGTCAAATAATCCGTGCAAATTTATTCTTAAAAATTCAAACATATTTTACTAAGAACATAACCTGACAGTTAATTTTGTCTATACTGGAACTCCAGCTGCTGCATTTATGTTATTTTCCTCCCCGTTTTACGCTGTGATAATACTATTTTTAGTGGAATGTTGCTGGGATAATATAATATTTAATTTCTTGAGGGTACAGTGGGGGAACTTAATCATTTGAGAAATTTTAAAATGTTTCTCCAATTAAATAAACAGAAGCGTCCTGGTTATGGATTCCTTTGTACAAACATTCTTACAAGAGTATGAGTTACGCTTATGAAGTAATAGCTGTCTTTCTTGTCTTCATTTACATTCCACCACCAGCATTCTCATAATTCATCTATAGATCCACCGACATCGTTTCATTGTACCTTGTTTATTTTCACCAAATTCCCTGAAATTATACTCTCATGTATTCTCTTTTTGCAGTGTAATCAACATTCCTTTGTAGTTGTGAGTTGTTTCTTCGACTTTCCTTTCAATTTAAGGAACCTGAATATATCTAGAGCACTATTTGAAGTTAAATTAGTATAATCTTAAAGCAAAACTGGTCACTAATCATGAAAACTACAGCTCAAGTAGGTTAATATTGGCCAATCATGAAAACTACAGCTCAAGTAGGCAGATTGCTTTTCGTTTTTGGTAATGAAGTGAAGGGTTATGTGATGATGCAGGTAGTAGAGGCTCAGGCCGTACTCCGTTAGGTTGGGACAATCGCATGAGAATAGCGTTAAGCGCCGCCAGGGGCCTAGCCCACCTCCATGTTTCAGGCAAGGTGGTCCATGGCAATATCAAGGCTTCCAACATCCTTCTCCGACCGGACCAAGAAGCCTGCATCTCTGACTTTGGTCTGAACCCTCTGTTCGGCAATACTACCCCACCTAGCCGTGTCGCGGGCTACCGAGCACCTGAAGTACTCGAAACTCGGAAAGTTAGCTTCAAGTCCGACGTGTATAGTTTCGGAGTGTTGTTGCTTGAGTTGTTAACCGGGAAAGCACCGAATCAAGCATCGTTAGGAGAAGAAGGGATTGATCTTCCTCGTTGGGTGCAATCCGTGGTTCGGGAGGAATGGACGGCCGAGGTTTTCGATGTGGAGCTGATGAGATACCACAGCATTGAAGAGGAAATGGTGCAGCTGTTACAAATTGCAATGACATGTGTATCGACCGTGCCCGATCAAAGGCCCTCCCTGCCAGAAGTTGTACGGATGATCGAGGAAATGAATAGAGTAGAAACAGACGATGGGTTGCGGCAGTCGTCTGATGATCCCTCAAAAGGATCAGACGGGCAGACTCCCCCAACGGAGTCAAGGACCACACCTAGGTCTGCCACTCCTTGAACGTGCATGATGTCAACAACCAAAGGGGAAAGAAAAAGAAAAAGAAAAAGCAAAAGGAGAGTGGGGAATGGGGTCTTTAGGTTCTCCTTAAAATGTGCACAAAGCGTAAGTAAGAGTCATAAAGTGCGCAGTGGATTGGGGGAAGTAATTAATGTTCGCCCCCCAGTTTGTGCTTATTTTTCCTTTTCCTGGGTTTATTCTTATTTTTATTATTTTCAATTTGCAATTTTTTTTATAGATGAAGTTGAAAGGGATCTGAAATGTTTTTGAAGCTTGGTGCTTAGGAACTTATCGGAATTTGACCATTTTTATGTTTCTTCTTCCTTTTTATAAAAAAGTCCTTCCTTTCTAATTGTATCTCAAACAAAGAAAAAAATCAACTCTAGGCCTTGTCATAGATTTACACCCATTATAAGATTTGAGTTAGTCTCGATTATTAGCACACTTAATCAGTATTAACATCATAATAAACAGGTTTAATGTAGGAAAGCAGAAAGCAAATATGCATTTTTTTTACTTTCAGCACGCCGCCAATGGAATAAACATTTTTAATGATGGAATAAACATATTTAATGATGGAATAAACAAACCAACCGTAATCAGAGACACGTGTAGGGTCAATAGACGAACGATGAGCAGATGAGATTTTGATATTTCACTGTGGAGAAGTGTTGCCTGTTCATGGCCATGGAGCCGGAGAGAAGAAACAGGAAGTTGGGGACCGCCCGGCTGGTTTTATTTTTTAATGTTTCCAGACAAACAAATAAAATAAAGGGGATTTGTTCTGAGATTATGTTTGTCGTGGCCATGCTGGTCTGTATGTATGCATGACGATTGATGTATGTACTATTTGATGGGATCACGTTGTATAGGCTTGGCTTCTTGTTCCTGTGTTTCTCCAGTGTAAATTTATTTTTAAAATTATAATATTTTAAATTATGATTACAATTAATAATAACATGTTTATTATATAATATTTTAACACAAAACCATGTAACATAAGGAGGTAATAAATATAGATAGGCAGTCGCCACGTCGGAAGAGAGTTCGGTGGACCGAAAGTCGATGGAGAGAGTTTAGCCGGACGCCTCTTCTAAATCTTTTGCCTTTTCTGCTCATTCATTACTACCGCCAAAACAAAAGAAAAAGATCCTCCGACATATTGTTCGTTTTTTTAACGTTTGACCTAATCTTTCGGTAGTCTTTAATTAACACACACAACCCTAAAGCATTTTAAAGCATGTGGGTCATATAAAGTGTGTAACTTATTGTTAAAGATCCCATCACATTTCCTTTCGCTTATCATCACTTCTCTTTGACTCGAGAAAACTTCGGTAGAGATCAAAGCCCTTCAGTCCATTAGAACATTATTAGGTTTTCAGATAAATTAAGTTACAGTGGTTAAAGTTCCCAGACTATATTCAAATTATGAGCACCGTGAATGATCCTGGCGACACATCATTTTACCAAAGATGCAAGGCTAAGAATAGTGGATAAAAAGGGCCCTTTTATAATCAACGAAATCGACTACCCAAGGGAGAAGAATCATTGAAAATAAAATGCCTATCGTCAAGATTGAGAGAAACATAATTTATTAAAAATAAACTCAAAACTTAATTAAATATTTTTAAAATATATTATTTAATTGATTCAAATTTAAATTTCGGTATATACCCCTATACTTTGATATTTCAATCAAAGAAAAGGAAAGCACCTTAGTTAACCCCATTGAGCATTGAAAGCTTAAATCAATTATTTAGTGGCCCCCTGGACCCGCATTGATATAAAGACACCTTGAAAGCAATATCAAAACCCAAATCTGTCTCACTTGTGTAGTTTATGTTACTATGGTAAAAGATTGATCAGAAACAAAAATAGTGATATATATCTGTTTTGAGTTTCCAGAGAGGAATGTTCTTTTGGGGCATTGGATTCCTCATCCTTCAATGCAGATTTACAGCATCAGGCCAGTTTATTCCATTGCTGCTCTCACCACCCAATATTACAGGTCATTGCTATCTTTATTTTACAATGACGAGTATTCATTCAGTTGACCTAATCTTCCTTTTTCCTCACAAATACAATTCCTCTAAACGTTTACCCTATTCATGAAATCCCCTTGTGGTCTTTTAAGGGGCACATTTACATCCATTTTTTTAGTTTAGTGCGCCGGTCTTTGCTGCTAAGAAACCAAATAAGGGGGGGGGGGGAGGGAACTCATATAATGCAATATTTTATGGTTATCTTAAAGCCCAAGCCAAGTAGTTTCTTGCCTTCTAAGTTTATCTTTCTGAATCCCTATCAAAAGCTGGCTGGGTTAACAGTTTTTACTTGGTATGACAGTCAAAACCGTAATCATCTCTAACATGGAATTTTAATATCCTAAACTCTATTTCTGTTGGATCAGACAAGATGACTTTTTTACTCCATCCAGGTTCATTTCCTCATAGGTCTAATATAATAATATTCTCACAAATGTCATTCGTTAGACAAACGAGCACGCATTGAAATCTCACCAACCCCAGCGGCCTCGTATGTCGGGTGCAAGTAACTGAACGCCAGTTCATTTAGATCAAATCAAAATTAGTGGATTCGTTGAATAATTAATAATAATAATATGGTGTACTAGTCCATCAAAGAAGGTCGTTGCAGAACATCTAATTGATCATAAAGAAAAAGTTAATATTCATAAACAAATACATCTTTAAGTCTATATGCTTGATGATTATTAATTTCTTTTGGGGGCATAATTTAGCTTTAGTTTGATGTGATGCCTTGTGAAAACAACTTCCATTCTGGGTTTCCCTTGCCCGTGAAACTAGGTGCAGTGCTGAAGCAAAAGCCGCATTCTTTCACTTTCATGGGAAATTACTTATGCTTATGCTTATGGTTGTTGAGGTGATCAGAGGAGAAGTTGTAGATTATGGGGAGGAAATTAATGCCCTGAAGCAGTCATGTAGTCAATTATACGGTCATGAAAAATGTATAAAGAATTTTATTTGAATTCAAATTATGTCATTTTTCCAATGCCCTTCTTTAATAGAAAAGCCAGAAACTGAAAAAGCCTAGCTGCTGATCAGCTATATTATTCATTGTACTGTGCTTTTCTGAATATGAACAGAAACACCTTGGGTTTTTTTGCAAGTTGCTGTACAGATTAAACTGAGTCGAGGTGTATTCTCCATCCTTTCAACATGTTTAGTGCGGCTAGCTCTATCCAGCCAGGTAATCCAGATGAATCTGCATCAACATCTCGGTGACGCATTCCAGGCTGAACATTCTGGTCAATTCTTGATGCGAAGCAAAAGTACCCGTTGTTTGCTTCTTTTCAGTTAAATCTGACCCTCTTTTGAGTCTCCTTGGAGCACTTAATATTTACCTACGAATCTGATTTTTAAGCACTGGAATTCATATCAGTTCCCAATAAATCCAGTGTAGCTTGTATTTCCTCTGTACTGGGGTGTGATCCATCACCAGCAATAAAGGAATGAAGTTTTTCACCTACTTGAATCCAACTGCACCCGGGGCTCTTCTTTAAATCTTTTTCTTTCATTGAATCCCTTATTTTGGATACTTCGTCCCACCTTCCTGCAGCAGCATATGCATTTGAAATTGCCACATAATTACCTGAATTATCTGGTTCCAATTCTAGTAAATACTTTGATAACTGCTCCACAAGTTCAATCTCATTATGCTTTCTGCATTTAGCAAGAAGTGTTCCGATTATTTCTGCATCTGGCTCATATGGCATTGTGAGAATAAGCCTGAAAGCTTCATCTACACGTCCTGATTGAGAAAGAAGACTAACTAAACATCCATAATGCTCCATGCTTGGTGAGCAATGATGTTTAGAAACCATGTCAACAAAAGTCTCCAAACCTTCATTTACAAGCCCGGTGTGGGTGCATGCAGATAGGACACTTGTAAATGTTATACCATCCGGTTCTACACCAGCTTCCTCTAGATTTCTAAGCACTGCACGAGCTTCTCCAGCTTGACCATGTAATGCATAAGCAGAAATCATTGCATTATAAACAGGCAATTCCTTGCTTGCGATATTATCAAACACCATCTTTGCTCGACTTAGACATCCACATTTAGCATACATGTCAACTAAAGCTGTTGAAATAGAGATCTGTGAGCCAAGGTCGTGCCTTATAGCGTATCCATGAATTGCTTTCCCATGCTGTAATGATGTCACATTTGTGCAAGCTGAGAGTGCACTGCTGGTGCTTATAGTGTTGGGTTTGATCCCAGATTCTTGCATTTCTTGAAAAATCTTTAGCGCCTCATAGTGAAAACCATTATGAGCCAAACCAGTTAAAAGAGTCGTCCAGGTTATAAGGTTAGGGTGGACACCAAGGGATTGCATCTGCGAGAAGAACTCTTTAGCCTCAGTTACCTGGCGATTCCTAACAAACCCTAGAATCAAAGAATTCCACGATGTTACATTTGGTGTTACACTCTCTAACTGCATCTGATAAAACAACTTCAAGGTCTCACCGCTATGGCCAACTCTGGCATAAGCAGCCAATAATGTGTTCCATAGTATGATATCTTTTTTAGTTGTGGAACAGAATACTTGTACGGCATAATCAATTCTTCCACATTTGGCATACATATCTACAATGCTACTAGCAACAACAACATCAGACTGAAGGCTGTTCCTAATACAATAACCGTGACCCTCTTTTCCAAGCTTTATATTGCTCGAATTGGCAGCAGCAACCAATATAGATGACAGAGTCACACAATCGAATCTCATATTTTCGGATCTCATCAGATGACACATATCGAGTGCCTTATCAGTCAAACCACAATGCAAGTAACTAGAAATGATCAAATTCCAAGTTACTACATCCTTTTCAAGCATCCTATCGAAAACTAGCTCGGCATCCTCAATCAAACAAACTTTGGAATAAAAATTTAGAACAGAACTACCCAAAATGCTGTCAAATTCAAATCCACGTACGACAGCAATGGCATGCCCCTGTTTTCCCTCACCTATTGCACCTAAATTAGCCGAAGCAGATAAAAAGCTCGATATGGATACCTGACTAGGTTCCACACCTTCCACTCTCATATCATGGAACACCCCAATAGCCTGCTCATTCATCCCATTCTGAATGTACCCAACGATCATCGAATTCCAAGCTATTACATTCCTCTCAATCATACCATCAAAAACTTTCCTGGCATCCTCCAAAGCCCCACACTTGCCATACATATCAATCAAACTACTTGCAACAAAGACACACCCATCGAAACCCACCTTCACCACAAACCCGTGAACCCCTTTCCCATACCCAAGCCATAACAAAGCACCACAAGCTTTTAATGCATTAGGGACGACAAAGTTGTCAGGCAATAACCCATTTTCTTGCATCTCATGAAACCCCATTAAAGCCTCTTCATTTAACCCAATTCTACATTTCAGTCCTATAATGGCAGCCCAAGAGAACACATTCTTTACCCTCAACCTACTAAACAGATCATTAGCAATATCAAAAGCACCACACTTTGCGTAAAAAATTACCAACTTTGTCTCAATATACTCATTTCTTGCAAAGAAAGCACCGTTCTTTAGAACTTGAGCATGGAGTTGCTGACCTGTGGAAAGATCTCTTTGATAAACGCAACCCTGAAGGATTTCACCGTATATTTCAGGTCCAGCTGGTATATTTCTGGAGTCCATTTCGGTGAGTAAGTCCACAGCTTGTTGGATTTGGCCATCTTTGCAAAGTGAAGATATGGCGTGAAAGTAAGATTTGTACGAAGTTTGATGATTCGTGGTGGATCCATTGAATTGGGTGAGATGAATCGGTTCGTTTGAATTGAGAGATTTGATTGGTTTTGCTGATTTGAAATGAGAGAAATGCGGGGTTGTGAAATAAAGGGACGCCATGCAAGCAGGCAGTAGTAAAGAAGAGGGAGGATATGGATATTGTAAGGGGAAGCGGGAAGGTTAGTTTTGTCATTAGAAATCAACGAACTCTTTCATTTCACTAAACAAATGGAGAAGATAAGTTTATCCACCAATCTAACTTGTGATGGAATTGAGCCTTGGGCCCACGACGCCTATTTAAAGGTTTTTATTTTTAGTACGGATAAAAATAAATTTTCAATACGGGGAATCCAATACGGAGCAATGGACAGGAAATCCAACCCTTTTTGGTATTAACGATGAGCCGACTATTCAATACGGGCCTATAATTGGACACCGAGACAGGGCCGACTAGCCTGTTGCCTGTGCCTTCATTTTAATCCCGTAGCCCACCGGTTAGAGGTGTGTAAAAAAAAAAAAATGATCTAACCGACCCAATCTATGGATTTGTTGTTTTGATCCAAAAAAATCATATATTTGATCCGGCCTTTAATTTTTTGACATTTTTGAATCGAGTAATATTCGATATCCGAAAATGTAAACTCCCTACCACCGGTCAAGATTTAGCCGCAGAAACAAACTTTTCATCCTTTAACCTTTAAACACAACTCCTTTTAAATTTGAAAATTATATATAACCAAAGTTTTCAATTCTTTTGGTTGTCCTCTCGGTTTTAAGGTTTTATCTTTGACAAATTCAGGCCGAAACTCCAAAGAGTATTTAAACTAAATCCCAAGGTTATGACATGATCTAAGTTGGGTAAGAAATTTTGGAGATTTCATAATTGAAAGGAACTGTATTTTGTGTTGACGCTTGGGAGAATAACAAAATTGATTTGTATTAATTAATAATAAAAAATCCTGTCTTCAACCACACTTTAATTCCTGCCTTTTTAACTCAACCGAAGATATTCTAATTCCATCCACCACTCTCTTGCTGCGGATGCTAATGCCATTTCTTTCTTTTATTTCTCTGTTTTTAATTTATGGTACCATCTAAATAGTTCTTGAAAATGAGTGATGATTGATTTTTTTCAAAATAATACTACTGTTTTTCCGAAAATAAAAACGAGAATAAATAAATTGTTTGAAATACAATTTATGATAATTGTTTGAAAATGAGTGATGATTGAGTTATTTTAAACTCGATTGGCTTGTCGAAATTTTTCTTAATTTTCCAATTTTTTTTATTATCTGGAATTGTATATTTACGGCTCTCATCGTCTAAAAGACGATCAAAACAAATCTAAGAAAATCAGACTTTTAATGCATGAAGATGAGCTTTGCAGGCAGAATCCAGATAATGTAGATCCATACAGCTAGCTGCCAATATATACAGAAACAATAAACAAGTCTCCGATGCTAAAGCAGAGGACGACGAATCTATCCTTAAGTGAATTAGGGGAACAATCCCATTTCCATGATTCCATCTTTTAATAAAAAACAACAAGACCTTGCGGCTTTCCGGAAAGCTTTGAGAGAATTAATGCAGTTCATCGTCGCTGTTTCTTTTTTCATTATTTTCATCAACCATGCTGAACGGAACTTTGAATTCTTCTCTCGAATCGTACTCATAGCGCACGAAGAATGGAATTTTATACTGGTGATCTTCTTCCTATTATATTCCAATTTCCAAGTATCTGAACTCCACTGTAGATTCCGACTGATTAGATTGTTTATTTAAATGAGTAGTCATCGGCATCAATTAGGTCTTCTTCTTGTTTTCATAAAAGGAAAACAATAAACTTTTATCAGGATTACTGACTTATTGAGTCCCTTAATTAATTTTAATACCCCTTTTTATTTTATTAATATAGTTTTAAGCTTTGTTTATTCCCAAGTACCCAATTGGAAACTTTGCCTTTGAAGTGAACCTTTTCTCCAAAAAAATATATATATATAGCGGTCCTAATTGTATGATAAAAAGTAGGGGATAGGCTGTTTCCCAATTAATACAACAAAGAAACCAAACCCATACCATTTGAGTCTCCAACTTCACAACCAATGCATCTTCATCTTCATTTCAACAAGTATTTAACTTATTATATACTATATAGTAACATGCCACAAGTGATACAAAAGTAAAGATTAAAAGGATAAAGACACACACTGCTATGCTCTTTTTTTTATCTTCTGCGTATTAAAGTACTTTATTTTTTGGTTTATTCTTTTCAATAAATATTATTAATTACATTTTTTTGTTGCATTTTGCAGTTGCAAAATTGGGTATTATTATAAGTTAGGAATATCAATATTTATTGAGAGACGCTTAGAAAGAAAGGGTGGGGTTTACAATAATTGTAATTATGATATAGAAATGCATAAAACAGCAGACAAAAGGGATATTCAGAAGGAATATTAGCGACACTTGTCACGTGGAGAATCTCCTTTCCTTTCCTTTTACTTTTTATTTCTTTTTCCCATGGAAACGTTAACGATAGAAGAGAAAAGGCATGGGTTGGAGTGGAGTCTTGTACCACAAGACACACTCTTCCTTTGGATTTTTTAGAAAGAGACTGTCCGACTATCCTAACCCTAAACCCATCATTATAATTAAGCTTACAATTAAAATAAGTGTCAATTTCGTAAATAGATGCTTAAATTAATTTTTGATTTATTTAGATATTTAGTGTTACTAATGTTATCACTTAAAGTGCCGACCGTAACAATAATTATAAAACTCCATTAAGTAACACGTGTCATAATCTTAAATTTTTTTAAAAATTATTTTCTTAAAAAATAAAAATATTACTAAAAAAATAAAATAATAATAATAAACCCCAACCCGTTGCACCCCTCCCCTTTCCCTCCACTCCCCTACAATGCTCGTGATTTCATTTTCTATAGTCAAACGACCGACCAAATGGTTAAGGGGCCCTATTGCAACAACCTGATAAAAGGTCAATTATCACGATCGATCAAAGAGATTTAAAAGATTAGGTATTTTAGGGGTAAGAGATTTGAAAATTTTGAGTTTTGAGATGATAGCAAATGTTATGTCCGGTCGATGGCGGATAGATAGTTGGAGATGATCGACAGTTGAAGTAAAGAGTACAAGAATAAAAATTTTAGAGAGTTTGGTTATACATACATACATATATATAAGAAAAAATTGGGGGTTTTAAAAAAATATTTGTAAGTTTTTTTTTAAAATAAATTTCTAAAATTACTAGATTATGACACGTGTCACTTAACGGGCTCTTTTAACGGCCGAAGTACCTAAAATGATAATGTTTGTAACGTTAGACACTTGGAAGATTCAAAAAATAGTTTAAGCACCTATTCCTGAGAAGCGGTATGAACACTTATTTTAGTATTAATCCATGTAATTACAACCTTTTTCTCTTTTTGCTGCCAAGGGAATTCGATGCATGCAGCAGCAGTCTTTCTTACTCTATCAACTTTCCTTTTACTTAGATATAAAGAAAAAGGATTTCTTATACCCATTGATCAACTCATATTATATTTCCTTTCTCTTGCTTATTCCGGATCTTTTGTGGACTGTGGTTTCCATCCATATGATACCCTCCCCTCTCCCTCTCACATCGCTGCATGCATGCATGGCATCATGTTACTATACAATTAATTAATGAGAATAAGAGTTTCATCGATCCGGTTTAAGAAATTACTATTCAATATGACACATATAACGTATATACTCAATAAAGTTATAGTTACATATCTACTTTTGACCTTTTACAATATATTTACATTAGCTGCCAAGAAAAGTGAAGCAACCAAATATTCCTTCCTTAGCCCCCATTTATTATATTCTTTCGCCATGAATGTCTCGTTTTTCAGATTAGATATTCCCCTCTGTGTTCATTTGCACTCAATATTAGGCCGATATGTAACCTTTTTAAACCACAAAGAAAGTTGCATACTCGCATTGCTGGATTCATACTTCTCATGTTCGTTCTCCCCCATCTCTCTCTCTCTCTCTCTTCAATATGGTTGGTTAAAAAATTACTAAAAAAATAAGGATATAATTTTTTTAAAATAATTTGAATGATATCTTTTCAAAATATTTCTTAATTAAACTTATTTTTTAATAAGAAATAATATTTTATTTTATTAATAAGATCGCTCAATGAATTCGAATGAAATTAAGTATAAACAAGATCAAATATAAGTTCTTTCTTTTTTTCTTCTTTGATAAAGTAGGATAAGAATCAAAGGTTATTAGATAATAAGTGACAAATTAAAAAAATTAAAGTGCAAAAATAGTATTAAGAGGAGCCATCTTTTGTACATGGTGGTATTGAATATGATACACAGATTAAACACATGATCCTTTTGCTGTCAGACCACCTTGATTCTCTTCTCTCTCATGTTTTTTTCTTTATGCTTTTTTTTGCAAGAAGTAACCATACCCCTGTGCTTTCTCCCCTTCTCTTAACTATCTTTTTCCATCTCTCTCTAAAAACCCTATTCCCCCCCCCCCCCCCCAAAAAAAAAAAACAACACGAATCCTCCTTGTGTTCACAACACAACATAACTTCCCTTTCTCCCCTTCTCTCAAACCACACTGCTCTCGGTCCTGTCTCTGTTTTGTTTGTTTGTTTTTGCATACAAACAAATCTTATCGTTTGTTGCTATTATAGCATGACCGATATCCTTCCAAAACAACAACTTTTCCTGAGAAAAAAAACCAAATATCAGTTTCTTCTTGTTTTATAAAACCCTAAAGAAAAAAGACCATGGCATCGCCTTCTGGACTTACCCTTGACTGCAAACCCCACAGTTATTCTATGCTGTTGAAATCATTTGGAGATCAGCAGGTTGATCAAACCCAGAAGCTTGAAGATTTCCTTTCTCGTCTCGAGGAAGAACGCCTTAAGATCGATGCTTTCAAGCGTGAGCTTCCCTATTGCATGCAACTTCTCACCAATGGTAAATATCATAACTTGTATTTTCTTACTAAATGATTCATCTTCATTAGTAAACACACAAAGAAATTACAAATAGATAGTATTTTCTAATTAGCTACTGGTGGATATTCATGTTCTTTCGGCTGAGGTGTTAGTTTCCAAGCTCCTACCTTTTTGTTTTGTAGAAGTTAGAGCTCGCTTTCTTTTTGTTAGTTCAATATCTTTGAATTTAAAGGGTCCTGACCTTTGCATACATTTTCTAAAGAACTAAAAGCATTTGTTTATACTTTTTTTTGGGTTCAGCTGTGGACTGTGGAAGCTTCAAGGCAGCAGCTACATGCATGCCGAGCGAATCAAGGATCAAGGGCGGTTCTTGAAGAATTCATGCCCCTAAAAAACTCCAGCTCCGAGAACTCAGACATATCGCAAAACATATCAGATAAAGCAAACTGGATGACGAGTGCACAATTATGGAGCCAAGAGGGAAACAAAACGAAACCACAACCCACAATCACATCCCCTGAAGAAACCGATATTGGTTTTAATGTTACTCCCAAGCTGGCCTTAGATACCAAGCAGAGAAATGGAGGAGCTTTCCTTCCATTCTCCAAAGACCCAAACTCGTGCCCTGGTTCGACTTTACACGCTCTTCCGGAGCTAGCTCTTACATCTGTCGATAATGATATGGAAGACAAGAAATGCTTGAGTGATAGTGATTGTCAACGGAGAGAGAACACTGGCAAAGAAACCATGCCTAACGCAGCTGATGTGCAAACAACCAATAATAACGCTACTACAAATGGTAGTCAACCTCATAGGAAGGCTAGGCGGTGCTGGTCACCTGATATGCGTAGGAGATTTGTCAATTCTCTCCAGATGCTTGGAGGTTCTCAAGGTATCCATCAAGTTTACTTGTTTTGATTTGATCGTTGTTGAAAAATAATACCACTGAATTGACTCAATATAAAAAATCATTGGTTCTGATGGTGATGATTACACGCAGCTGCCTCACCAAAACAGATAAGGGAGCAGATGAAGGTTGAAGGTTTGACCAATGATGAAGTGAAAATTCATCTACAGGTAACTGAGAGCACTTGTACTAAACCAGATACAGTACAACACTACAAAAAATTACCGATAAGACTCCTTGGATCTTGTGGTAACAATTTTCCTTTACATTTTTTAAATACAGAAATATAGGCTGCATACGAGGAGACCAAGCCCAAGTCCGCAAGCGCCAGGAGCCCCAACACAGCAGGTTGTAGTCCTTGGTGGTATCTGGGTTCCTCCAGAGTATGCCACTGCCGCAGCAGCCGCTCACGGTGGGGCATCCACTCTTTATGGCGCTCACCACCCGGTTGCTTCCCATGCACCTCCTCACTACTGTGCATCACCTGTGACCCAAGAATTCTACACTACGGCGGCCTCTGGAACACCAGTTCTAAATCCTCCCCAGCTGCACCACCACACCCTCCAGCATCAACTCCACATGTTCAAGGCCACCTCACAGGCCCATAGCCTACCGGAGCCCTACCTGAGGGGAGGAGGAGACCGATCCGAGAGCATTGAGGATGGGAAATCTGAGAGCAGCAGCTGGATAAGTAAAAAAATACACTGCTTGCTGCGCACAGGTGTCTAAAACGAATCCCTTGAAGTAATATTCTTGCAGAAAATGTGTACAATGTTATGTCATTACCTTTCAAATTTAGTCTTTTTAGCAACTTTGTGTGGAACTAACCTATAAACTGTCAAGATCAGATGATTAAGGAGAAAGAAGAAATGAACTGAAGAAGGAGAAGAAGGCTAAGGAACAGATGTAAAACGGCTAGGGTCAGCAAGTAGAAAGATCAAGAAAAGTAAAATTGGATAACAGATGTAAAATTGACTCTTAACAACCATATAACAGCAGTTAACCAAACTTAATAACAAATCAGTTAGCTCCTCATCCTAAAACTTTGTGATCTCTCTCTCTCTCGTCTTTTGGTGCAGCAATCCCTTTCTCTTTTTTTCCTTTCCTTTTCCTCTCATTTTCTAGTGCTCTCATTCTAAAGGGTTCCATGAATCAGAAGAAATCACCCCAAATGATCATCGAAAGTGGGGAAAGATTTGAAGATGACAAGAAGAGTTTTGCAAGGAGAAATGGAAGAAGAAGAGGCCGATGGCAAAAATTAGATAGGCTACAAGATGGGAAGCTTGAGCCAAGCACCCCATGCAAGAGTCTTATGTTCCATAGAAGGCCAGGCTATGGCATTCTGGGAACCAAGTGTATCGTTAAAGCCAACCATTTTCTTCTTGAGATACCAGGATCTGACTTGAGTCATTATAGAGTAAGTAAAATATACAATACTACAGTAAACTAGGTTGAATTCGAAATGCTGAGACTGAAATATGAGAATTATAAATTTATAATTGTTGTGTAATGTTTCTTGGAACAGGTAGAAATAAACCCAGAAGTTGCTTCTCGTCAACTGGACAAATCTATAATGAAAGAGCTGGTTAAACTTTATAGAAACAGTGACATGGGGTTGAAGCTTCCTGTTTATGATGGAAGGGAAAACCTATATACCGCCGGATCGCTGCCTTTTACCTCTAAGGAATTCAATGTAATATTGACCGAGGAAGATGAAGAAACAAGCAATGCTAGGTAACTCATTCATGAAAACTGTTTCATACTACTTGTGTCCTTAATCCAATTTATCAGTTTTCAAGCTACTGAGAATTTTGGTGCAAATATGGCCGTTTAATCAGGAAAAGAGAATTTAAAGTGACTATAAAGTTTGTAGCTGTCGCTAGTATGCCACAGTTGTGCAACCTTCTATCTGAGAAACAAGTTGACACCCCTCAAGGAGCCCTTAAAATTCTTGATACGGTGTTAAGAGAACTCCCGTCTCAAAGGTAGCAATCTTATTTGTTTCAACTTGTTTTTGGGGTTCACTCTTGGCATTGGTTACTCTTCGATTAATTTGATGAGTGCAGGTACTTATCAGTTGGAAGGTGCCTCTATTCTCCTGATATAAAAAAACCACGGGCATTAGGTGGTGGCCTAGAATCAAGGGGTGGCTTCTACCAGAGTATAAGGCCTACTCAGATGGGATTGTCACTGAATATTGGTAAAAACACCCTGCTAAACATTTTCATTTGGTTGACTCATTGCTTTATCAGCCGATCGTTACCAGTAATATCAGATTTTGTGTCAGATATGTCGACGACTGCCTTCATTGAACCACTGTCTGTAATTGATTTTGTTGCTCAAATTTTGGGTAAAGATGTTTGTTCAAGGCCAATGTCAGGTTCAGATCGTGTTAAGGTATATTATGGCTCTTGGTGGTCCCACTATTTGATATGCTATATATATTATCACAATCGGTATTCATGGAAAATCATACACAGGTCCTGTATTTTTCACATTGAAACACTGTAGTATTTATAACACAATTCGCAAAACTAAATGACTTGTGAAAAATCTGGTTTTGCTGATCTGGATTCAGTTATGGCTTACAACAAGAAAACAACATCATGTCTAATACTGATGACTGCTACAGCAGCATTTCCCGGTTTCTTCTAACTTTCAAGAAAACAATTTGATACTTTGAAACCACATTAACATGTAAGTTTAAATCAATCCTTCGCTAAGACTTGCAAACTAAACTTTTTGGCCATGTTCTATAGGTTAAAAAAGCACTTAGAGGTGTAAAAGTGGAAGTGACTCACAGAGTAAATTTTCACAGGAAATACCGAATTTCAGGCTTAACAACTCAGCCAACAAGGGAGCTAATGTTTGTCCATATATATTTCTTGAACTTTACCTCCCATTTCTTAGATTTGGAAGTTTTCCTTCTTTTCTTCCAGACATTTTCCTGGAAAATTAACTTTTATGGTTTCCATTCATCAGTTTCCCACTCGACAACCATATGAACATGAAATCAGTTGATGACTGTTGGGAAATAAACTGTATACGAGTAATTTCCATATAACTAGATTAGTGAGAATGCGAAATAAAAACGAAAAAATAATACTTGAAATTGATAACGGAGTTCAGTCAATTGTGCCTACGTCTTCGGACTGCTGCAGATCTTTTATTAAGAGTGAAAATTTACAAGTGTTTACAAAACACTCACCACTCACAAGAAAACTCTCTAATATTAGGAAAAAGAAATGATTTTGGGATAATTTTGAAGTTAAATGAGCTAGGGTATTTATAGTTAAAGCTTAGGGACTAATCTTTGAAAATACCCTAAAATCCAATGACTAAAGTATAATTAACCTATTTAAATTTTCAACAAAATTATACCAAACTTTGAACCAAGCATAATCGTTGCCAAACTTTGTTGAAACAAGCATACTCGGCGGTGCCAAACTTTGATTTTAATTTGGTGCATTGCTTGACTTTCAACATTGACTACTTTCAAGAGAAGTATGGATATGCCATTAGATATGCACACTTACCTTGCCTTCAAGTAGGAAATGAGAAGGAGAAGTATTTCCCCATGGAGGTATGCATATTCCAGTTCTCTTTAAGCTTTGCATGAAGCATTTATAGTTCCATCCGGAGTAATGTATATCTTATCACAGGCTTGCAAGATAGTTGGAGGACAGAGATACACGAAAGGGTTGAATAGGGAACAGATTATTTCTCTGCTGAAAATTTCATGCCAAAGACCCCACGAACAAGAATTGGACATCTTACAGGTCCTAAACATAGTTCCTTGGAGTATTTGCTGTCTTTTTCATATAAACAGATGCATATGAAACTGATAGGATGTAAAGGCTACCATTAGTCATATATTTCTTTTGAAATCATCGGTCTATGCCGATATAATATCCATCTTTCCATCCTTTGTTGTATCATACTCGTATGAAACAAATTGAAAAGTGCACGTTTTCTTTAGCTCAGATACGGATTTAACCTAACTGTTATTTGGTGTCTTTACAGACAGTTCAACTGAATGCTCATGATCATTATCCTTATGCAAAAGAGTTTAGCATTAATATAGCCGGCAAGCTTGCATCGATTGAGGCTCGGGTTCTTCCTGCTCCATGGGTAATGCTGAAATCACTCTTTAGTCATTTCCCCCCTCTGTACGGTCACTGTCAATCCTTTAAAGGATCTATTTGATTCAGCTTCTATCTGTTAACAATTTGTTGGTTTTATCCTCTTTTCTTTTAAAGCTAAAGTATAGCTACACTGGAAAAGAAAAAGAATATTTGCCCCAATTTGATCAGTGGAATATGATGAACAAGGTTAGCCTATATAAAAGGGTGAAAGAATACCAAGACTTTCAGCAGTAATGGCATGTCATTATATATCAACTGCATGTTACTTTTATTTTAAAGAAAGGCAATTCTTTGTTGGCGTGGTGCAGAAAGTGATAAATGGAAGCACTGTGACATACTGGGCTTGTATCATCTTCTCCCGAAGTGTTCAAGAAAGAATTGCATCTGGTTTTTGTCAGGAGTTGGTTCAAGTGTGCCAAATGTCCGGCATGGTGAATTCTGTCGTATGATTTATCTCTACAACTTCTTTGAACGGACACCCTTCAGTTTGATCAATTGGTTTGCCAAATACAGGGATTCAATTGAGACCCTGAGATTCCAATATATTCAGCAAGGCCGGATCAAGTTATGAACGCGTTGAGATATGTATATCATGCTGCAGCAAACAAACTTGAAGGAAAAGAACTGGAATTACTCATCGCCATTCTTCCAGACAACAATGGTTCCTTATATGGTATGCCCCTTCTTGAAACTATATACACTGTTTGAATAAATCATCTTTTGCTGCACGTGAATGTAGAGAATTAACATTTTGAGCATTAAGTTTTACACACCATTCTCATTCACTCGGTTTAAACCGATGCCCTCTAGGCTCCTGCTGTTGTCTACACTAAGAACAATTTGTCCTGCATTCAGGTGACCTTAAACGAATTTATGAAACTGATTTGGGTTTGATTTCTCAATGCTGCCTCACAAAGCACGTCTTCAAGATTAACAGACAATACTTGGCAAATCTCTCGCTTAAAATAAACGTCAAGGTCTGTCATAAATTATACAATCTACTGTCTTAATTAAGCATGATATTTATTCTGCTTTTCATGATTTTTAAGATGGGGGGAAGAAACAACGTGCTCTTAGACGCTTTAAGTTGGAGAATTCCTTTGGTTAATGATACCCCAACGATAATATTTGGAGCTGATGTAACCCATCCGGCGTCTGGAGAGGACTGTAGTCCATCGATAGCTGCTGTAAGTAAGTGAAATCCTGTATATTAAAAGCCTGATAATAAGTCCACACCTTACCCTTAATGTTTGCTGAAATACAGGTTGTGGCCTCACAAGACTGGCCGGAAGTGACAAAGTATGCTGGCCTGGTATGTGCTCAGTCTCATAGGCAAGAACTTATTCAAGATCTATTCAAGACCTGGCAGGATCCACAGCGAGTAACAGTTGCAGGAGGCATGATCAGGTTTGTTCATTTAAGATTTTATCAGCACGATCACTCTCTAAATACATATTACACATTTACATGGTTTTATCATATCCATCTTATATATATGTCGGCATGGAATGAAGAGTCAAAGCACCATAATCTGCAGCATTTGTTTGATTTCCAGAGAGAGCAACTACAAGTATACTGAAGTCAATTTATTAACTTCATGGAAATGCAGGGAGCTCTTACTTGCATTCAACACTGCCACCGGACAAAAGCCGCTGAGGATAATCTTTTACAGGTACACTCCGTGATGATTAAAAAGAGCATCTTGATAAGTTCAAGGTTTTCTAATGTTGTTCAAAAATTGTTTAGAGATGGTGTGAGTGAAGGACAATTCTACTAGGTTCTACTACACGAACTCGATGCCATAAGAAAGGTTGGTTATACATAAAGGCATTTGGTGCCGGTTTCCGTATTTATCCTAGGCTTATACCGTGTTAATGTCCAGGCCTGTGCTTCACTGGAATCCACTTACCAACCTCCAGTTGTATTCATTGTGGTTCAGAAGAGGCATCATACTAGGTTGTTTGCTGACAGACGCGGCAACGACAAGAGTGGAAATATATTACCTGGTAAATGCTTATGCTTCTTGTTCTTTTCGGGGTTCAAGGTTTGATTAATTAAACGTTAAGATGAATATCTACTTGAAGTTTCCAATTGTAGGTACTGTGGTAGATTCCAAGATCTGTCGTCCGGAAGAGTTCGACTTCTATTTGTGTAGCCATGCTGGAATTCAGGTATGGTTTCGAATTAGAAACTGATACTTTAGCCTAAGATTCGGGGTTTTTTTGGTTGGTATACTACTACGCACAAGCACTTCATGTCTCAAATACTTTTTATGTTGAAACTGGAAATCAACAGGGGACAAGTCGACCGGCTCACTATAATGTTCTCTGGGATGAGAATAACTTCACAGCGGATGAAATCCTGTCTCTAACAAACAACCTCTGTCACACATAAGAATTTCAACTTGTTTCGATGGTAGATTGGTCAACCTTTTCGTTGTATTCACATTAATGGATTCGTTTTATTGCTGCAGGTATGCTCGGTGCACACGATTTGTTTCAGTTGGTAACTTCTAGTCTAGCACTTGCATAACCTCATAACATCCTTGAACATATTTGCATGGCTTGCTATCACTTTCTTTTTTTCATATTGCTTTAGGGAGTTTGCTAAATTTCTGTAACAGCATAAGAAATCTGTTTTCTTTTACATTATGCAGTGCCCCCGGCATATTATGCTCATCTAGCAGCATACCGAGCTCGATTCTACGTTGAACCCGAGGCGTCCAAAAATTGTAAAACACGATGTAAACGCACAACTACCAAACTGCTTGTAGCATAATATTGCTTAGTGGAATCAAATCGAATAGCCGGCATTTTTCTTTTCCCAAAAAAGGATATGTTTTTATGTTGAAGACACAATCAATATATCTCGGAAAAAACTAGACAATGGAATATGAATTAATGGGAATTATAACAGGATGTGAACAAGAGATAGAAATTAGCTGTGAAAGAGCAGAGGCGTAGCGAATAATCCCCTTGTTTGATTAGTTGATATCGTGAGAGGAACATCGGTCAATGAGGCAGAGGCAGAGGCGGAGGCGGAGGCGGAGGCGGAATGAGCCGCTTGTTTCCCACGTCTCAATTAAAAACCAAGAGAAGAACGATTCCAGAATTTTCAGACTGAGCGTGCTCTGATAATTGACTATGCGCCTATGACACAATCAATATTACATGCGGACATTTACGGATGGCTATTCCTTCCTTGATTCCCCCCCCCCCCAGTAGATATTTACGGTCAATTTTAGATAGAAAAATGATTTTAAATTTTAAAATTAGATAAGATATCATTTATAAAATATGAATGTTTTCTAATAATCAATAGTTTGATTTTAATACATAATTCACATTCTATAATTATTTAATAAACAAATAATCAACTTAACATAATATATAGAAGGTTGAAAATTATATTTATTATTATCGATTGAAATTATTAAAATTAGGGTAAAGTACACAAATGATACTCTGATTATGGGACGTTGTTTTATTGAGTCTCCGATTATAAAAAGTTATAAAATTGTCATCTGACTATTTATATATTCAAAGCTAATTTTTTTTCTTTGAAAAGTTGATGGTCGTCTGAACTGGACATTAACATGCTAATTGAGATATGATAAAATTTAATCTCATAATCATTTGAGATATATTTTGTGGATCAATTTTATAACTTTTAATAGTCGGAGACTAAAAAACGACGGTATCAATAGATATAATTAATATATGATTTTATTATATCTTAATCAACAAATTAACATCCAGGCAACAACATGTTGAAACACCACCCCAATCCTATTGCCCCTCGTCAGAGCTGTAAGCTTGTCAGCTACAGTATTAACTTCCCGATGAACGTGTCTAATTTTGATTTCCCAGTCCTTTTGAAGTATCTCGCATATAAACATGACAATTGCGTTACCGTCATTCCTTGGTACACCCACATTTCAACCGTCAAAGCGCAATCCATTTCCACCTTAATCTTTCTGAATCCAAGCATAACATAAGACATCCTTAATAGCCCCACATTTCGGTGGTTAGAACAGAGCAATTGCTTAAGCTTCGAGCGAACCCAAAAGTTCACGCACCTCGGTTGTCTCGCAACACTCCTCCATCAGCAACCATATTCCCTGGTACACCCACAGCTCCATCGGTATTCGCCTTTATCCAGTTCAGAGCAGGACCACGCCATTTAACTTTAGATCTAATTCATCCTCGGTTATTTGTTATGGCAACTTTACTCATCACTCTCGTTGATCCTCAGCACTCTAACTACTGAGACTGAAGATACAATCTTCAGAATCCGACAAATCAAAACAGATATTTCAATTAAAGTAAATATTTAAATGTAAAAGACGACTGATAGACATGAGGACCACTCATGCATCATAAGGTGCATGTCTAAACTAATATTACTCATAAACCTACCATCATAAGGTGCTTCAAATCTTCTCATGGGTAGGGATGGCAAAAAAACCCGAACTCGACGGGGAAAACCGAAAATCGAATTAAACGGGTCGGGTTCGGGGATGATAAACGGGGACGGGGACGGGGAAAACCCATTTATTTTAAACGGGGACGGGGACGGAGACGGGTTTGGTAATCCCCGCCCCGATTACCCGATTACCCGCCCCGATACCCGACCCGATAAATATTAAAAATAATTATTTATATATATATATAATATTAATAAATTTAATTTAAATAAAAAATATATATTTATATATTTAATTTAAATATATATATATATATATACCCGACCCGATTCTCGGCCCAATACCCGACCCAATACCCGGCCCAATACCCGTTTAAATAACCGTTTATGCTAAACGGGGATACCCGTTTCCCCGCGGTTTTCCCCGATTACCCGACGGGGATCCCCGTTTAAATCCCCGCGGTTTTTTAAACGGGGACGGGTACCGGGTTTTTTAAACGGGAACGGGGACGGGGGGACCAATACCCGGCCCGAACCCGGCCCGTTGCCATCCCTACTCATGGGGTACCACTCCTGCATATACGGACAGACATTACTCCATAAAAGAACTGTAAAAGTTTTGGGTTAAATTAGAGTTTGATATTGTTAATATTTATCTACTCATGCAGTAGGGGCATAATCATAGCTGCCATCATCACCCTCAAGGGAAGCTGTAGGGGCATAGTCATGGTCTCTGTCATCATGGTCGCCATTTCTTTCCATGCACACTGCTGGTGGTGCAAGACAACTTCTGGGTTTTATTTTTTACCCACCATGTCATGTGGGTAAAAAAAATAGCGGTCATTTCCAAAATTATATACGGCAAATGATATAGTACATGAAAAATTCGTCAAGCTTAAATTACGAGTTTGTCAAAATAATATTTTTTATTTAAATTCATCACATGGAAGTGACGAATTCTATAAAATATATTTTTTATTAAATTTTGTGATGTTGGAGTTCCAAATTACTATAGCAATGGCAATAGTTTCCAAAAAAATTAAAAAATTAGTGCCGTATTGGCCTAAGTACTGGATCAATTTTGCCCAACTTCGGGCTTAGCTTAAACACAGCCATGAGACATGCTTTACGGCCCAATTTAGCCCAATCTTGATATTACTCTGAGGCCTGAACCAATGGCAACCAATCATTTCCCTGGCTGACATTTTGAAGGAAAAAAAAAACTCGAAATGGCTACCGCTCACCTTTCAACTCAAATTCTCCGGCCAATCCATCCTGTCTGCTGCAGTTTCCGACGTGTTACCACCACCGTTGTCCCTTCTACTTCTCCTTCGCCTCCTGCAATAATCTTCAAGACAAGAGAAGAACTCAATCCGAGGAACCAAAAGTTAAAGTGGGCACGTAAATTAAGCCAGGTGGAGCAAAGCAGCCCTCCAAAACCAACTGTCGATGTTGAAGGGTTAGTTAGTTTCTTTTATGATGATCTTCCCCATCTGTTTGATGATCAAGGAATTGATCGGACGGCATACGAAGACCAAGTGAAGTTCAGAGACCCCATAACAAAGCATGATACCATTAGTGGTTATTTGTTTAACATTTCTTTCTTGAAGAATATCTTTAGGCCTCTGTTTCAATTGCATTGGGTCAAGCAGGTTCGATTCATTATAACCTTTTTTTCCTATAATTTCATAACTTTTTTTAGTTTGGGTATTTGCTTATTTGACTGGTTGAGTTGGTATAGACAGGACCTTATGAGATAACAACGAGGTGGACTATGGTGATAAAGTCCATGCTTTTGCCTTGGAAGCCTGAACTGGTCTTTACTGGAACTTCTGTCATGGGCATTAACCCAAACAATGGAAAGTTTTGTACCCATGTGGTGAGTCTTTTACTTTCTCCAAAAAAACAATTCTTCATTTGGTAACCTTGATGTCCAGTCTTTGTGAGATTTGTTAAATGTAATGTACTGTAGGACTTTTGGGATTCTATAGAGAACAATGAGTATTTTTCACTAGAAGGTTTATGGGATGTGTTTAGGCAGGTATGGCTCTTTAGTTCTGCAAAATGGCATTTTTATAGTGAGTAGCACTTAGGTGTTATGTAGGTAAGGAAATATGCACCATTCATAGTCGTAGAAACAAATGGAGGCAAGCTTTCTGAGTCAACCGGGTTTAATGCTGTTGCTGGGTATTTTTCTGGAAAATCCAATTCATATGTTGGTTTCAATTCTAAGTTTTACCTTTTCCTTTATGCCTGATGTGGTCGATCGATTCCATTGGCGTAGGTACATCTTCGGTAAGAATTCTACAACAGAGAAGATACCGATGACTACTCCCGTGTTCACACAGGCACTTGATCCTGAATTGTCTGATGTATCCATCCAAATTGTTCTTCCATTGGAGAAAGATATAAGCAGGTGAGGTTTCTCGGTTTTATAGGGATCCGGAACATCAGGAGACAGTTTCGTATTTCCGAATTGGATAAAGATATCTGCGGTGTGATTTTACTTGTGTAGTCTACCAGATCCTAGTCAAGAAACAGTTAACTTGAGAAAGGTGGAAGGAGGGATTGCTGCGGCATCGAAGTTCAGCTGAAAACCGACAGAGGATGTTGTTCGTGAGAAAGAGAAATCATTGCGCTCGTCTTATTAAAGATGGTCTTAAACCAAAGGTAGGCTGTTTGCTTGCACGCTACAATGATCCGGGACGAACATGGAGCTTTACAATGGTATGATTTCGACTTTCCTTCAACAATTATGCTTCTCAAGCATTCTAAGGAAATGCCATTTGTTTGACTTGAGGAACTTGTGCAGTCCACTTTTCCCTGTTTTAATTTAGTACATGTTACTCTAAGATGCGTTTAGGCACTTTCCAGTAACATTGTTTTGTCGCTGTATTACACGTTATTCTCATCTTAGTTACTGATTCCATCTCGACCTTGTTCTTCGTCTGATTGCATTGAAGAGAAATGAAATTCTAATTTGGCTTGAAGAATTCTCTTTGGATTAGCAAGAACACTCGCCACGGATCGTTACTCGAATCGACTGGCAGTAATTGAAGAAACAGAATTGGTTCTCTGAAAGAACATCTCCTTTACCTACGCAACCTGCAATGTAAAGAATTCTATACTTGCGGATGGTCAGAGACATGTAGCTAATTAAACTATCCAGGAATGAAATTTGTAAAAGCTGATCAATACCATGGACCGATTAGAAGTATCAGCCCATCTGTATACATTCTCCAGCAGCAAAGCCTTTGCTTTATTGTAGAACATGAGATATCGTTATCCTTACTTACAGTATGCAAGCTTAGAAGCTGACGTTATATATCTACTGTCATTCAGCCATTGTTGCATGGATAAAAAGAGAAAACTGAAGCAGGCATGTTTTCATGGCATGGACCCTTAAGAGCCATGTTTCAAGAAGACAAGAAAGAGAACAAATCCATGTGAATTAAAGCTGGTAATCAACACAAATCAAGTGACGGTTTTGAACATAAATATTTATATTAGTGTTGATGGTGTTTATCTACTATCACTATAGTGATAATTGTTTGTATTTTAAAAAAATAATATATTTTTAATTTGTATACATATTCTATTATTTAAAAATTAATTTATATCATTATAGATTTTTTAAGATTTGTGATTTTGTTATATTTTGTATTCTTTTAACAAAACTAAATATTGGTATTAGTTAAAAAAAAAACCAATGTGTTTGAAAATAAACGTGGAAACAAAAAATTGGTTGAAACATCCAGCCGCCTTGATGCTTTAAACGACACTTGTGCTTGGTCCGAGATCCCCGAGCCGAGAGAGATTACAGACGGCATTGCCTCTTCCACAAAACGCGTTTCCAACACTCCAATCTCCATTTCTTCAGCTTTGTTCATCATTTTCCCATTTCTTGTCACGTTCCTTTCATTTCGGTTTTTTTTCCAGCAGCTTCTGCTTTCTTTTTTAAAAAAACATATTGGATTATTTAGTGCTTTTTTATATTTCATCTTGTTATTTATTCTCTTCTTTGACGCACTAACGCTCTCCTCGTATTTATAGTCTCTTCTTTCTCTGTATCCGCGGCCGTTCTTTAAGGAGAGATTCAACTAAGCTTCATTTGCATTTGGAGATCCAGGTGAGTTTATAAATACGGAGTCTTCTTTTTTTTAAAAAAAAAAAATCCATTACTAGTTGCTTATGAATTGTGATCTGGTTGTGTGATCTTTTCTTTCGCCGATTGATCTGAATTATGGAAAATAATTAGTGTTTCTTTATGCAAATGCTGATCTGGGTTTGCGAAATCCCAGTTAGATTTGATGTGAAACATCAGAAGATGTGTGATTTATCATTCTGAATATAGGATTTAGCTTTTTGAGGCCTGGATAGCCTTAAAGTTCATCACTTGAAACTTGAAAGGTTCAGAATCAATAACTAGCCTACTTTTCTTTCTTTTTTGCTGGATTTGCTCCTTGGTTTTTAAACTGCCTTTACTTCTGATTCCTTTTCTGCACTTGATTTAACACATCGAGTTGAATCGTTCACAGGGAAAGTATGGCTGACTCGAAACCAGACCAACCTTTGACCCCGCCACCATCAAGGAACCTTCCTGATTTTAAGAAATCAGTTAAACTGAAGTATGTGAAGCTTGGATACCATTACCTAATCACCCATGGGATGTACCTCTTCCTTACCCCGCTTGTAGTTATAATCGCGGCACAGCTCTCCACGTTTTCTGTCCAGGATCTTTATGAACTTTGGGAGCATCTTCAATACAACCTCATTTCTGTCATCATCTGCTCGACGCTTCTTGTTTTCTTGTCGACCCTCTACTTTCTGACCCGCCCTCGCCCTGTTTACCTTGTCAACTTCGCTTGCTACAAACCGAAGGAATCTCGTAAATGCTCGAAAAGGATGTTCGTTGATCAATCACAAATGACTGGTACATTCACATATGGTAATCTTCAGTTTCAGCGTAGGATCCTCGAAAGGTCAGGGCTTGGAGATTCAACATACCTTCCGGAGGCGGTCCTCAACATTCCCCCTAACCCATCGATGCATGAAGCAAGAAAAGAAGCCGAGGCTGTCATGTTTGGTGCTATTGATGAGCTTTTGGCGAAGACCTCTGTAAAACCTAAAGACATTGGAATTTTGATCGTTAACTGCAGCTTGTTTAATCCAACACCATCATTGTCTGCCATGGTTATCAACCATTACAAGCTTCGAGGGAATATTCAAAGCTACAATTTGGGAGGAATGGGCTGTAGTGCAGGGTTGATCTCAATAGATCTTGCGAAACATCTTCTTCAAGTACACCCCAACTCCTATGCACTGGTTATCAGCATGGAGAACATCACCCTGAACTGGTACTTTGGAAACGATCGCTCAAAACTTGTATCAAACTGCTTATTCAGGATGGGAGGCGCTGCAATTTTGCTCTCTAACAAATGGTCTGACAAAAGAAGGTCCAAATACCAGTTGGTTCACACTGTTCGCACTCACAGGGGTGCAGATGATAAATGCTTTTCCTGTATTACCCAGGAAGAAGATTCTGTAAGCAAGATTGGTGTTACATTGTCGAAGGATCTCATGGCAGTTGCTGGTGACGCTTTAAAGACCAACATTACCACACTGGGGCCTCTGGTTCTTCCAATGTCTGAACAGCTGCTTTTCTTTGCTACATTGGTCGGAAAGAAACTTTTGAAAATGAAGGTCAAACCATACATCCCAGATTTCAAGCTAGCTTTTGAGCATTTCTGCATTCATGCTGGAGGAAGAGCTGTTTTGGATGAATTGGAGAAGAATTTGCAGCTGTCCGAATGGCACATGGAACCATCAAGGATGACTCTATACCGATTTGGGAACACTTCGAGTAGTTCTCTTTGGTACGAGTTGGCTTATTCTGAAGCTAAGGGTAGGATCAGGAGGGGTGACAGGACATGGCAAATAGCATTTGGTTCAGGATTCAAGTGTAACAGTGCAGTGTGGAAAGCTTTGAGGACGATAAATCCGGCAAAGGAGAAGAACCCATGGATTGATGAGATCCATAATTTCCCAGTCGATGTTCCAAGGGTCTCAACCATCTAAATTCCAGAAGACCCATGGATGTTTGCATTAGGTAGTCTAGTTTCTAAGTTATAATGGAAGTAGTTTGAGACTGTGATTTGCAAGTTGCAGCTGATTTAACTTATGGATGGCATCGTTGACTGATGCTCCTGATCTCATATATGTGCTATTACTAACAGTGTTATGAATGTAGCCAAAGTTCGCTTATAGAACAAAAGTAGTCCACTTGCAAAGGAATACGTCAGAAATAAATGGTCCAACAGCTGAAAGACTATTAACCAACATTAATTAAAGCGCACCATGATACTATCGGTGCCATTTTTATGACTGATGCTAAATGCATGAAGACTATATAGGCAATACAAAAACTACAGCATGGTATAGTCTCTATCTCTGACAAGAAAAACTATTTTCAATTACTTAGATAAATGCGGTCATGCATCGACTGCAAAGATAAAGCAAGAAATCATCCCCCTTGTTACATATTATTCCTTTCCCGTTTCTTTCTCTTTGGTCTTACTCTCTTCTGCAATACGGAAGCCCTCAACCTTCCTCGAAACGTCTTCTGCAGTTACCTTTACCTTCCTAACCGACCCATTGGTTGCGATAGGTTCAGTGTCATCATGAGTCAAAGGGCCTGTCATCCATATTCTAATTGTTCCATCCTCGGATCCTGAGGCATACGATTCCCCTCCAGGTGAGAAACGTACGCAATGTACAGGACCATGGTGACCCTTATTGCATGCTGTAAACAAGATGTAAATCAATCGTTACCAACTTCACGTAAAAAATGACAGAAATCAGAAACACAATATCGCACGTGTACAAGTCCATTTGAATTCAAGCTACAGCTACATACCTTCTAGCATTTAAGGAACTAATATGCTACCATCTCTGGATTCAGGCACCAAATTCACAACACTAAAATCATAGAGTATGGTCCAACTTATGTTTTTGAGAACATACCTATTTCATCTCCAGTATGGAAATCAAAAACGCGAACCCACATATCTTCTCCTCCAGCAACAAACTTATATTTCCATATTTCGGTTCCAAGGAAGCTGACTCAACCGTGCATGGCATGTTGTAGGTTTTGACTAACCCATAGCTGAGTAAACACACGGCACTAATCAATAAAAGAAATTCCAGCACAAAAGACCAATCTGGCTCGGAAATCAGAACTCACTGGTTCGCATCCCAGAACTTAACAGTAGATCCATCAGCAGTCGTGATATATCGACCATCTTGACTAACTTCTGCACTGGTCACAGATGACTTGGTTTCTAGCGTTTGAACTATTTTACCACTCCTTACATCCCATAATCTGCAGTCTCAAAAGAAAACCAGAAATAGGAAAACAGAGAGAGAAACGCTATAGAAAACCAAGACAAGAATCAGACCGGGTTCATATCAGACATTTTAGGTAAACTTAAAATAGATATTACAAACAATTTATGGGTAAATTACGCATTAGTACCTAAACTATCAATTTTGGTCCGTTTTAGTAACAAAACTTCCATTTTTTTCAAAACCATACCTAAAGTTCTGTTTTTGTTTCATTTTAGTACCAGTTAAAAACTTAATGTTAAATTTTGAAAGAATATAGAAAGTTTAGTTACTAAAATGGACTAAAACTGATAACGCGTAAAGTTTTTAATGGTGGGTACTAAAATGAAACAAAAACCAAACGTTAGGTATGATTTTGAAAAAATTGAAAGTTTAGTACTAAAACGGACCAAAACTGACAGTTTAGGTACTAAATGCGTAGTTTACCCCAACAATTTAACAAAAGTCTTTTAAATCAAATATAAAGTTACCAAATCAACAACACAGCAAGCATCACAAAACCCTTATCCCCACTGATATTAATGTATCCTGGATTTTGATCTCAAAACCTCCATATGTGTCGTGGTAAAAGAAAGAAGAGAAAAAGTGAGGCAATACCATACAGTTTCTATAAGAGAAGAACAGGTATCCAGAGACATAATAGTAATAGATAGTAAATAATCAAAACGTACACAAAATGCTCACCTTTAAAAACAATGAACCATGAAAATACACAAAAGAACACCCAAACATGGAGGAAAATGGATACCTGACACCCCCCATATCAGTGCAAGAACTTAATATTGTCTGATCACTATGCATCCAAGTAACGGTTCTGACTGAACCAGGTGATTTGTCCACTTCTCTTGGAGGCGCATCCGGACGATTCAAATCATAAATACGGAGGACTTTCTCCACTCCCCCAGTTAATAGAAGCTGCGTATCCTGCAATCGTATCAGAAAACTTGAATGAGATTTAAAATTAAGAAACAAAATGTAAAATAAATAGATCACCAAAAATGAACAAAGGGTACAAAATGCCAACAATTCCATCGGTGGATTTTGGTTAGCAGTGGTCAGTTCAAATCCATTATGGTCCAAGATTTGGTACGGCCTCAACCATCCTATGTGCCAATGATCTTAGATCAACGAGAGTGATTACATGTTTGGTACGAACTCAACCATCCTATGTGTCAATGATCTTTAGATCAATGAGTGATTAGATCATTGCCTTAAAGATTATCTGATTCCCACCCCAAAGGGCAGGGAACTTTTATCAACAAGATGAAGTGATATATTTAAGCTCGGTTGGAATTATTTGGAATAGTCTTTATTTCCCGATCCTAAAAATTAATGATTGCTTGATTGATTGTTAACGAAAAAAAGTAAATCCAAATCACGAGTGATAAAGACCTTATTGAATATTAAAAAGTTCCATCTCTATTGTTAATAGCAGAGAAGGTAGGAATTACTTCCTCGGTGTTGAGCAGAAATTTAAAGGCATAATTCAAAAACCTGTTGTGGTAGTCAGCATCTCCTCATTAAAATACAAATGAAAAGCATATGTACAATAATAGTTGTGAAACCACCTGTTACAAATTGATCAGGCCATCAAAAGCCAGACATGGTAAAGGTTTAATTCTCAAGACAATCAACGAAAATAAAGATCAAGAGATGCACTAAGAACTAAAATGTTGCAATGCTGGCTTTGATTTAGAAATAGGAATTTCTACTCCCAATAATTAACAGGGTTTGCCAGAAGAAATGGAAATACTTTTGGCACGCTAATAATGAGAGCCAAAGTAATCAAGAAAGATGTTCAATAACCTAGCTATTTTATCATACAGATACTATTTTACCAAAAATGGATTGTTTGTAAACCAAGCTGTTACACATCTCAAACACCATATCTATCTTTTTAATTCCTAGCATATCCCACAATACATATGCCTCCATAATTCCCCCAAGTTAAAGCTTCAACAGAATGTAAGAAACAACTTTACCTCTGAAAAAGCACAGGCTCGAACTATATGCTTGTGCTCAAATGAGTGCAAGACATCACCGGTTAGTGCATCCCACACTTTCCTGCATATAAAGGCCATGTCACAGCATATGTCAACCTTTTATCAATAAATAACTCCATAAGTGCAACAATATGAAGAATTTTACACAAGCCACTTGAGGTGTTCCAAGACATTTGATATCATTAAACACGAAATCTGCATATATAAATAAGAAACTGACTAAAAAACAATTAAACAACTTCCGGATTACAACAACAGCCATATTGTGATTTGTGACAGAAAACGATCAAAAATGAAATAGCATACGCAGAAAAGTCAGCAGAAGCAGAAGCAGCACGCAAAGCGTTTGTGTCCAAGCAAACACTCCACACTGCACCCTTGTGTCCTTCAAATGTTCCTATCCAATCTCCAGTTTCTCCATTCCTCAGCATGGGACTGGAATCTAAACCAGACAATTAAAACCCCATTCATATAAGCATAAGATCAACACCAAATTATCCCTCCAGAGAAGTACATATCACTCCTATGAGGAAAACACGGTCTCAGCATTGATAATATATACCCACCATTTGCGTATGTATATGAAGACTTATAAAATGAAATCTTAACAATGAAATATAGACCATAAGTAAGCCTGAAAATAGATGAGAACAAGCAATTTTAAGATAACAGATCACAGTATAAAAATCACAACTTCTCAAGAGCAAGTAAACGGATAAAAAAGAAAAAAAAACGATGGTCTTGGACCAAATAAATAGCAATTACCTTTGCTGGCACTGATGAGAAAAAATCCATCTGGAGTGACAGGACTGTAAAAGAGATCCACAACGGGACGTGAATGGCCATGGCATACAAGTGGGACAACAACCTTTTTCTTATCCATTTTCTTCTCGCGACTCAAAATATCAAAACAAATAAGAAAAAGAAAACAATTTTTTGCTTAATCTCTAGCAAATCTACACAAACCCCAAAAAATAAAAAACACAACTCGGACTTATTTTTTTCTGGGTACTTTTCTGAATCAGAATATACGCGCAGAGAGAGGGAGATTTAACGAAGAGAAAAGGGAATGGCGGTAGTTTAATACAGGTGGGAAAGACGATATGATTAGTGAGATTTGGGAATCGATCGCGTTAGTCCACACCTCCTAACCCTGAGCTCTGAGCAAGATTATGACGGATGATGCAAAAAAAAAGGGAATTAAGAAGAAAAAAGAAACCAGTTGTTCTTACGGAAATCTAAAGTTGGGCACAGAGCGACGAAAACCAAATTGGGGCTAGGCGCACATAAAATCCTGCTATTTGTCTCCTTTTATAGTGAAAGACTCCCTGGAGTCATTTTTTTCTTAACAAATTTAAGGGGAAAATTGAACTAGCCCATTCAGATTTTTCACATTGTGGAACTCATTAACAATAATGATAAAGGCCCGGCTCATCTATCCATCACCTCCACAAAGCCATGAATTTCAACGAACATCGAGAGAGACCCTGTTTGGATATATAAAAACCAAAAAGCTATTATTTTTTCACTAAGTATTAGTAATTACTAGATTAGACGGATGTCTAATGTAATAAATACGGGTAAACTATGATATGGTTAAATTTTAAAATTTGATGACTAAAAGTGGGTATTTATGAAATGAAAGTGACCATGCTGGTAATTTACCCTAATAATATTTAAAGCCCCAATCAACTGTTCCGGGTTAGCTTCCTCTGTCATTTTCACGTCAGACTCGCCGTAGTCATCGCTTCGTCCCTCACGTGGTTATCCAAATTACTTAGTCATTTGCGCGTGGTCAATTTGAAGATTAAGCGTGGTGTTTACAGCTATTAATGAGACCTCAAACTATACTTTCATGCAATGGCCTGCCTTTATTATGTCGTTGGGCGTGATGAGTACTCCCCGTGGTTTGACAATTCAAGCCCATCATATAAGCCATCCAGAAGCCCTCAACCCCTCGGTACTTGCAAGTTCATCTCGAATCTTTCTTTTTGGTTGGTCATAAAGAGTGAAATTGGCCTACCAGCAGGAAATACATTTCCATCTTCAGTTGGCAAAGATGCACACCCGCCAATGGCCGGTGTTTCAACTTGTATCTTACTTCTTTATTCTTTCACAGCTTTTTTATTTCTCCCATGCCGATGTTTGCACTGCTGCCCGATACACGCCACCCTATTTACGTAAGTAGCAGTTATTGTAACCCCTAGACCCGGCCTATGCGTTTTCGACTAAGTCTAGTGGATCACATTATAATTATTAAAGACATTTTTCGCAACCGTTATTCCATCAATATAAAATCACATTATAAAAACATGAAATTATAAACAATTTATACTATCAAAATCCCACTTGTAAATATAGTACAAATTAATAATAATTTAATTTAAAACATGTCTTCAAATTCAAAATCACAATGAACCGAGCAGTAGTAGCAAAAGTGTTATCATTATAAAATCCGATATTTTAAAATAAGGTCCATGTCACCAAAATAAAGTAAACTTGCCAGATAAAAACATTACAATCTGATTTACTTCAAGAGATATGTTGATCCTCCAAGTGCTCGAACCAAGGTATCTACCCAACAGTATCTGAAAGGGGAAAACATTTTCAAAAGGTGAGCTAGGCTCAGTGTGTCCCAACATTTCCATAAAATCACAATAGGTACAAATCATATTCCAGTAATCTCACAAATTTGTAAAAGAGTTTAACTTTTTGAAAATCATAGTTTAAACCCTTTTCTGGTACACCATCAGTAGTTCCCAAAATTATTTCCATATAGCTTAATTTATGCACATAGCAAAAAGAAAGCCGACTTAAGGATAGGCTCTGAAGCTTGTATCCTTAAGCCCAAGTCAATAAGTCCATATAGCTTACCCTAAGCACACAGCAAAGGAAAGCCGACCTAATGAAACATCTTGGGGCCCTCAAGAGTCACATTAGGCCCAGTTAGCTTGATCATAGCTATTCCATCGTATTTCAATTCCAAAATTCAATTGCACCGTGACATAAACTCCATAAATCCAAAAACATGGTAATCATATACCATTTCAAAACAAAAATTAGATAGCAGCCATATTCCATAAATTGTCACATTAAATTGGTGCATCCATAAAACAATAGCCAATGAATTCGGTGTACCACGTATTAAAACCAATAAAACAGTTCAATAACAAGTAGGGAACACACCTCGACAATAGATTCAAATAACAAATCTACTGATTGCTGGTTTCACCACGCTCTGCTACAGTTTTCGAACGGGTAAATACTGGCACACGTGGTTTAACTGATCTAGAAGAGCTGGGTCGAGCTGTCGAACGATCCGGAGAGTCTCTTGTACCTTCAAACAATAATATTTATCAGTCTCAAATCCTATTTAATTGTTCAAAGCTAAACTTCTTAAGTATATACGCATTTTTAGGGTTTGACTATCAATTTGAGGTATTTCGAGTCTGAATTTGGCCAAACGGATTACGGAATCGGAATCAGGGCGTCGAAAAACATAAAGTATGACTTTTCAAAAATTCAAATTCTTGGTCAAAGTCAAAGTCAACCACTTTGACCGTAGATTTGGAGACATTCGGATTCGAATTTGACAAAACGGACCACGGAAACGGATTCGGCACGTCGAACACTATCAGGATAGGTATACTCGGAAAAGATTAACGGTCGTTTAATGCTCGGTCAAAGCCATTTTAAGTTTTGGTCAAAGAAAGTCAACGGTCAACGGTCAACGGTCAACGGTCGGGTCGGGTCGGGTCAACGGTCGGGTCGGGTCGGGTCAACGGTCGGGTCGGGTCGGACCGGTCAAACCGATTCAGACCGGTCAAACCGGTTCGAACCGGTTGAAACCGGTCAAACCGGTCAGAACCGGTTGAAAACCGGTTAAACCGGTTTCCAGCAGCCACTCGCCCTGCGGCGGCGCGTGTGGCGCGTGAGGCGTCCTCCGGGGCCCTAAAAATCCCGGAAAAATTTCTAAAAATTATTTTGAGCGATTTCAAGATACTTACAACGATCGGTTCAAATTTTTTGAACGGCGGAGAGCTCGATTTCAAATCGGCCGAATCTTTGACTGCACCACCTCCTCACGCGCCGCCGTCTACGGCGGACAAGGTTGACACCGGTGAACTCGGAACGGCACAAGGAACACGATGGTGCGGGAGGTGTCGTAAACAGAGCAACGATCAGCGGTGAATTTAAGATTTCCTCGGCGATAGAGCTAACAAAACCGTCGCTACTTTGACTGGAAATTCCCGACGTTTGGCCGCGTTTCGCTTCAATTAATTTGAAGGGTTGTTCCTCGCTCGATGATGAACACAACGGTGGTTTCAAAACAACGATCGGAATTCGGACGGCGTCGGAATCGGCTTTGAAGTAGAGTGCGGGAGGAGGAATTTCACAATTGTTTTCTGTTTTGAAAACAGAAAACCATTCATACGCTTAAATGAAATTTTCTGCCGACACTAAAAGGAGTAATGCAGGGCTTGGTCCCTGAATTTCCTTTAACTTCTAAAATGGCCTACAATTTTGAAAACTTTCGATTTAATCCTCAAATTTTGCCAAATTACTTAATTAAATTTTTTTTCTCTAAATTTTATTCCGGTTGTTACAATTCTCCCCTCTACAAGAAATTCGTCCTCGAAATTTACCTTATGAGAATAGTTGAGGAAACTGAGCCTCCATTGACTCCAATGTCTCCAAGTAGCTTCTGAGGGGCCTCGATTACTCCACTGAACTTTGACCATTGGAATTCGCCTATTCCGAAGAACTCTTTCATCTCTTTCTAAAATCTGAATGGGCTCCTCCTCATATGACAAATCAGGTCTTAGCTCACTTCTTCAACCTGAATAATGTGACCTGGATCTGGACGGTATCTCCTCAACATTGATACATGAAAAACATCATGAATACGACTTAACTCAGAAGGCAACTCAAGCTGATATGCTACAGGTCCTACCCTCTTCAAGATACGAATGGTCCAATAAATCTTGGACTTAATTTACCCTTACGCCCGAATCTCAATACTTTCTTCCAGGGTGAAACTTTCAAAAAGACCCGATCTCCCACTTCAAACTGTATATCCTTCCTTCTTTGATCTGCATAAGATTTCTGCCTATCAAATGCCTCTTTCGACGGTCACGGATTAATCTGACTGTGTCCTCCATCTCTCGCACTAACTCATGTCCCAACGTTTTCCTATCACGCAACTCAGTCCAACAGATCGGAGTGCGACATTTACGCCCATAGAGTGCTTCATAGGGTGCCATACGAATACTGGTCTGATAACTGTTATTGTAAGCAAATTCACCAACGGCAAAAAGTTCTCCCAACTACCATGAAAATCGATTACGCAACCCCGCAACATATCCTCCAGAATCTGAATTACTCTCTCAGATTGACCATCAGTTTGTGGATGAAAGGATGTACTATAATCCAATCTTGTTCCCAAAGCCGTATAACGCCTTCCAAAATCTCGAAATAAATCTCGGATCTCGATCAGAAATAATAGACAATGGAATACCATGCAATCTGACAATCTCTGAAATATACAATCTTGCCAGCTTATCCAAAGTATACTTTACTCGCACAGGAATGAAGTGAGCTGACTTTGTAAGTCTGTCAACAATCACCCAAACTGAATTTTTTTTCAAAGGAGTCATAGGCAAGCCAGTAACAAAATCCATAGTAATACGCTCCCATTTCCATTCAGGAATCTTGATAGGCTGTAACAAACCTGATGGATGTTGATGTTCTGCCTTAACTGCTGACAAGTCAAACACCTAGCCACAAAGTCAGATATGTCTTTCTTCATACCAGTCCAATAATACCTCTCTCTCAATTCCGGTACATCTTATCTCCTCCGGGGTGCATAGCATATGGACTACTGTGAGCCTCAGTAAGGATAGTCTGCCTCAATTCAGCGTCATCAGGCACACAATATCTACCTTTAAAGCATAAAACTTCATCCTGATCAATTGCGTAATCTGTGTTTGTCCCCTGCTCTACTTGCTCAAAGATGGAAAGCAAGGAGCTATCAAGGGGCTGCTTAGCTTTGATCTCTCAACCAAGGTCGGCTTAACTTGCAATTCTGCTAACAAAGTGCCATCGTCATATAAATTCATCTTGGCCATTAAAGACCTCAACTCCGATACCGTCTTTCGACTCAAAGCATCTGCTACAATGTTAGCTTTACCAGGGTGGTAATCAATCACGCAATCATAATCCTTTAGAAGCTCTAACCAGCGACGCTGTCTCAAATTAAGTTCCTTCTGGGTCAGAAGATACTTTAAGCTCTTATGATCTGTGAAAATGTAACACTTCTCTCCATAAAGATAGTGTCTCCATATCTTCAAGGCAAAAATTACTGCTGCCAACTCTAAATCGTGAGTAGGATAATTACACTCATGCGGTCGCAGCTGACGGGATGCATAAGCCACCACCTTACTTTCCTGCATTAAAACACAACCAAGTCCTGAATGTGAAGCATCACTATACACTGTAAATCCTTCCCGGACTGTGGTTGAATCAACACCGGTGCTTGAGTCAAAACCGCCTTTAATTTCTCAAAGCTCTCCTGTTGTGCCTCACCCCAGTCAAACGACACATTCTTCCTTAACAACTTTGTCAAAGGAGAAGCAATGATCGAAAAGCCCTCAACAAAACGTCGATAATAACCAGCCAAGCCCAAGAAACTGCGGATTTCAGATACGTTCTTAGGTCGTTTCCAATTCATAATAGCCTCTATCTTGCTGGGATCAACCTGAACACCTCGCACAGAAATAATATGCCCCAGAAATGACACTTCTTGAAGCCAAAACTCACACTTGCTTAGTTTGGCATATAGACGATGCTCTCTCAAAGTCCGCAGAACGATCTTCAAATGCTCGTCATGCTCTGCCTCCGTACGAATAGATCAGAATATCGTCAATGAAGACCACCACAAATTGATCCAATATGGTCGGAACACCCGATTCATCAAATCCATAAAAGCTGCAGGAGCGTTCGTCAAACCAAAAGGCATCACTAAAAATTCATAATGACCATATCTAGTGCGAATGGCCGTTTTTGCAACATCAGATCCTTTAACTTTCAATTGATAATACCCCGAACGAAGATCAATCTTAGAGAATACAGTAGCTCCTCGCAATTGATCAAATAAGTCATCCTGGGTAATGGGTATTTATTCTTGACCGTCATCTTGTTCAATTTCCGATAGTCAATACATAATCTTAGCGACCCATCCTTCTTTTTCACGAATAGAACTGGAGCTCCCCATGGTGAAGTACTATGTCGGATAAATCCTCGATCGAATAATTCTTGCAATTGGACTTTCAACTCCTTAAGTTCCTTTGGAGCCATACGATAAGGTGCCATAGAAATAGGTGAAGATCCTGGATAAGTCTCAATCTCGAACTCTACCTCTCTATCAGGAGGTAACCCAGGCAATCCTCCGGAAAAACATCAGGAAACTCGCTAACTGTACGAATCTCCTCGATCGTGGACAATGCACCTTTGGTGTTCAAAATACAAGCAATGAAGGTCTCATATCCCTTTCGGATCATACAATCAATTTCCATCGCTGAAACTATATTGGAGAGATAGCCACGCCGTTCCCCAATTAACACAACAGTCCGACCATCTGAAGTCTTCAGAGTAGCCCGCTTGTATTCGCAATCCAGCTTTACCTTGTGTTTATTCAACCAATCCATTCCAAGAATTAGATCAAACTCCTTAGAGGAAGCTCCATAAGATCAGCGAGAAAAATTTCTCCCTGAACCTCGAGAGGGCAACGCCGAAATACTTTATTCACTAATACTGCTTGTCCTACTGGACTCGTAACTGTAACAGTATTTTCAGTGTTCTATCGGAATCTGAAGGTTTCGAGATACTGAGCTCGATACATAGGAGTGAGTGGAGCCATTGTCCAGTAATGCAAAGTATGGGATATAATAAATAGTAAATGTACCTGCAATAACCTCAGGCTCATCTCTGTCATCACGACGTCTAGTTGCATAAACCAAAGCTGGCTGTCTAGCCTCAGAAGCTGTTGGCCCTCTATTTGCTGAGGTCGGACTCTACTGTTGTCCTGGACGCTGATCCTCGAGTCTTTCCTTGACTACGATCTCTAATTGGGGTCTGTACTGTAGTCTGCGAACGCACAGGAGTTTGGGTAGTGGTCTGCTCAAACGAAACTAACTGAGGACAATCCCTCCGATAATGACCACTAGATCCACACTGATAGCAAAGACCCATCTTCTTACGACACTCTCCTGAGTGTTGTTTACCACAATACTCACAAAGGGGCCCATTATAATACGACAAGGAACCGCCTCGACTGACAGCTAAAGGTGAGGATGCTGCAGGCCTGAAACGTGTATTGCTTCTCTGAGGAGCTGAAGTACGAGTCCTCTTTCCGGACTGTGTTGATGACTCCATCGGGCCTGAAAATTTCTTAGATCGATCTTGATCAACACGCTCTACCAGAAGCTAAAAACTCCACCTCTTCCGCATCTTTGGCTCTGCCCACCAGCACATCAAATATCTCATCCTGATGGGTTACAACTTGTCTACGCAGCTCGTATCTGAGTCCAAGGGCAAATTTACGACATCGATCTCTCTCCGTAGGTACCATACTGAATCCATACTTCAGCAATTTCAGGAACTCGATCTCATATTCAGAAACAGTCATGTCTCCCTGAACCAGGTCTTGAAACTGTTGTCGTCTCTGAGCTAAGTAGCGCTCTCCCAGAAAACGGCTCCGAAAGCGATCCTTAAAGAAATTCCAGGTCAAACGATCGGTAGGAACACTACTGGTCACTGACTCCCACCAAGTGTAGGCATTGCCATCTAACATCGCCACAGCACCCTGATATCTCTTAATTGAGTCCAAACCCAACTGATCCATGCGTTCTCTGTATCCTGGAGCCAATCCTCAGCTTCAGTAGGAGCTCCACTATCTGTCCCCCAAAAGTTCTAACTCCATTGGCAATCAAAGTCTGCGAAATAGGAACCTCAGATACAACACCAGTAGCTCTGACTGCTCCTGTATTAACTGCAGAAATGTCTACCAAAATTCTCATCCAAAGCAACTCCGGTAGACTCTAACTCAATATCGGTCGCTCCTATTATCGGTGTAGTCATGCCAATACCAGCGGCAGGAGGCAGATCCGTTGGGGTCGTAGGAGCATGATCACCTATCGGAGGTGGGGATCTACCCGTATCTCATCGATCGGATCTGCGAATCTAGCCACTCGACTCGTCCACGGCTAGTTCGACGACTACGTCTAGCACTCATTTTGATGGATCTCAAGTTTACTACAGAAGATAAAACTTAGGGTTAGATAAGCACTTGGAGTCTCAAACATAGTTAAAATCTTAATAACTTTGTGACATGGCCTTAGTAACTCGTTTTGTAAATATTTCAAAACCGTATTTTCAATGTGGACTCATACACAGTCCGAGGGTTAAAAACCAAAAGCTCTGATACCAATAAATGTAACCCCTAGACCCGGCCTATGCGTTTCGACTAAGTCTAGTGGATCACATTATAATTATTAAAGACATTTTTCGCAACCGTTATTCCATCAATATAAAATCACATTATAAAACATGAAATTATAAACAATTTATACTATCAAAATCCACTTGTAAATATAGTACAAATTAATAATAATTTAATTTAAAACATGTCTTCAAATTCAAAATCACAATGAACCGAGCAGTAGTAGCAAAAGTGTTATCATTATAAAATCCGATATTTTAAAATAAGGTCCATGTCACCAAAATAAAGTAAACTTGCCAGATAAAACATTACAATCTGATTTACTTCAAGAGATATGTTGATCCTCCAAGTGCTCGAACCAAGGTATCTACCCAACAGTATCTGAAAGGGGAAAACATTTTCAAAAGGTGAGCTAGGCTCAGTGTGTCCCAACATTTCCATAAAATCACAATAGGTACAAATCATATTCCAGTAATCTCACAAATTTGTAAAAGAGTTTAACTTTTGAAAATCATAGTTTAAACCCTTTTCTGGTACACCATCAGTAGTTCCCAAAATTATTTCCATATAGCTTAATTATGCACATAGCAAAAAGAAGCGACTTAAGGATAGGCTCTGAAGCTTGTATCCTTAAGCCCAAGTCAATAAGTCCATATAGCTTACCCTAAGCACAGCAAAGGAAAGCCGACCTAATGAAACATCTTGGGGCCCTCAAGAGTCACATTAGGCCCAGTTAGCTTGATCAGAGCTATTCCATCGTATTTCAATTCCAAATTCAATTGCACCGTGACATAAACTCCATAAATCCAAAAATGGTAATCATATACCATTTCAAAACAAAAATTAGATAGCAGCCATATTCCATAAATTGTCACATTAAATTGGTGCATCCATAAAACAATAGCCAATGAATTCGGTGTACCACGTATTAAAACCAATAAAACAGTTCAATAACAAGTAGGGAACACACCTCGACAATAGATTCAAATAACAAATCTACTGATTGCTGGTTTCACCACGCTCTGCTACAGTTTCGAACGGGTAAATACTGGCACACGTGGTTTAAACTGATCTAGAAGAGCTGGGTCGAGCTGTCGAACGATCCGGAGAGTCTCTTGTACCTTCAAACAATAATATTTATCAGTCTCAAATCCTATTTAATTGTTCAAAGCTAAACTTCTTAAGTATATACGCATTTTTAGGGTTTGACTATCAATTTGAGGTATTTCGAGTCTGAATTTGGCCAAACGATTACGGAATCGGAATCAGGGCGTCGAAAAACTAAAGTATGACTTTTCGAAAATTCAAATTCTTGGTCAAAGTCAAAGTCAACCACTTTGACCGTAGATTTGGAGACCTTCGGATTCGAATTTGACAAAACGGACCACGGAAACGGATTCGGCACGTCGAACACTATCAGGATAGGTATACTCGGAAAAGATAACGGTCGTTTAATGCTCGGTCAAAGCCATTTTAAGTTTTGGTCAAAGAAAGTCAACGGTCAACGGTCAACGGTCAACGGTCGGGTCGGGTCGGGTCAACGGTCGGGTCGGGTCGGGTCAACGGTCGGGTCGGGTCGGACCGGTCAAACCGATTCAGACGGTCAAACCGGTTCGAACCGTTGAAACCGGTCAAACCGGTCAGAACCGGTTGAAAACCGGTTAAACCGGTTCCAGCAGCCACTCGCCCTGCGGCGGCGCGTGTGGCGCGTGAGGCGTCCTCGGGGCCCTAAAAATCCCGGAAAAATTTCTAAAAATTATTTTGAGCGATTTCAAGATACTTACAACGATCGGTTCAAATTTTTGAACGGCGGAGAGCTCGATTTCAAACGGCCGAATCTTGACTGCACCACCTCCTCACGCGCCGCCATCTACGGCGGACAAGGTTGACACCGGTGAACTCGGAAGGCACAAGGAACACGATGGTGCGGGAGGTGTCGTAAACAGAGCACGATCAGCGGTGAATTTAAGATTTCCTCGGCGATAGAGCTAACAAAACCGTCGCTACTTTGACTGGAAATTCCCGACGTTTGGCCGCGTTTCGCTTCAATTAATTTGAAGGGTTTGTTCCTCGCTCGATGATGAACAACGTGGTTCAAAACAACGATCGGAATTCGGACGGCGTCGGAATCGGCTTTGAAGTAGAGTGCGGGAGGAGGAATTTCACAATTGTTTTCTGTTTTGAAAACAGAAAACCATTCATACGCTTAAATGAAATTTTCTGCCGACACTAAAAGGAGTAATGCAGGGCTTGGTCCCTGAATTTCCTTTAACTTCTAAAATGGCCTACAATTTTGAAAACTTTCGATTTAATCCTCAAATTTTGCCAAATTACTTAATTAAATTTTTTTTTTCTCTAAATTTTATTCCGGGTTGTTACAGTTATCATGACATCCCAGTTTCCATCGAGCAATTTGTTCGCGGCAGCTGGAGATGGGATATGGGACAATTGGAGCATCCTGCAGGAGACAATACCTGGTACGGTGCATCAGTGCTTCGCAGCCTGGGACTTGTGTTCCCGACCAGACCATCCAAGTCAAGATCATCGACTATGCTCCCACTGCACAGTCTCCGCCTTCAACTCAATCCACCACCATTGTCTTTCCGAGACATCTTTTAGTGGATTACCAACATAGCTGCGACTCTATCAACATAGAATTCCAACAGTAATCTCCTCATCCCCATTTTCAACATGTTTCCGATTACAACTTCTCCGTTTGCTGGGTTTGAGGATATGGAAGTATAATATGCAAATCGCAATGCACACCATATTTTTTATGTTGGAATGTTAAATAGGAATGTGCTCCGTTGTTGAGAAGGAAATTACCTTCTTTCTCGTGTTCGTTAGAAACTAATAATCTATGTACCATATGAGTTTATTCATTTTGCTGAATAGTCTAGAGATTCGTTTATGTAATATGCGGAGTTACAACTAGTCAAGAGGGTATATTTGAGAGAGCTATTAATTAGCCAATGATTAAAGATGTTCATGTTCTCATTAATAAAAAATGTATAAACTATGGTTTAATAAATAAAAATTATTACAACAATAATAATGAAAATGTTCTCTTTTAATGTTCCTTTCTTCTCCTCCTATCCACTCTCCAATTCAAACCTTCCATTCAGAATCAAACAACAACCATGAGATCATTGTCAGATTCTTATCCCAAATTGTCCAAGTGATCCAATGGAAGAAACCGTGGGGAAAAAAAGGGGGGATTTAGCCCAAATTGTATGGGTCAAATTAAGTCCAAGACGATTGATAAAATTCAAATTAAATTAATCCACATCGTAATACGAATCAAGCGACATCGATGATAAATGAATTATTATTATTTTTTATGGTCGAGTTCAAACAACATTATTATTAAAAATATGAGCGTTTAAATATCTATTATTTTGTATGTACCTCGTATTAATCACCTTTCGGTTTTTTTGGTGCATCAATGGGTGGCCGTACGAGTCTTATAAACTTTATAACAATATTTTAGTCAACCATATCTCCTCGGACATGTGATAGCAAGCATTAACAACAACAACAAAAAAACAAAGGCTCCTCTGGGCCCTTTCCCTCGGTTATAAAAGGAACCCTACTGGGTAGTTAGACCCAAGTGATAAGGAGTATCTCAGTCGGTGTCGGCTCAGACACACCAATCGGGTTAAACTGTGGTCAGGCACTATTTATGCCCACCTGGCAATCCACAACATTCCAACCGAGAGTGGGGCAAATGAAAGCTGGTTAGCCATTGCCAGCATGGTGGGGTGGGCTCAAAACGACACTGTCCATTTTTCAGGGGCTCATTACCCCATCTTAAATTGCCCTCCACCCCCACTCCCAAATTGGGTTAATTTCTAGCTACTAGGGGCAGCCGGACAGGAGGTGTGCAATTACTCTCGATCGTATGGTCAGATTGGGCCAACTTACCGAGTGAATTCCAGGCCTGCTCTTGTCATATGTCCTTCCTTTCCTCTTCTCATAACTCCTCACTGTTTTTCTCTCACTATGGTTGTAGAATCGAAGAAGCAACATGAATAGATGTGCATGATACCAAAAAAGACCTGACATACAACATTATGCCTGTCTGTGCATGTATGCAGACAGTTTCAGACTCGGTATCGCTAATTCATTTCATTGATTCCTAATTGGTCTCGAAAGTAAAATTCGAATATAATGCGTCAAAGTAATTTCATTTTGGAGGGGGGAGCAATTATTACAGATTGCGACCATCATCCTAAACGAAATTCAATTAACATGCATGTGGGAAAATGAATGCACAAAGAAGATGAATGTAGGGTAAGGGAGGAATGGTGAAAGAAGAAGAAAAGTAAAAAACGTTTTGAGAAAGTATGGTGTGTGGAATAATGTAAACTCGGAACAGACACGACATGTTGTGGAAGTGCAAGTGCAATGCGACAAGTGCTTCAACATAACTGGGAGCAGACATCAATACATCGGGGCAGGAACAAGGAAGAAACTGTCCTTTTTCTATTCCCCTGTTTCTTTGTTTTGTTTGATGCCTATACCTTAAGAAAAATAACCCTGATTATTAAACGAGTATCATTATAATTTTACCATCATAATATAAATGATCCTTTACGTAAATGTTGCTAACCAGAAGAGTGCAGGATCTACTGATAGTCTGTTATTCCATGGATTGACACACCCATTTCCATGCTACCTAGTGACAGGACTATGAAAAACCAATCGATTCCACATGATGTCAATTTAAAAAAAAAAAAAGAAATTCAAATGAAAAACTATTTTTTTAATTGTCTCGTTTATGTCGTTTTGCCATTGAAATTCCACGGAGCATCTAAAGAGTGATTAAAGAAAACAAGATTGAAAGTATTGCAATGGTTGCAACATTGACAATAAACATTCGTTTCCGAGAATAAAACACACAAAAGACTGTTCATAATTATTGTAGTTAATATATTTTTTAATAATATTCATAGAAAATAAAAATTTGATGTAAACTCGTGTCTCATATGATTAATAACAGAATACTTCCCTTGCAAGCCTTTGATTTTCTTTTGCCTTATGATTATGATATTTGAATTATTAATTGATTAGTCTATATCAAACACAGAAAAATTTATTACGGAGATGACTCCCTCCACTATTTGAAATATGAATATGTTTGAAGAACCTAATATCTCATCTCGCTATATCAACTAGTTATTATACATTTGATCAGGGAAGAAATTAAAACTAAACATTGTTAGGGGCCACCAATTTGCTTAACTTCAAAAGAACAATAATCTAGTATATATTTAAACCCAACAATTTAGAGACCATGATTTAATTTGGTTAATACTTAAAGCGACAATGATCAAAAGTGTCATTTGACCTAAAATTAGAGATCCAAAACCCCTCCCAAGCACTGAATAGTTATGCCACCGCCTTCCATCTATATTTTACTTGGTAGAGTGGAAATAAAATTATATGATGAAAGATTATAGGGTAGAAAAATAAAAGGATGAAAATTATTCTCTTTCAATTGATATGTTTGGTATTAAATATTAAATATTAAAATAAAATACAATTTTATTTTTACTCAACCAAATAAGATTTAAATAAATTTATTTTTTAAATAAGTTCTTATCTAATATCTTCATTCGAATATTTTAAAAAATATTAAATCTATTTCAAATTTAATAGGTTGCTCGGATTTGGAAAAGTTTATTAGTAAGTAAATATAAAAAAAATGGAAAAGTTTATTAGTGTTGGTATTAGTAATACAAAATTATATGATGTAATTCTAAGTAATAATAAGAGGAAGATGAGGCTGGTTTGTTTAAACTTTGAAGAATAATTGAAGGGAAAAGGCTCATTTATGGGAGGGAAAATACAAGCAGACAGGGACATGGCCGTTGAGAGACACATAAATAGACTATGATGGTTTTAAAGGGACAAAACACATGGCATGAAATGTACAACTTTGTGTTTTTTCCTTTAAAAAAAGTACTTTTCTTGTTTAAATGTACAATTTAGTGTTATTATTATAAGAGATATTGAATTTGAGCGGTTACGTTTTTGGGTATGTATATTATCAACGACTAATAAAAATATTTTGAATATTACAACTTCATATTCACCTTGAACTATTTAAAGAGAAAACTTTCCGAAAAAGGGCTTTTTTTTTGGGGTAAAGTATGCAAGTGATCCTCCAACTATATGTGTTGTTTTGTTGAATTCTCTAATTATTAAAAAAATACAAAATGATCCTTGAATATAAGATGTTACTTTTTTAGTCTTTCGAATATTAAAAGTTATAAAATGATCACCGACTATTCATTATGTTCCAAATTCGTCCTTTTTTTGTTAAAATTTTGACGGCGGTCTGAGTTAAAAGTTAATCTGTTGTACAAGATTTGATAAAATTTGAACACAGAATCTCAAACGACTATCGTATCTTAGACAACATATTAACATCTAGCTGAGACTGCCATTATTTTTTAAAACGGAGAACGATGAGTTTGGAACATAATGAATAGTTAGGTGATCAGTTTATAACTTTTAATATCTGAGGAACTCAACATAGCAGCATTATATAGTTTATAGACTATTTTGTAATTTTTAATCGTCAATAGACTCAACAAAATAATATCTTATAGTCGGAGACCATTTATACAGTTTACCATTTGTTTGAATAGAAGAAAGGGGTTACTCGATAATTGAATTATTTTTCAGAAGGAAATATTTTGTTTGTGCACTTCACCCTGGATTCACGAGGGCTGAAACCAAAAGTACGGGTTTGGTCTGTGGATAATTTCTGTTATCGGTGCCAGAGGTTGTTATCTTTGTAATCCCAAATAATATTATATTTATTAATTTATTTTTAGATTCATGTGATTTCCTCTCTCTCTCTCTCCTAAAAGTTGGCTATTTGTCAGCTTTGTGCCTCAGTCAATCTGATTAGGCATCACCATCTAAGGTGACTCTAGAAATTTATATGAGAATTTTAAATTATTTTTACATACATTCGTTAATAATCAGAGTGTCTGAATTTGGACAATATTTGAGACATTACCAACACCGATTAGAATTTGTCAAATTTCAAACTTTACATGGAACTAGAGATGTGATGGAATTTGATATTGATGGCAACTTCTTTTCACAAGATAAACAAATGTACTCGGTTTTAGCATTGATGTTAATTTCTTTTACCATTAATAATAAGTAGACAAATGCGCCAAACTTCCTCCAAAACAAAGTGTATTTGCATTTCCTTTTTTTTTTTGGGTTTGGATTTCAATATCATGATTTTTTAACACTAGGATATGTTATGCTTAAAACATAATTAAAAAAAATGGAACAATTACTTGTATATGATCTTAGTATCCCCATGTTGTTAAACTGTTATTACACATACTCCATAGATATAACTAGTGATGTATGTAAATTTTTCTGAGATAGACACATATATTAATTACACAATTTTTTTGTGTGGAGTAAGCACAATCAATAAAAAAATGTCACGAATTAAAAGAAATTCATATTTCAAGATGCGCACATACTCATCCTAACTTGAGATTCCATTCGCTACTGGACGTGACTAATTGAACTCAATACCTTTTAAAAAATAATATTTTCTTTAGTCAATGAGATCGTTTGATGGGTCTTGATTGTTAATCTAGTGTTGTGTTAAATCGTATATTTTTATCATTGGGGTGCAGGTAAATGATTATTTGACACGTGGTAAATTTTATATTAATAATAATGTAGTTAAAGATTATAGATAATGGAATATTACGATTTATAAATAGGGGGAGATCTCTAGGAGTTATTGTAAGATCCTTATCACAAAGTTGAAACTTGTATTATTTTTTGGCTATATAGCTTGTACGCGCATAAGCATGCAAAAATTTCATATAGTCAAAAGATTATTTATATGATTGCACGACCATCTAATTAGTGCCCATTTCAGACCTTAATAAAATTATAATTATAGAGATTTCAAAAATTTGAGCTCAAAGAAAAAACATTTTGGATGGACCGGAGGAAACTTTTCGGGAGCTCTTCAAGCCAATCCCTAGATTACCATCCTCCCATAATCAAAGACGGGATTCCAACAATTAATCCTCCCCCAGAGATCCTTGAAGCCGGAATTTCCGAATGGAAACTATCATTAGTGGGGCAGTTCCTTGGGCCAACACCAAATTTTACGACAATGCAGCAGATTGTTGATTCATTGTGGACAAAAGCTCTGCAAGGTTCCCGAGTTCAGGTGAGTCTAGCCGGGAGTAATCTTTATATCTTCTCTTTTTCATCTGAATCAGCTAGGGATTGGATTATTGAAAATGGCCCCTGGCATATACACAACAAACCCCTAATTCTTCGTAAATGGGAACCTAGTCTTAAACGTCTGCATTTTGATTTATCTAAAATACCAATCTGGGTTCACCTCTACAATGTACCGTTAGAACTTTATTCCCAAGCGGGTCTAAGCTATATTGCAAGTGGTATTGGTGTCCCCATCTCAATGGATTCAGTAACAGCCTCCAAGACCAGACTGGAATTTGTAAAAATCTGTGTGGAAGTTAGTGTTGATGATGACATCCCTAAATCTATTGATGTAGTCCTCAATGGAAATGTTACCACTTCGATTTACATTGAAATACCTTGGTTGCCTCCTAAATGTAGGAATTGTAGAAAGTTTGGCCATAACGAAAAGAACTGCCTAGTAAAAATTTCATCCAATCCTAGCCTAACACAAGTCTGGAAGAAAAAAGATGATTATAACACTACGTACTCCACAGAAGGATCTGATAAGAACCACACTCATGTTGCTTCTGAAATTCCTGATGAAGCTCCTCAAAATATTGAAACTGCTACTGAACCTACTTGCGCAGATGCTAATGCAGAAACTACAGAACCTTCTAATGGCAGTCCTGGCAATGAAATTGTAACCGAACATATTCCTCCTTCTAAAGAGGATTCATGTAATCCCCAGAACTCTCTCCCTAAAAGAGCTAGAGGACGTCCAGCCAAGGAAAATGCCTCTTTTACTGGCTCATGTAATAGATATGAACTCCTAAACTTTGTTGAAGAAAAAGCTGCAAACATTGATGTGCCTCTTAGAACAAGCAGAGCCGCATCTAAGGGAGTAGCTGAATTAGTCAAAGAGCTCAAAGTGAAAAAGAAGAACAAGCTAGGAAAAGTTACAAGTTCAACAGCAGGGGGTGCAGGGCCATCTCTAACTTCTCCCTCACAATGATTGTAAGCTTCTGGAACATTAGAGGATTCAATAATCCTCTAAAGCAAGATAAGGTACTTCTTCGAGCTTCTCAAAATAAAGTAGATATTTTATGTTTGCTGGAAACTAGAGTTAAAGAGGAGAAATCCATTCCTATTTTTGATTCTAAATTGTCAAATTGGCATGTTAGTTCGAATTATGATTTTGCTGTCAATGGGAGAATATGGATACTGTGGAAGAAAAATATTGAATTATCTATCCTTCAAGCGTCTGATCAGATCATTACTGCCAAAGGCTCTTTTTTAGGAGCCCCTTTTGTTTTATCTGCTATTTATGGTAGTAATGACATCATTATTCGAAGACAGCTATGGCAGCAGCTGTATTTCCTGGAGAGAAACATTGGTCATCTCCCCTGGATGCTATTTTTTAACATCTTACATCCTGATGAATCTTCGACTATGAATTCTTATGTCCTAGCCCCACTTCAGAAATGAAAGATTTTCAAGATGTTTTTTATGAGCTAGACCTACATGATCATTCTTACATAGGACCTATTTTCACTTGGAGCAATAAGCAATACGGGTTGTACCTTGCAAGGAAGCTGGACAGAGTTCTTATTAATTCCAATTGGGCTACTATTTTTCAAAAATCTGCTGTTGAATTCTTAGCATAGGGCGTATCCGACCACTGTATGGTAATTGCATGGTTCTCTAAAGATGCTCCTACTAACCTCCCCAAACCGTTTAAGTTCTTCAACTTTTGGACACTACATCCTACTTTCTGGAGTGTAGTAAAACAGTCTTGGCACCCTACTATTTTTGGAAATTCGATGTTAATCTTGTTCCTCAAGCTCAAGCGCCTCAAGACAAGTCTAAAGAGCTTTAATAACTCTTGCTTTAGTGAGATATCCAATAGGGTCAAGTCTAAGAGAATTGAGTTGGAACAACAACAAATGCTCTCTTTAAAAGGAACGAATCCTATTGACAAAGAGCTCCAGATTCAAAAAGATCTTTTCATGCTTGAAGAAGCAGAACTAATGTTCTTGAAACAAAAAGCCAAGATTCAATGGATAAAAGAAGGGGATAAATGCTCCAAATTCTTCCATTCTGCTGTTGCTGTAAAGAACAAGAAGGAAACTATTCGAATGCTCATTAATGATCAAGGATTAAGATTAGAATCCTTCGATGATATGGCCTCCGAGGTGATAGCGTTCTACAAGAATCTAATTGGGAGCGTAGATACTAACGTCAAAGGCTGTGACTATAATTTCTTGAAAAATATTCTAAGTTATTCACTGCCTCCAGAGCATTCTTCAAATCTCATCAAAGATGTCACCACAGAAGAAATCAAGGAAGCTATCTTTGAACAAGGCAATGACAAAGCCCCGGGGCCTGATGGATACACTCCACTGTTCTTCAAAAAGACATGGTCCATTGTAGGTGAAGATGTAGTGAGAGCAATCAAGTATTTTTTTCCAGCATTCCTCACTGCTTCCTGCTTTTAATGCTACCACAATTGCTCTTATCCCTAAAGTCCCAAATCCAAGTAAAATCAAAGATTTCAAACCAATCTCCTGCTGCTCAGTCATTTACAAGTATATTACCAAGATTCTAGTAAAATACTGACTCCCCTTATTCCAGGAATTGTTTCTTTAAATCAAACTGCATTCATTAAAGGAAGAAGCATTGTTGACAACACCTTACTAGCACAAGATCTTGTTAAAGGGTATGGAAGGAAAGTCATCTCCCCAAGATGCTCTTTAAAAATTGACCTTCAAAAGGCATTTGACACTCTTCATTGGGGTTTTTTTATCTGATGTTCTTAAAGCCTTGGATATTCCTCAAAGATTTATCGATTGGATTGAAGCTTGCTTTAAACAAGCTCGATTCTCAATCTCTTTCAATGGAAGTCTTATTGGTTATTTCAAGGGAGCAAGAGGCATTCGACAAGGTGACCCTCTATCACCTATCCTCTTTGTTCTTTCTATGAATATTCTTTCCTCCATGCTTAATATGGCTTCTACTAGAGGACTTTTTAATTATCATCCTAAATGCAAGAAAGTAGGAATCACTCACTTATCATTTGCTGATGACCTACTGATATTCTGTAAGGGTAATGTTGAATTAGTAATTGGTGTCATTACTGTTCTTGAAAGTTTCTATGAGATGTCTGGTCTGAATTTAAATGCTGCAAAATGTATGTTCTTCACTGCTGGAATTTCTCTTAGTCACATCGAGCATATCAAGCAAGCTACAGGGTTCACTTATGGTCATTTACCCGTTCGATACCTTGGAGTACCATTGATAACTCGCAAACTCTCTGAAAATGACTGCGAATCCCTCATTGCAAGTATTAAAGCTAGGCTCGCTCTATGGTCTGGTAAAAATCTGAGTTACGCGGGAAGACTTGAACTCGTTCGAGCAGTCTTGTTCAGTATTGCTAATTACTGGTGCCGGCAGCTTCCCCTTCCTCAAGCCATAATAAGCAAAATTGAACAACTTTGCTCTAGGTTCTTCTGGAAAGGCTCAGATAAATCTGCTACGGGTGCAAGAGTCAGCTGGACTAAAATCTGTCAATTAAATCTGAGGGTGGTCTTGGGCTGAAAAAACCTAAAGATTGGAATAAAGCTTGCTTGATCAAACTCTTAAAGAATCTACTGGCTGGAGAGGGTTCTCTATGGATTGTTTGGAATCATGCTTATGTAATAAAGGGTAGAAATCTGTGGCAAATGGAAAACAGAGCCAGTTTCAGCTGGAGTTTCAATCGTATCCTCAAATTACGCAGTGCAGCACCACACCTATTCGAATGGGCATCCTCTATAAAGACATTTGGCAGGAGATTAGGGTGAAGGAAATCAAAGTTCCCTGGCATTCACTGATTTGGTTCCCACAACATATTCCTAAGCATAGTCTCATTGCTTGGATGGCAATCCTCGACAGACTGCCAACCTGAGACCGACTGATGCGAATGGGAATTATCACCGAAGGGAATTGCGTGCTGTGCAATGATAAAATGGAATCTAGAAACCACCTGTTCTTTGACTGCGATACTGCTTCATTCTTATGGAAAAATATTCTACTTCTCAGCAGCATCAATAAACAATGCTCAACATGGGAGGAATTGCTAGTTTGGGCTTCTAGATCTTGGAAAGGAAAGTCTCTCTTATGTACAATCCTTAAGCTTGCATGGTGTGCTTCTTTATACCTTTTGTGGGAGGAGCGTAACAGACGAAATATTTAGAGGTTACCACCGAGCCAATGATGATCTCCTGATTTGCATCAAAGAATTTGTAGGAATCAAGCTTAGGGGGGGAAACATTAATAGGACTGATAGAGTTAACTCTAACCTTTGTACTTCATGGGGTTTATATTAGAACCGATCTGATGTTTTTTGTATGTAGTTTGTACATTAGGTGTTGAGATCGGTATTTTTTTGTAGCATTTTATGCTTCTTTGGGTAATAAAATTGATGAATTATCCAAAAAAAAATTATAAATATAAATATTAATGAAAATCACCATGATGAAAGCTTAGGTCCAATTTCCCTTTCAAATTGGATTTGACATCGAGTATATATGGATTCTTCAGAGCTTTAATTATGATATATCAAATGTTTATCTATTATTTATTATATTTTCTATTTTCCTCACATTGTGCCATAAATGGAATTACATGTGTCCATTCTTCAAAGGTAGAAAAAACCCCTTTTTATTTGTGTAGCTAAATTTAGGGATTAGGGTTAATGATATGATATATGGTAGTTGTCAAGGGATTTGCTACCAAATCATATGTGCAAATCCCTTCTTTTCTCTTTACTTCACCAATTATGATATTAAATTTAACAAAATACCTTTAATCGTTAAATATAAATTCAGATGGATAGGTATACTCTTTTATTTTATTTTCACTTCTTCCACAGAGATGAGGTGAAAAAAGTAACGAGCAGTCTACTCCAATTATTTTTTTCTTGGCAGATGAGTCCAAAATTATGATTGGTGTTCAATTATTTTCTTCCATAAACTCCGTCTGATCATATTCCAAATTTCATGTCAGTGCATGATTTTCATAACTATACCAGTGTCAGGGTTCGTTTTATTTTGATTTTTTAATAGCAAAATAAAAGTAATTTCATGTATTATTTCTTCAAAAATTGAAGAAATACTAGTAGATTATTTTTTTAAGTTATTAGATGGAAGAAGTTGGCAGCTTTAATGAAATAAAAAAAAGCAAATGTACTGCAGGTTTTTTTTTTATATTCCAACAACTTTGTCCATTAGTATCTTTGTCATGCAGGAATGTAATAAATAAAATCATTATTTACAACTTCACCTTTTAAAAAAGAAAAAATACTATCTCAAGTCCTCAAATAAAACCTCTCTTAGAATTCTTATTGTAGCTATTCAATTTGAAATTGAAGAGATTCATTAGTTTAAACTCATATTTATTACTACTGTATTGGTTTATAGAGAACATAAAATAATAACTCGTGTTCTAAATATAATATATTTCAATAATGAGAAATGATTTTTTTTTAAAACCATATTTATAATAAAAAAATCATTATTATAATATCATCAATATCACTCAATTAATCTATTATTTTTCCAACAGTTTAATGACAAGGTTGGGATTATTGTAACTTCAAGATTTAAGATTTAAGTTTCGTTACGAGCTAGTAGATCAATTATTTCATGATTTCTTCTTATCACGCTATTTATAGTTTTGATCAATGAAAACCACTTGCTTAAATCTTTTTCCCCCTCAATGTCATTATTTCACTCAAAACTAACTTTTAAGTAATTGTCCACTTCGTGTTTACATGGAGAAGAAAAGTGAAGATTTTATCCTTGAAAATAATGATATGAAGAAAAATTTTAAAAATGTAATATTTATTAATTGAGACTGTGAATAACGTGGTGAGACAAAATTCATATAATATTTTTTAATTTATGAATTGATGTTAAGTTCCACATATTTATTTGGATTTAGATACGAGTGCTCAAATTTATTTGGCTAGGTTGCACTCTAAGTTATAGGTTTATACTGGTTTAAGTTAAATTATAGTTGAGTTGTGTGCAATTATTCTGGATTAACTCTAGACAAGGAAAAAATGATGTTATATGTCCCCATAACATTTTCTTGAAAAATGGTTGAATGATCACCATCTATGTACTTGTGGACAAAAGGATATCTTTGCTACTGTTTCCAACGAAAAAGGATTTGATATAAATACAAACATCATCTCTACAAGACGGATCGGTCAAAACCTTTGCAAACTCATTGGATCAAGCTGTCTTAAAAAATATATATATGTTTGAATGGTTCGTTTGTGTCTAAACTCATAATAAAACATGAAATTAAAAACCTCACAAACAATTTTTGTTTCTTTGTGTTCTTAAGACAAGACACCCTTTGTCCAAAAGAAAAAGGAGAAGAAGCTTTCAATTAAACAGTGCTAAGGGTTGAACTATATTCGTTTATAGCGTATGGCCCCAACATGTTGTGGGTGTATTAGGAGTGGATTAGGGAGAGAGTGCTTGAGTGGGTACCCAAATGTTGAGTGAAGGAAAAGCATGAGCTGACCCTAAACCAAAGTTGGGGGAACCCTAAAAATAGACAAGCCATTGTTTCCATGTGAGTCGATTTAATAGTAGCGTTCCAAATTGACTACCCCCTTTGTGCCCCTCCTTCCCTCAAATTCTATCTTTTTGGGAACTAGGATTTGGAATTTTTTATATATTCTTCCATTTTTTTGGGTACAATATATATCCTTCCCTTTCACTTACAAACCTTTTTATTTTACATATATACTAATATATATTTATTATTGGTTCGCTATATTTATACGTGTAATTGGATCGGATAAAATCAAAATTCTTTTCTAACCAATAAAGTTGAAAATTTCGAGAGACGGGAAGATTATTACATATATACTTATGTTCCTTGTTTTGTCTACAGCCAATCTTTAACTCTCCAAAATCTATTTTTATGGGACATTTCGATCTATCTTTCCAAACCCATCATCGTGACAATGCCTATCATAACTATCAAGAAAATTGAAGTTTTCGACTTCTCAGCCGCATGTGATCTCTTCAATACTTTGGACTTGCTTGTACGTTATCAATTACTCTCGTATGCTGTTCGATACGTGCCTTTTTCATGTCTTTATTTTTGTATAAATCATAAATATGATACCCAACGTCAACATATGTTATTTTTATTTAGAGTTTGAACTTTAAATAAAACAAATAATATCCAAATAAATATTTGATTTACACGTTTTATATATTAATTTTTTCTATATAAATAATGTTAAAAGATCAAATGGTAACATAATATATATATATATATATATATATATATATTATTAAGCTAAGGTGATTACAAGTAGTATATGTTTTAAATATTCTAAACCATTTGACAATGAATACTCAATCACCCTGCTGCAATTGTTGGTGTTCGAACTCGTGACCTCTAAGAACAACAACGATTACTTTAACTACTGAGGTATGTTGGTTCGTACAATAACAAAATATAATTAAGTTACCACCAAAACGAAATGATTAATTTTCAAAAATAATTGCAATTACCTAGAAGATCAAAACTCTAACAATAGACGCCTATAAGCATTAACATATAGACAATAAATCCGCGCATCATCTTTGTTTTCCTTCAATCATGCCTTAATATTAGAAAAATCCACCAAGCTAGGAAAGAGCTTGTGATAAATAAACTATTTAATTTAAAAACATTTTAAATCTAACCTAATTCCTTTTTTTAGAAGTCTGACCTAATCTTTTTATGGTTTCCAATGGGGAAATCAAGACTTGTAGCCTTTGAATGGAAAGCAAGGTTGGTGAGTGTTTCGTATTTTGACTGTTCTTTTATATATTTAGCAGTTGATAAATTTAATATTAATCCATATTAATATTTTGAATTTTTTTTCTTATAATGAAATAATAAAGTCTATTGTATTTAGTGAGAAATTAACCTATAAATCCTAAAAATATAGATTAAAGAAAACCTAGATACTAAATGAAAAAGAACAACTGTAACATTGTCTCAGATGTTTTGATTCTATATGAATATATATTTTGCTTTTTAAATTCAACATCAAGATTTAATTTAGTAGTATTTAATTATTTATCCAATTAAGCATTTAAAAGTAATTTGGAAGTTTAATGATTATGCTGATTTTTTTCAAAATTTAATGATGTAAGAAGGAATAAAATAAAAGTTGAATAGTATAATTTGTAGTTTACCCTATTTGTAATTTTCTTTTTTAAAATACTTAAACATTTTTTCTCTCTCTTCTTTTCGTTGTAGTAATAAAAGGCCAACAAAGGGTAGCAAGTAAACCAACATAATCTAAAGCAGATAAGAAGCAAAAACAAAAAAAGGCTGCTCCACACTAAGGAAGAAGACCGTGCGAAAAGAGAGAAGCCAAAGCTATTTGTTTCTTTCCCTTCTTCTTCTTCTTCTTTTTAGTTGGATGTTGAAGAAAAATGGAGGGTGTTTTGCAGTGGTTGAAGTCCATATGGAGAATCTCAAAAAATTAATAACCATTCATTACTTCATTAGTTTCTCACATCAACTTTTGATTAAAACAAAACTCTTGCTTTTATTGTAGTTGCTAGTTCCATTGGTGGCACAAAGAGTAACCGACATGCTCGACAAATGGTCGGTAATGTCGACCGGCTCCGGCGAGATTGAAATCGAAGTTTGCTAATGGTTTCAAACACTCACCGAAGATGTCATTACATGTACCGCGTTCGGGACCATTTTATGAAGATGGAAAGGCCATTTTTCGCCTACAAGCCCAACAAATGGTGCTGGCAGCCGATGCATTTCAAAAGTTTTTAATCCCCGGTTATAGGTAATGTTCAAATTTCTAGTTTTTCATCCATTGCCTAGTTTTTCCACGTATCAAATGACGGAACATGAGTTTGTGGTGTTGTAATATCCAGATTTTTGCCGACCAAGAGGAACATAAGCTTTTGGAAATTGGACAGGGAGATTAAAAAGTCACTGAGAAGCAATCGAACGACGGAAAGAGAACTTGGGGAACAGTGCAAGAGAAAGGAGCAGAGGATTTGCTGGATTAATGATGCAGGCCTCATATCGAGTCCAAATATCACAGTCCATGACATAATCGAGAGTGCAAGAGCTTTTTCTTGCCGGCAAACAGACCACATCCAATTTGTTGACGTGGACCACCGTTCTTCTAGCAATGCATCCCAGTGGGTGCAAGCACGTGATGAGGTGCTAAGGGTGTGTGGATCACGTGACATACCTTCCAAAGATGATGTTGTAAAGCTTAAGACGGTAAAAAAAAAAAGAGAAAATCGCCTCAGTGACCAAAAAATGTCTTATAATATATGATTTTCAATTTTTTTTTTGCCAAAATGACCAACAAATCGCGAGAACGTGTCAAAGACACGTATTACCACGACCACGACCCGAGACGAGACGAGACGAGACGAGACGAGACGGCGGCGGCGGCGGCGCGCGAGAGTCCCCCTTGTTCTCTTTCACTCAACAAGGAAATGAGAAATCCAAGCCTTAATACACTTCCAATAGTGTTTCCAATACTATGTGGGATTGAACATTACCAACAACCTTCACATGTCAACCTATTTTGTGTGCTTAATTTGACTGTGCCATTCACTAAAATTGTTGGGATTAGTTCATTTGAAGAAGTGTAACTAATAAAACCATAAGCCAAGTAAATTGCTTTTATTTGTCGTGAAATGATGTCCCTGCAACCTTTGGTGGAACTTTGGACCTTGTAATAAAACTTGAACTATGCTTCCAGTTCCATCCAGTAGAGAATTTAAAATCATAACTTGTACTTATCTCCAATATCACAAAGCAACAAAAAATCTACAAGAAATTGATCAGCTATGAGGAGAGTCTTGAATGTAGAATTGTTGTGTATAAATCCACATGTATGCATAACCGAGTAGAAATTATATTTATACGGCAAACCCACCCTTTTTCACTAAACAAAACAATTTTGGCATACCAAATGAACTAATCTCTCTTATAGTCACACTCAAGCTCTTAGCAAATAGGTTGACATGTGAAGATTGTTGGTAATGTTCAATCCCACATAGTATTGAAATACTATTGGGAAGTGTATTTAAGGTTTGAATTTCTCATTTCCTTGTTGAGTGAAAGAGAACAAGGGGGACTCTCGCGCTCCGCCGCCGCCGCCGTCTCGTCTCGGGTCGTGGTCGTGGTCGTGGTCGTGGTCGTGGTCGTGGTAATACGTGTCTTCGACACGTACGCGCGGATACTATTTTTTTAGAGAAAATTCTTAAGCTCTTGCTTTTGAGATTTTCTTTTGCCGTTTTGCGATTCTTGGAATCGCGTTGCGATTTCTCAATCGCATTGCGATTCCTGGAATCGCGTTGCGATTTTCAATCGCGTTGCGATTCTTGGAAGATCGCGTTGCGATTTTCTTTTGACCGTTGCGATTTCTTTTCAACATTGGCGATTTTCTAAACGCGTTGCGATTTTTGTTTCGCATTGCGATTTTGTTGGTCATTTTGGCAAATCCAAAAAAGTTGATTAAAATCGTATATTATAAGACATTTTTGGTCACTGAGGCGATTTTCTCAACAAAAAAAAGCCTAAGCCCCCCTTCCCTTTGCATTGAAGGAAATGTCTCTTTGCCTTGTTTAAGCATAGTTTTAACTCAGAAAAAGGGTCTAAATCAGTAAAACATTCTGACTTTGGGTTCACATCTTGTGGTGTGCAGCTGACCATGATCTTAAATGAATCCCTGCGGTTGTACCCACCAACGATAGCCACGATCAGGCGGGCCAAATTTGATGCAGAGCTGGGTGGCTACGTGATCCCTAGTGGACCGAGCTTTTGATACCCATCTTGGCCGTTCATCATGATCAAGCCTTATGGGGAACGATGCTAACGAGTTCACCCGGCTAGGTTCTCCGAGGGAGTGGCACGTGCAGCAAAACATCCTGTTGGTTCATACCGTTTGGGCTCGGGGTCCGCACGTGCATCGGGCAAAACCTAGCCATCTTACAGGCCAAGTTGTTTCTTTCTATCATGCTTCAACGCTTCTCCTTCAGGTTGGCCCGTCTTATCGACATGCACCAACGGTTCTGATGCTGCTTTACCCACAATATGGAGCACCCATCTTTCAACCTCTGCCGGAATCCCTATACCTCAGAATCAACGGTCCTGATTTCATCCCATCTCGTATGTGTACGAAAAAGAATACCCCATCTCCAGTTGCCTTTAGAGTATAGAAAAATCAGAGCAATGAAGACAAAAGGTATCACCAAAAATCTTGCCAATTCCTTTCGGCTTGCGTACAACTGATGAACTGACCCAATATATTTGCAAGTTGCAACACAGTTTTGTAATATCATGCAATTCATGATATTGGTATCTATGATTGCACATGGAATTAGCTGCTCACACCCTAATTTTAGGTTTAATTAATTTAAACAATGATAACTAATATATTGTAATCCAGACATTCTTTTTAAGAGAGATATTTCATGGGAAATAACAAGATTTGCGTCCCCCTAACTGTGAGCCATATATCAACTACAAAGTTTTCTTGTCTTATTCTAAGAGGAACCAAATCGAGGATTCTTTTTTTTTTTTGGTTACTACGAATGTTTTAAATGAAACAACAGTTACGGAATCCAAAAACATCAAGTGTTCCATTGAGCAAGGTTGCTTTAATCCATCACGCAAATGCACTTTTTAAAACAATAAGTTGATTTACTCAATAGTATTTTACGAGGTTTAAGGTCTTCCGAGTTGTAATGTAGAGAAGTATTATTTAAATTTTCTTTACTTTTGGGATCTTCTCATGCTCTAACCTCTGCAATCAATTAAGAATATCTACAACTCAGTTAATTATGCACTCTTACTTACCACGATGCTAATGACTTGATTGTCGGGATTACTATTCTCATTAGTATTATATAGGATTACTATTCTCATTAGTATTATATAAGATTACTAATGTAATCGAGTGATTTGTACGTACCTTAATCTCTGATGAAGTGTGTTTCAAACTTGGTTGATGATTAAACACATAAAAAAAAATATAATATGTTTTACGTTCTCATTTCCCTATGATTTGATTAATGGAAACTATAATATTATTTCTATTGATTAGCAGTTAACCAAGGCTTAATAGTAAACGGAGGGCTTCTCTTGTTCTTTTGTGCCTTGTCTTATGCATGCCCCTCAACATTGACATCTAGGCAAATGTCTCCCCCTACCTTTACCCATATACCACGAAATCAACATTCCAGTGGACCCAATATTTACATCGCGTTTATATGTTACATTTCACTTGTCTTCATATACAGATTTTGCAAGCATGTTTCCAAATTCAAATTCTTAATTTATTTATACGTAAACTGGGTTAGCTACAAATTTTGCAAGCATGTTACTAATCATTCTCTCACGAGTCTTCGTGCATTGGTTGCCATCTCAACTCTTCTTGCCAAAGCGTGGTTCGTGAACTTTATCCTTGTCCGCCGCGGGGCCTATATGGCTGCTGATCTTATGGCGAAACTTGATACCCACACGAATGGTTCCCTTGTCATTGTTTGATCCCCCATTAGCTCTGACTAGGCTACTTTTTAGGGATATTTCTGGTCCTTCCAATGCACGTTTAAATGGCACTAATGTAATGGCCATGGCCTCATCTTTATTCAAAAAAAGAATAATAATAAATAATTAGATATAGATAGATAGATAGACACCTAGGCAGTGTAAACCATTAGATTTCGATCATTTGTAATATCCTTTATGAAAACATGCCTTGTTTTAATCCCAGATGTCTCCAATTAATATGTTACTTTGATACCAATGCTATTTTCCTGAGCTGGCTTTGGTCTGCCATTGATTGATGTTCTCAACACCAAATGGGCATTGGGTTCTTGGAATGATAGGACGAATATAATCCCCTTTCTACCATCACCATGCCCACTTCCTCTCTTGGAAGAAAATAAATGCTTTCATGGCATGGAAATTTGAAGAATCGAAGAAAAAGAGAAGGGGTCAACGGAAAAGAGATCGGTGTCTCCCATTTGAGAAGACATGATCACATGGGAGTTGAGAGCTGCAAACGAGACAATGGCAGAGGAGTTAATTTTCTTAAGGGAAGGCTGAATGATAAGCCAATGAGTAGATTGTTTTGACACTCGGTTGTTCATATTTACCTACTACCACCTATGATCTTCAAATTCCATGGTAGTCCGATTCTAGTCCCACGGTATAATTATAAGAACATAATGACTCGGTGAACGAAAGTAAGCTTCACTTCTACCTGTTAGAACTCACAAGATAGTGGGGGAAACAAGGATATGGAATCTCACGTTAGATGGTAACATGATCGACGGCTGAATAACTTGTTCAATGTTTTGCGACTATGACAAAGAAGCTGTTTCGGGTCCCCACGGTTGTTCTTAAAAGAACAGGATCGAGCACATAAATCAAGTAGGGCTGGCATCGGACAAGGCTCTCTTGTTCGTTACCCTAACTGACAATGATAAAATTGGCTGGGGACAAAACTTGACCACAGTTTTTTTCTGGTGGATTTTAGCATCGCCTGCACTGCATCATGCAGGCAACCAGATATGATTACTTCCCAGAAGCCACCGAGTAAACTATAAGCAATGTTGACGATGAGTATATTAAACAAAATTGAAGAGCGTTGGATTTAAATCCGTACAGAATAATGGACTAAGTTTTACGGAGAGAGACAAAAAATGATTCAGAAACAATAATATATTAGTTTTCCACACGCTGTATGAAAATCCTGGTTAAAAAAAAGGGAATTTCAGCCGCAAATCTAGCCATACCTGCTGTATACCAACATTGCAGGTATGCAAACCAGAATCCAAGTTTTAAATGCAACTGCAGAAAGAAAGCCGACTTACTACACACTCTAAAACTAGATACATGACTTAAAATTGCAATGGGACTACTCAAAATATTCAAGCGAAATGATAAATCAAAGTGCCCCTGATATTCAATATACGGGAATTTGGAGAATCATATATAGTCAGCACTCCTCATTACTAGACATACAAAAGTTGTGCCCTCACATGCAAACACTGAAAAAAAATCAGGCAAAAGAAAACATGGTTAGAGAGGTGTTCCTGATTCATTCTTTAGTAGTAAAAAGAGAGAACAGTAATGAGGGGAAATCTACAAATTGTACCCATGTTCATATATAAAAAGAATAACACATTTAGCACCAAAAAGTTCATCTCAACAACTTCACAAGTTCCAGTACAATTTGTGGATTTCTAGTTTCTAACGTGTTTGTTAGAATGAATAAAACATGAATCTATTCACTCGAAAGCTCTTCCATGCAAGATCAAAAGTACCAGCTACTCATGCATTATCATCTGAAAAGTATAATGATTGTGATCTTAGCCCAGATTATGGTCGAGACATACCGTACATAGTGTTGAAATCATCAATTCAGTGATGTTCTCACTCTATGTAGAACTTCTTTAATTGAAGGAAGTACTTTATTGGAAGGTTTGCTGATCTTCACATCGAACTCAACCTCCATTAATCTATGGTTTTCCTTGGAACGGTTCATTGAGAAAGAAACATTGAGGTTGGTCTCTTCATCAACATGAAGAGGAGGATGGAAGAAAAAAACCTTTCCAACAATAAAAAGCAACAAAAGAACCATTACGAAAATGAAGAAGCAAAAACACGAGCATGCTTTATGCACAAACTAGAATTCCAAAACATTATGCAACACTGCCAAACCAAAGCCCTGTATATAAAAAAGCACCAACTATTAATCCATGGATAAATTAGGACAGAAGGCTAAGTAATAATTGCTTGATCAGGCTTTCTAGAACTGAAATTCTAATGCATGATTTTAAAATTGATCCTAGATGTTTTAGCAATTGCATACTTATAGCCGAAGTATGTGTGTGGATTTGAGCAATTCAGACCTGTTGTCCCCATGAGTGCCATATTTGGACTAGGAGCAGTTGTTAACTCAATCTCTTGTTGAGCAGGATCCCCGCTCTTCCCTGTTGCACCAGATAAGAAGAAGAGTTATCTCACACACATAAGGCCCTATCATTCAATCAGTCCAGATTAATAAGGATCAACTTACTCGGAAATGCACATCGAACCATCCTGCAAATCCACAGAAGCGAGTGGCACCATGCTGATAGCTGATGAGAAACTTGATTTGAGTTGAAGGATGTCACAGAAGCAGTTAAACAATCAATCTCCTTTATAACAGCTGATGTCCCAATAACTTGGTTTGGATGGAGGTTGTTCCATAATGATGTCTATATAAATGAATATATTTCATTAAAAAAAGAAGAATATGACAAAGAACCAAACAAGTGAACAACCTTCTCAGTTCTTAAAGATATTATAACTGCCAATAACCTTGGGTATCTAATAGAAGAAATTAAGTTAATGACAGCTATATATAGATCTCATTATCTCTCACCTAAAAACATCAAAAAAGTGATTCAACACCTAAAGAGTCAGAAGTACTTTCTTTACCAGCCAATATTGGTTGTCTGAGCAATAAACTGAATGTAATATCATCAAGTGCACCAAGGTATCAGAAACTTTTAGAACTCACCTGCAGATAATATTTCTCCTGCTCTACAGAGAAAGGTTTTGTCAAAACACTCATATCAACACCGTAATCCTTTGTATCTTCCAAAAACCCATACCAATCATCCATTGCTCCTTCATGATCATTTTCTTCTGATCCACCAATCCAGATCGGATAGGTGCTACCCACATGCGTGCATGGCTAGGATACCTAGAAATGGAAATTGTTTGTCACACAATAAGCTTGCAAAATTGTAAAGAATGCTCAAGAGCTCAACAAATATTACAAGCATCTGTTCAAGCAAAATGCTGATATTACATTACAGAAAATAGTACATTAACGCAGCAGAAATGTAAAGGTTCTATCAGAGTCAAATTAAGCTACATCACATCTATATCTCATTTACACGTTCATTTTAGAATTTTTAGTTGGCAAGACATCAACCTACACCTTACCTTAGTATTTAGTGAAGGCCTATGTGCAGGCATTTCAGCCAGTTATAGTCAACATCCCTCGGAAGTATTATCATATTGATAAAATTTAACTAACCAACAAGATGGTTTGGATGCCAGAGCCACATCAATTTTATAGGAAGTTGCTTATGAAGAAGAGCATGTCATATAGGGACAGAGAAAAAAAACAAACCTCATAAAATAAACAAAAAATACGTAACTAATAAAACATAGGACGTCCAAAGAAAATTGAAATAATAAAAAGGTGAAATGACTTCTAAAGAGTTCCTTACATGACTCCAGTTGGTTTCAGCCAACGATCTCGAGCACATATCACAGAATCAAACATAGATTCACGCAGGAGAAAGTAGCCCATCCACTCGGAGATAATCACATCAACTTCCCATTAACCAAAATTTAAGATCAGAGGAAAAACATAAATAATCATTTAAAACAAAGTAGATTTAACTAAGTTTTAAACCTGACGATCAAGTTACCACCATTCTCCGGCAAAACAACTTCTTCCATAGAGCCCTCAATTACTTCAACAAACGTCTTGAAGATTGTTAGCCTGGACAAGAGTCCGGGCATGCTCTGACATCTTAGTTGCCTCAACAGCATAGACCTTCCTTGCACCAGCCTGGGCAGACCAGATGGCAAGAATGCCGCTTCCGGTTCCTACATCCAACACAGTCTTCACCAGGATTCACCAAATTAGTTTCTGTCAGTATTTCACATAGTTGCAAAAACAATCCCTCCCAAAACAATAATATAATGGTAACAAGGTAATCAATGACAGAACTGAGCAACCCTGTCTAAAATTATTGATAGTCTTTGCTTTACTAGTCTATAATCGTTGCAGGTTATCTCATCTCCATTGCTTCTGCTTCAAACTTTTAAACTTTCATTGCTTTCTCAAGTGTATCTCCACAAACAAAAAGAAAATTCAGCATCCAAAACAACACCCAATTGCCTTTCGTTCATTGTATAACTTTTCCAACTCACTAAGTTGATACCCAAACATAAAGGGTTTATCCTTATACAAATTTGAATTCAAGTTCTAAACTTTAAGCCAAAAGAAGAAAGGGCGTTACCTTTCCTTGAAATGATGCTTGTTCCTAAAAACAGCATTGTAATAGCGTCCATGCGGACTCGATCACTAAGCATCTCTTTCTGATGGTAAAGAAAAGCATAAGTGCAGAAGTAATTGGCAAAATCAGCTCCTTTATCCAGCGGCCCGTTGCCGCTACCGCCTGCGACGCCATTATTACGGCTCCCCATTCTCCCTCTTTGCCACTAAGCGTACTAAGCTCAAAACTTTTAATACGGCGAGATTGTGAAAGTAGTATCTTAGGGCAACGTCGCCATAAGCGGTGAGGGTTTGGCCTCTGTTTGTCGACAAAATAAATATATATAATTACTAAAGAATGCGATTGCCATGTCATCAGCTTTCGAAGTGGCAAAATAGGGTTTCTTTTAGCTCTATAATTAATAGGATGGCAAATATCGAACCCGACAGAAAATCGAAAATCGAATTAAATGGGTCGGGTTCGGGGATGATAAACGGGGACGGGGACGGGAAAACTCTTTATTTTAAACGGGACGGGGGGGACGGGTTTGGTAATCCCCGCCCTGATTACTCGATTATCCGCCCCGATTACCCCCCGATACCCGACCGATAATATTAAAAATAATTATTATATATATATATAATATTAATAAATTTAATTTAAATAAAAAATATATATTTATAATTTAATTAAAATATATATATACCCGGCCTGATTCTCGGCCCAATACCCGTTTAAATAACGTTTATGCTAAACGGGATACCCGTTTCCCCGCGGTTTTCCCCGATTACCCGACGGGGATCCCGTTTAAATCCCCGCGGTTTTTTAAACGGGGACGGGTATCGGTTTTTTAAACGGGACGGGGACGGGGGGACCAATACCCGGCCCGAACCCGACCCGTTGCCATCCCTAATAATTAATACAAATAAATATAAAATTTTATGTAAGACGTGAATTTAACAAATTACATTATAAAATTAAAAAATATAGAATTAAATAATTTTAAAATTTTAAGATTAAATTATTGATGAAAATATGAAAAAATTAATTATATTGAAATTTAAATTTTTAAAAGTCATCCATGATAATCAGTCTGAAACTTCAAAATTAATTTATGAAATCAGATGATGTTTTATTTGAAAGTTCAATGATTGCCAATAAAATAATTATAAGAGTGACTTTTTATAGTTTTACGAGTTAATTTGATACATGTATTTTTTAAAATTAATTTTTTATTCTCATTTTTTATTTATTAAGTAATAGTACGAATCAAACGATTTTTAGAGATATCGAATTCGAGTACAAGCAACTACAAAATATTTAAATATTTATTATTAAACGGTAATAATATCGTTCTATCACTTAAATTACTATTTTAATGAATAAAAATAAAATTACATTTTCTTTAATGAATAAAAAAATATTATTTTTCATCATCCATTCTTTCTACCCGTATAATGCTTCATACTTTTGGTTTTCTTTCACCCTATTAAGCAAACTCCTAAACATTCGGTATAAAAAAAAGGTAAACTACATAAATGGCCACACAACTATGGGATGGATTACGAAATGACCACCATTTTCAAATTTGCATCAATATGACCACTAAACTATTTAAATAGTTTCAATATAGACATGTATCGTTAACACTTAACAGAAATATCTACGTGGCAGTTAACAAAATTGATAAAATTAGGGCACGAGTCCTTGTAAAGTTACGTATTCGAGATGCTGGAACTTTGCTTTGTTTTCTTCCATTTGCTAACTACTTGTGTATGATTTGTTTCCTTAGATTTTCATTTAATGTAATTTAATCTTGATTATGTTGTAGTCCCACTTTCAATTTAATTTAATAAATTTATTTCTCCAAACAAATTGTGACACATGTCACAATCTAATTAGACGTGTCACCTTTTTAATTGAAGTGAAAATAAATAAAAATGATTTTTAACACACAAAGGGATCCAACTTGGGTCCCAAAGGTAAGATGTATGCCTTAACTACTGAGCTAATTCTCACGCTTGTTATTAAGATAATATATATATAACTTGTTAAAGTTTAAGCAAAGAAAAAGTAAAATAACTTAATTGGATTTCCAAAAAAATTAGTAATCAAGATTGCATTAACCAATAAACTAAATCTTATATTTAGGATTTAATTTTACATTATATATATACATTAGTTAGTGATAAAAAAAATAAAAAACGGATAAGTGAGAACTTACATCTAGGCTAATTGCAAAAGGTAGAGTGAATAAGTACAAATCACTCATGACTCATGCACATTTGTGGTGAATGAGGTAGATTGATAATTGAATACAATACAGATCACTCATATGACTCATGTACCTTTGTGGTGCATGAGGTGGAGTGATAATTGAATACAATAAATCACTCATATGACTTATGTACCTTTGTGGTGCATGATATGGAGTGATAATTGAATACAGTACTGATCACTCATATGACTGTTGTACCTTTGTGGTGCATGAGGTAGAGTGATAATTGTATACAATACATATCACTCATATGACTCATGTACCTTTGTAGTGCATAAGGTGGAGTGATAATTGAATACAGTACAGATCACTCATATGACTCGTGTACTTTTGTGGTGCATGAGGTGGAGTGATAATTGAATATTGCAAAGACCACTCAATGAGACTAGAGTATCATACATTCTCATGATTATGTACTGATCTATAAAATGAAATTAAAGAAATAGTACAATACATGGTATATTATATGAAATAGTACATCATCAGATACAAAACAGTAAAAGATACAATACAATAAGAGAAATAATGTAATAAAAGAAAAGATACAATAAATAAATCAGTATAGAAAAAAACATTACAGTGAAATGAACGATACAAGAAAAATAATAATATAAGGAAAGGATTGGTACAGGAAAAAGAGTAAGTATGATAAGGAACGATACAAGTTTAATTATTACATTTTACAGTAAAATGTTATAAACATAATGTAAATTACATTGAATGGTTATAGACTATGAATTATATTGGTTTGAATTTACATACAAATGATATGTATATATGTGTAATAAAGATAATATAATAAAAGTTGTTGTCAGTGGGAGGTCATGTAGTGGTAGACAACAACCAAAGAAATATGTTTTAGAATAAATCTGATTATAGATGTTACAAATATTTTATGTATAGTGTTGTAAAAAGAAAATTCTAGAAATTGTGCTCAAACGGGAAACTGTATAGTATAAGAAATAAACAATTGTGAAAATATGATATATATTAAATTGTTATGTATAAAGGTAGTAAATATTGTATTATAAGATTAATTGGTTAAGTTTTAAATTAGGCAGTTTTAGATTATGATTTGAAATAGTATTAAACTGCCTAGATACTATGAGGGATTGAATGTAAAATGGAAATTAAAATATTACATTATGACTTTATGTGGTTAAATAGTTTGAGTTTAAATGATTAGATTTGAAAATTTTAAAAGAAACAAAATTTTTACCGTTTTTGAACAATAATACAAAAAACTTGGCATTCTTAACTTGTATTCAGAAAAAGTCAGCGGGAAAAATAAATTTATGAACGCTTACTAGTATATCTTCAATTTTCCCATCTAAATGCACATATGATCTGTTTGCGAGTTGTAGCATAACTATCGCAGGTCTTGCTTCTCTGATACCCAATCTTTGGAAAATCGATTTAGGCATAAGATTTATGTTTGCTCTAAGATCACATAATGCCTTCCCAACGTAGTGGTTACCAATCGCACAAGGTATTGTGAAGCTATCGAGATCCTTCAGTTTAGGTGGCATTCGTTGTGCAACATGGCCATGCATTCCTCCTTCACAACAACTGTTTTAAACTCGTCTATCCTCGTTCTCTTAAAGACCATGTATTTAAGGAACTTAGCATAGTTCGACATTTTCTCATCATCTCAACCAACTACAAATTGATGTGGACTTGCTTCAAGATGTCCAAGAATTTCTTGAACTGGTATTTTTGTTTTTGCCTTTTCAGCCTTTGAGGGAGTGGTGGTGGAATTTTGAACTCCTCGTCCTTCTCGTCTGGTTGGAATTTGATGGATGTACCTGCAGTGACATTTGGATTTGCTGGATTTGTTGAGGCCTTACTGTTGGTTGTATGTTTTTAGATGAAATTTTGTTCTTATTGATTTTTCCCCGTAGGCTGTGCATCAGTTTTAGTAAGCTTTCGTCCACTTGGAGTGGTTATTACCTTACACTACTCATGGTTTACTCCCTATGCGATCTCGGTATCGTTGGGTAAACCGCCTAGTGGTCTTGTATTCAAAATTATGGGAAGTTGCTTGACCTGTGTCTCCAAAGATTTTCAAAGCTACCTCTTGGGTCTGTAATCTCATCTCAGTCCTGTTAATGAAAGCGACAGTCCTTTTCATGAAAACACTATTCTCAACCATGTAAGATTCAGTTTTCAGCATAAAAGATTTAAGAGTATTTTCCAAAGAACTAGATGGTGTTGATTGTTGTTGCGACATATGTTGCCTTGGCATGTTTTGCTAGAATTCCGATTCTTGTGAATTTTGATTGTTATGATTTAGGGCATTGTTCGGTTTGCTTTATGAGAAATTAAGGTGTTCCCTCTAAGCTGGTATGTATGTGTTAGACATCATATTGTTGTTTCGATTGCAGTTTCCAACATAGAAGCTAGATGCTGGGTTCTGTGGACACTCAAAAGAACCATGGTTATCGTTACATAACTCACACAAGGAATTTACTACCTTGATCTCCTGTGGATTGTTTAGTCTCTTCATATTCTTAACCAAGTTGGTTAAGGTAACGAACTGTGTGAAGATAGTGTTCGTTGAATCAAGTTCGTTTATCACGGCATTACGTCTGACTCCTTATCTTCTTGTATTTGAAAATTGATAATCATTATTGGTGAGACAATTTAGGATCTCCATTGCTTACTCCAGAGACTTATCGAGGAGTATGTCGTTCGCTAAAGTATCTAGCATCATCCTAGTTGGTGTATTTACTAAGTTATAGACATTGTCACTTGCGTCCATACTGGGAATCCGTGCATGGGACATTTGCATAAAAAGCTCCATGTATCGTCCCAAGCCTCGTATATGGATTCATCATTTGCTTGCCGAAAAGAAGTAATATTGTTATGTAATTTATCAGTCATATTTATAGGACTAACTCTCACAAGAAAATCATGACATAAATCCGTCCAAGATTCTAGATATTCGAATGAGATACTATTCCACCACGATTTTACCATATCCCTCAGTGAATAGGAGAATAATTTCAGCCTTAGGACATCCTCATAGACTCCTTGTTGCTTGAATGAGTTGCAAATCTCTAGGGATAATTTGAGATGTTATTTGGCATCTTCTGTTGTTGATCCGCCAAATTGACCAATTGTGTTGATCATATTGAACATTAATGATTTTAATTCGAAGTAGGCGGCTTCTATTTCAGGTGTGACAACTCCTAGATTAAGATCGTTAAGATCTTCCTCTAAGTAGTCTCGAATGGGCATGTTCCTTATGGTAATCTGGTTGCCAATTACATTAGGGTCGCCAATTAGATCAACAAGTTGGTCTCCCATCGTTGCTCATTTTTTATGAAAAGCTCGCTCGATTTCAGGTTCAAATGGATATTCTGGTGATGTTGGTCTCGACCTGGTCATACACATATGTGAAACCACAAATTATAAGCTCCTTGAATCCAAAAAGAAATGAAAAAAATAATAATAAGAAGAAAAGTAATACTAATAATTAATGTGCAAGAAATAAAAATCAAAGTCGCTATTGTCAATCCTCAGCAATGGAGCCAAAAAACTTGTTGCAGGATATAAGTGCTTCGCAATTGGTGCAAGTATACACGTCACAAGTTATAGTATAGAAAAGATGTCATCTCCATAGGGATTGATGTAACTCTATATTCCAACTTCTCGCAAGGAATAAATTGGTAATAGTAGGAGTTTGAATAAACAAAAATAAATAAGCACGTAAATAAAAGTAGACTGAGATCAAATAAAAGAGCAAGCTAGGTTATCATGATTAGAGGTATGACAATTATATGGAAAGTCTAAATAGTTGATTGTTGAGGTAACTCGATTGCCTTGACAACTGAAAATAATTCAATTGCCGTAGCAACTAAGTTTCCTCCTTCAAAGCTCGGCAGAGTGTTCTTCAATGCCTTATTGTTATTCCTTACTTCAAAGGACTGGCCAATTATGCATGCCTTTGTGATACATCCTTACGTTAACCATGAGTGGACAACAACCAATCGTGCACTCATTTTAGCCGTTTAAATTTGAATCTTATCCCTAAGATGGATTAGTCTTCACCAACGTTCGTTCAAATGAAGACCATGCACTTTTGTTTCTTGAACCTAACTTTCTTGATATTAGATAAATTGATAAACTCTCGAGATCCTCTCCCAGTTCACTCGAAATCAATTGAAGAACCAAGAATGAACAAGCTTTGAATTAAAAAGACAATCAAGCACTTAAACAAATCCAAGAGTTTTCACAGCCACAAAATCCCAACAACTCTAGCCAAATAGATTTAGTTCATGGTTGGGTTTAGAAAGAACATAATGAAGAAAATTATAAACATAAATTGAAACAAAGAAAATAAAGAAAATGTAAAAAGCCTAGCAAGAATCTCTCTCCCTCCCGCAGCGTGCATCCTCTTTGCGTTTTGGTTCTCTATTTATAGGAGATGAGTCGGCCCAATTAGTTCTTGTTGAAGAAGAATTTTAGTTGGAATAAAAGAGTAATTGCTTCTCTTTATCTTCATATTTATCTTTAAACAAGCTTCTTCTCCTCTTTAATTTCTACGTGGAAATCCAAACTTCTAGACTTTATCCATTGTTTTGTGGAGTTTGACTTAGACGAGGTGAATTTATCCAGTCATCATTATCCTGCACAAATTAACACATATCAACATTATATTTTCCACAAAATCAACCACAATGCACTATCAAACTTAACGATAAAAGAAACTATGAAATTATGCATGAATGACTAATAATGTAATTAGACCGGACCTAAATCTAGCAATAATTATGGGTAAAAGTATAGAAAATATAGTAACACAATACCCATCGCCAAGTTAAAAGCAAGTCAAATCCAACTTTTCCATTCATTTTCTTTAGCCATTCCTCAGCTCTCACGTAATTAACATTAAAATTTTCAAATTCGGCAGCTTACGAGTGTAGTTGATTAGCATAAGTAATTATATATGCATGCGTATTTTGTTGTCTCCTTTCAAGACTCTACTAAAGATCTTTTGATTGTTTGATCGGCCAGAACTCGCAATAATCAGATATTATATTCTCGGGATGACACCGTCGTAGAATGTCTGAGCTTTTGTCAACTTAGTGATGCCTGTGAAACACCACAATTCCCTTTTAAGTCAAAAACCAAACAGAATATTCAGAAAACCATGCATGATGGCAATACTTAAAGAAGCATTTCTTTTGAACCAAATACATACTTTTCTTTCTTATTTAACTGTTTTCAATGGCCTTTCATACATTATCAGAACACTTGGGATTTGGAATTTTGATGGGTTATTGATTTATATTTAATTGTTTTAATATATTCATCAGGTATTATTCCTTTATTGGCACAATAATAATATGAACAAGACGCTGTGAATTTCTGATAGACAAATATACCCTACAAGACAGCAATAGTTTTGACACCATCTTGGCAACGTGATGCCAAGTATTGTTCAAGTTCTCTTATGTACCTTCTTTGCAGATTTAGCCCATTTTACAGTTGTCCTGGCTAAAGCATCAATCGGATCCATACATTTCTTAAGGAGAGGGTCCTCTCCAGGTAAAAGATTCTGCAGTTCCTCTGAAGCAATGATGACAACATTCACAGCCCTAATCAGCAGGACCTGGATTGCAATTCTCAGTAGGTTTCGAGCCCCTTCCACGTCGCGTTGGTTCAACGACTCAATCGCCGGCATTAGAATGTGTTCCACGGTCGCCTTGTCTGGCAAAACAACCTCAAACCCCTGCAAATTCAAGCATTAGACCTTGGAAAACTTTGCTAACAGTGGAGTTCCTCTGTTTCGTCTACTACCAAGACTAAGCACTTCCTCTAAGACATTGATTGCAGATTTCGAGACCCAAAGTTTCTAGGACTGAAATTGAGCTTTCTATAACCATACAATGTATATCAATTGTATAAAGAAATTAACACAAGGGCAAGTGTTGGGTATTGGAATACCTGATTCTGTAGTTTGTCTTCGTATGTAACAACAGCAGTTTCACAAGCGGCAAGCACCCCAATCCGAACATTACTTCCAGCATCAAGTGGCTTCAGTTTTGCTTCCTTGAGCTCCCTAGCAGCACATTCCCCAATATGGAAAAATGGCAGTGTGCAGCTCTCAGATATTTCATCATACCAGGCATTTGAGATATGGCATGGCATAACAATGCATCGAGCTCCAGATTTCTCAAGAAACACTCTCTTCTGCTTCAGACTGTGGACAATAACATGTTCATAGCTCACTTCATTTTCAGCAATTTCACTTAAAGATGAATGAACCGACTGTCTGCTTCCGTCTATTGCCGGATCGCTGCAGACGACGAAAGGAACACATTCTTCCCCATTCCTCGAGCTCCACCAGACAAGTTTCTCAAGGAAAATAAGAGTGGACAAAACAGAAACCCCTCCAATTATACCTACAGTATTCGCTTGGCTAAGCAGGGAACTATGGGGCTGACTTTTTAGTTGCGCTGAAGGTGAACTTGATATCTTTTTGGATTCATAATGATCTCCATTCTCATCGGTCTGCACAAGAGTTGAAGACATTTGCACCGCGAAACATGGATTTGGTCTTGTTCTACAATGAGTTCTGGTTTTACTTAAATAACCCACAACTGATGGGCAGTTTACTTTATGGAAAGACATGGTCAAAGCCTCCATCAAACATCCCTAATGACTAAACCCTCTCTTGTAGACGGTGAAACACCTCAAATCTACTTCAAAACCTAAAAAAAAACATAACTTCAGGCCTTTCAAAAGGGAAATTTGTTAACGTTTTAACAGAAAAGAGGAAGAACCCGAAATCAAACAATCAGATACTGATTACGTTTGTAAAAAGGTAAGAGGCAGAGGGTGCATGGAGACCAGTGATCCTGTGCTCTGCAAGGATTTCTTTTATATCAGTGTATATGACAATGAATGAACAATCATATAATTATGGAAAGGAATCTCCCTACTTGTCACCGTCTTACCTATTGCAATTGCATCAATTTCCACCGTTGAAAGCATATGAGAGAGAACTAATAATTCAAGGAATGATTTAACAAATCCAAGTAGAGACACACATCCATCACCTTTGGTCCAAATTATTTTTTTACCATTTTCCCGAAAACAATGTGACAGTGATGGCAGCAAATTGTCAGGCTCCGCTGTCAGAGGGAAAGTCCCCAACCATGGCTGCTTGTAGAAGTTACTGCTGTAATTCTTGCTCGTGTTGAAACAATTCTCACTGGACTGGGTTTTTTTCTTTTACCATTTCAAGGGTTTTATGATGATTGGATTTGCTGTATGATAATGATATAAACATATGAGCATAGCTGACAAAGACAGCTTGGTTAATTTTTATCGACGAACAATCTACAAAGGACCCATTGCAAAGGGTTTTGTCTTTCGTGGACCTGTGAGAGAGATGATTATTGTTTCAATAGAATCGACACGCAGATACAAAGTTCCAGTCCCGATCTATCTCCACTATTCCATAGGGTGAATTCGAGTTAATTGGGTTGAATTTATAAAATATAAATTCAGATTAATTAAATTAAATTTTTATTTAATTTTTTGCTTAAATTTAAATATGTATAATATTACGATGCTGGTTGATTTTAATTTAAATGATCTTTTTTATTTGTATAATATATATATATATATATATGATGTCATTTTTTAAAGAATATTTTAAGGATAAATTATGATGAGAGCATAAATAAGTAAAAGAATTAATTGAAATGAAAATTTTGCAAAGTTGTAGTTGAATGAACATACTGAACAAAATAAAAGATTGAAGAATTAAACTGAAAAATAAGAAATTTATTGTCAAAAAGAGGAATGTGTTACAAGTATGTTCAATAATAGTTGACGAGCAAGATTTAACTTTGGTTAAAAATGAACTTAAAGCATAACATAAATTGAAGAAACAAGAATATTAGGAACAGATTTACAAAAAATTAAATTATTTATCTAAAAACTCAATCCTGAAATTGGAATTACAAATCTAATTTAATTTGAAAAAGTTGACTCAAATGGCTTTTTATTATTTACTCTTATGTACCAGGATTCCATCCACTGGACAATGCTTCTAATTTGATTATGATATTTTCTTTAATGGTGTAAGTCTATTACAGGAACCCCATAGACGTTCAGTGCCCTGTTTGTAATCATTTCCCAGTGTTAGTTTGGGTTGGTTCTTAGTGCTTCTAATTGATATAGTAATTTTCTTCAGGAAAAATAATGATGGTTAATTAATCATTGAATTTTCATGTTGGCCTCTTAACATCAGTCTTACCTCTCATGATCCTTCTGCTGAATATTGTAATATTCATATACAATACATTTTTTGTGGCAGGAAATTTCAGATCTGCAATTGACTTCTGCAATAGTTTCTACCTAATAATTGCAAGCAATCTCACCAAAGAAAGTGATTTATCATGTACCTACAGAAACAAAGAACCCCTGTGCAGGCACTATTTCCACCGAGGTAAATTTATCTGGAAGGAAAAATACCTTCTCTTTTTTCACACACAAAAAAAAAACGTGTCATTCATGCAATTTTTGACACCATGTAAAAGAGGAAATTAAACTCTAGCTAAACTATTGATCGTGGAGTCTTGCTCCACTTCCAGCATTTTTATCGTCTTGGACGGTCTGCTCCACTTCAGTGGGGTAGAGTAGAATTTCCAAGAACCAAACAGTAGCTTCCACGCAAGTTTCGCCATGCCATCCGCCACCATATTTCTTTGACGAGGGATGCGTTGAAATCTCAAGTTCCAATTTCGCTGAATCGACTCCAATATGTGGCACCAAATGGGAAAGAACATATCACTACCTGGTTCCAACAAGATGCAAGCTTCTTTACAATCCACTTCTACCCCCAGGTTCCTTTTATGCATGTCCCATGCAAGGTTCAATCCTTCCAATAGCCACAGAGTTTTGCTTCGAGGACCGTGCAGCTCCTAATAGCTTTCATAAAGTCTATTAGCCAATAGCCATTCGAGTCGCTCAGCACCATCGTGAGCTGTTGTTCCAGATATTGTCCATCTTGCACCATCGGTATTCAATTTATACCATCCAAATGGCGGCCGTTCCCAGTTTCGTTTGCTAGTTTATTTTTTTGGATAAATTGAAATCTTATTATCCAAGAAAGCAGTCAAAGCCTGCTACAAAAAACAAAACAAAAACAAAACAAAACAAACGAAACACAGCAGCCCTTCCTACTTAAGGAAGAGTACATCCCCAAGCATTACATAGAGCCTGGTTTACAGCATCAAACCTAATGCTCTTCCTATACACCTTAATCCTAACAACACCCTTTATGATAACTACAATCATATTTACACCTCTTCTAGAATTCCTAAACTGCCTAAGATTCCTTTCTTCCCAAATATAATAGACAAAATCACACCAAGCAATTTTCAACACATACACCAAGAGAGATGTGCCTTAGAGTCTAGAAACAGCCCAAAGCAACTCCTCAATTCCATGTCCCCACCGCCCTACGAAATCCACACAGCCTCAGAACTGTCTCCCAAGCCTCCCTGAAAAAAGAACATTCGAAGAAAATATGATCCCTAGAATCCTGCCCCCTACCGCCACACATCCTGCATCCAGTATCAACAATAATCCCCACTCTTGACAGTCTGTCAGCCGTAGTAAGCCCATCAAGGACTGCCACAAGAGACAGCGGAATGCTTTGGGACACTCATGGATAAGCCTCTGCCATTTAACTTTATCCCTTTTTACTCTAATCTCATCCCAGAACCACCTTGCAGTAACCCCTCCCCAGTCAGACCTGCCACCAACCAAATGCCTAGCCTCCTCCCTAAACCTCAAGATCTTCCTCAAAACCCAATTAAAATGATCCCTACATTCCACTTGCCTTCGTTTACTAGTTTAGCATATTTGTAACATTTAATTATTTGATTAATTAGTAATTGTTAAATATCGATTAAAATTTTAGTTAAAAAATAAATTAAATTTTCTTATAATTCTACTAGTCGAAGATTATTTGATGTTTAAATTAAATTAAAAACCTTTGGGTTCTTTTAACCTTAAGCCACATGAAGCATGGATAAGATAAGGTCACTGGCAATGCCTCTCCCTCCAACGTCAAAGATTTTTGTTTCTTTTGGCTTTGGCTTTGCATCGAGGTAAGAAAGAAAAGGACAGTAAGAGTCAGGAGGGTGTTTTCATCTTTTACAAATAAGAATTCTTGTCAAAGGTGGAAAGAAAAATAGGAATTCTGCATTTATTTTCAACTTATAAAGAAAATCATATGTACATATGTTATTGTCAAATTTAAATTTTTACGTTTTAAATAAAATAAAGGAGGAAAACATAACAGAAAGCACTTTCCAGGAAGAAAAGATGGTTTGCTTAAACCTGAGGGCACGCACTTCTTTTGTTTGAAAATGAAATGAAATTTTCTTTTGTTCTGATACTTGAAATGGAAATGACTCTAACCTGGAAATGTAATCGTCTGTTTGAGTGTTTGTCCTGGTTGGCGTTTTTCTTTGAGGGAGCTACAGCTTTAAAATCAAACTCTAAACTGCTGGAACCTTGAACCTGTAACAACTCAATAAGATAAAGTACTCTACCAATAAGCCGGCGAGAAAATATCAAACAGGGTAGAGAACCAAAGACTGAAATTACTTGCATGATCATGCAGCTTTAGAATCCATGGTTGAATTGCATGGAATGTTGATGAAGCTTTAGCGGGAGTGGTTTTCGTCTCCATCATGCAAGCTAACCAAGTCCATCAGTGTTGAGTATAGTACACCCAAGTTTAAATGACCCAAAAACTTTCTATACTCGAAGGTATCATCACACATTTCTGTTTGAAGCTTCCCATCCTCTGCAAATCCATCTTCCATTACTAACCACCAAGAGATGCCACCTTCAGTGACTTCTGGGTCCACATCAGCCACCAGAGTAACAGTCTCCCTCTGTTCTAGCTCAAAAGTCACGCTCAGAAAATCTTGGTTTGTTTTCACTCCCACCATAAGAGCTTCCTCACGAAGCCAACCAATAACTTGGCTTGCAACCTGTAGCCCCAGTCAAGGACATGTCATTAAGGACTACATCAAAAAATATCTAGACATATGAACATGCAAGCATCTTCTAATCACTTCCAGAGGAATGTGAGTAAACAAGATAACACAGCTTAGACTCTACACTAACCTCACCTAATAAGAAAATGCTAAAATAGACAAGTTCACAATTAATTATTTGTGATTATGCGAGAAAAACCTATTTCATTATCAGTTACCATATACTGCGTACGATAGGAGAGAAAACTAGGGGCAAACATCTTTTACTTTTACACGTCACTTTCTTCTCATGCTTCTATATCATTAGCCCCCACTTCCCACTTAAGCAAAGGAACCTCCTCCATATTATTGTCTAATCATGTCCGAAACACTCTAACTTGATTGGTACCTACATAACCAAGTAGAGCAAGAAACTTGTACTACCCTCATTAACTTTCAATGCATAACTAAGTCTGCCCTAATTTTGATTATGATAATACAAAATCTTTAGTTTTACACAAACAATAATTTAAATTATCTAAACCACCAAGACTTGGTAGACAGTTGTTTCCATACCATATTCTAAATCTGTTTCAGTTACAAAAGACGTCTAACATGTAATTATGCTAATTAAGTATGACTAATGATTTATTTCAGCTTCTCAGCATAGGAAGGGGTAAAGACTTATACTGCCAACAGCAGAGAGAGTACATTCAAATATCTGCTAAACGATATAATCTTCTTCAAATAACCGAGTAACAAACATTTTAATCTTCTCATTCCAATGTTAGGTCATTGATTAGCCTCATTACATTAATTGTATGCAGAGATCAAATTACATGCAGATCATGTCAGTAATAACAGTCAATCTAAACCTTAAAAACAGTGGTTGCAGAATTATTCTAGACCTGTCCATGGCCATTGGACCGATCTAAATAATATTAATGACATCATTCCCCCAAATTTACAAAAGCAACCTACCTGCTGCAGTATTATAACAGGAAGATCAACCAAGTTGCAGTCATATTTGTTTAAAGAACTAATGTACTCAGAACTTTTGAACAGGCCAACAAATTAGGAGCACCTTCACCTTCAACATTGATACGATCATCATTCAGCATCACCTTGGTACCGAACTGTAATTTTACAGAATCCTTGAAGTTCTGGAAGTCTGATTTCGAGGATTGGAACTCTGCATGAAGAATGGACTGAGGAACTTTCATAAAGATTGTCCAAGATGATCTCCGGGAATGCCAAGTTGGATGCGTCATTAAATGAAGATATGGGACCCTGCAAACCTATAAATATCATGTGAAAATTTATTAAGGAATAGGAAAAATAAAATCCAAAGAGAACTTTTAGTAATCCACATAAAATGGTTAATGAGGAAAATACCACATTTTCCAGCTCCATAAGAACTCTGTTAGAAAAGATTCTATGACCCAAAGACGGACAAAAGTGGCCCAGAAGACCGGATCCATCCTTTCCTGATTGACCAGATACTCTAGTACCAGATAAAGTTGGTTCATCCTTCACTTTTAGAAATGCATGTTCAAGAACAATTTGCTGCAGTAAATTTCACAACTGATACGATTAGGGAAATCCCATTTCTTTTTCCCTTTAGGAATATCAGGTTTTCCCTCTCCCAACTTCACATCATCAGATGAGTCCAAGGATACAATTGCAGAATCTACATTCTGCGTATTGGCAATGTCAACAGCCTGATCATCACCTTCACTAGATGGCACAAGTGATATGAATAAAGAGGTTCCTTGACCCATGCTTAATTGTAGATAATTTTCCCATATTCCAGTAACACTGACTCCAACAGGTTGGTTGAATGCTTCACAATTCAACATATGGAATACCTGTCAAAGCAACAAATACTAGTAAGAATGCATATTAGTCACAAAAAGGCTGAGAGAAAGCAAAGTCTACCTGATCATTGAAGATTGATTGATGAACTTCGCGAAGGAGAAAATGTGTTTCTTTGACATATTCATCATCAGTCATTGAATCTTTCCCAGTGCTTTTTTCGTGCTTCCCAACTGAGCCATGTGTACTGATCTTATTCAATTCTTTTGGGTCATCAGCAGAATGCACACCAAGAAAACCAAAATGAAGAGAGTGGCATCAATTTGGAGGTAAGTTGATAGCCAACATTCCAGCTGAATCATGTTCAATGTGAATACTAGAAAAAGAAGATTGTCGAGATATTGCTGTTGAACCATATGATGAATTGTCAAAAAGATCAATAGTGAAGACTTCATTGCTAGAAGCTGCACCTGCCACTCGTTGTCGTTTAACTTTCCAGTTTTGCTGCAATCTATTCAATTGTTAGGAAATAAGAGAAGTAGTGCATATAAAAGAACAAAGCTTCCACGAAAAGAAATTGCAAATTTAGCTTATAGAATGAAGGTAAAGAACGTGAAACATGATAACAACCAATTTTCAGAATAATATTCTTTTAAGCCAATTCAGAGGGATACCTGATAAGAGCACCGTAAAATCTTGCTTCCCTAGCAATCTGTTGTTCCAAAGCTTTGGCAGACTGTTTGAAGTATTTTCCCAGATGCTGCGATAGAAATTAAACTCAATAAGGATATTCGCAAAAATTCTCTGGTACCAAGACAAATAGACATTTTCAGTGGCAATGGTAGTTACAATCACAAATCTTAAACAACTCAAACTTAAGCTGAAGAGGAGTTGAAACTTGAAAATATCACTTCTGTTCTCCAAAAAAGGAAGAATACCATGTAACATTGCAGCTTGGTTGCAGTAGATACGGCAAGATCAGACAGGAGCTCATTAGGTAATGGTTTTGGCCTTGTCATGCCAGCCACCGTTACAGCGTCGTTAGCTTCAACCTTTCCAAAAAGAAAGAATAAAAATCATATATTTAAATGACTTCTCGTTTACCATTCAAAGCAGCAGCACGATCCTCTTTTCGAATCGAACTTAAAGGAAACGGAAATGAAACAAGACAAAGAAGTTACTGAAAACTCCAGAAAAGAAATATTCACCTGAACTCTGTTGCGTTCAGAATTCATTCATTCAAGGATAAAGACAATGATGTGGCAATAGAATTTCAATAGTTAACACTCTCATATTTTTACTTGAGATGAAAAGGAGAAAGAAACTAAAGATCAATACGAAATGCCATTAAATTCAACTCAAGTATTCATATATGATGTGCATTGTTTTACTTTTGATTCGTATAAAACTAATGGTAAATTTTAAATTTTATTAAATTTTAATCAAATGTAATTAAGCAACAATAGCCGAGTGAAGCAGCAACAGCTATGGAACTTACAGTGTTGATAAGGTCGATGATGACGGAAAGCTCCTGATGAGCCAATTGGAGATTCTCCGTCATGCTCTTCCATTGCCACGTGGCGGAGGCATCTTTGGAGCTCTTCTTCTTCCTCTCCCTTTGTTCATCGTCCTCCACAGCCCACGCAAGTCTATACGCCGTATTAGCGAGACTCGTTTTTCGTCGTATCCCGAATCGCTATGAAATACAATAATTTAAAAAAAAAAACAGAAAAGTTAACATTGCCAAGGTCATCAGTTAAGGAGCGAGGAACTTGATCGGGAAGAGACTCTTACGGAGGGTAGTGTTCGAGGCCGTTTTCTTCGATGCATTGAGCCGTTTAACGGAAAGCTTGTCCAAGGAGACTTCAAGGTTTCCGTCCATTTCTTTTTCCCGTAAAATCCGAGAGGAAAATTTAAGGATGAAGAGCGTAGAAGAAAGCGCTGGTTTCAGTTTCAGAGCTCATACTCGATAGTTTATGAGACTGAATAGGAGAAACGTCTACTTTGCCCATGGAGTTGTAGTATGAAGTATGGACTGATGAATAGGTTAGGTTACTTAGGGCCGGTAGAAACAAAGGTTAGGTTTGACTGGGCCTGGGTTCGTATAGATGGATGCAAACGTCATACAAATAACCCAATTAATTCAATTATTGATTAATTTGATTCAAAATTTATTTATTTGGATTAAAATTTGTTGTAATTTAATACTATTGATCAATCAATTAGTTTAAATTTAAATCAATAGATAATAAATCTAATTTTTTTTTCGTTAACAGATTTAATATCTAATTATCCGATCAAGTAATCAAATTAAATTTTGATTTTATCGATTAATTAAGTTAAATCCAAATAATAAACACCCCTAGTACTCAGTTCTAGAGATTCTCAATCATTTAACAATGAGCGCTTAAATACCGTGAGTTATTAGTATTCGAACCCATAACCTCTAATAATAACAAATTAACCATCATCTTTGTTCTTGCTCAAGGCATGATTTCAAACATTGGATTTGGGGTAATTTTGTTTACATAATTTATTCAGCTGGATGATAATGTACCACCTGACTAGTTATGACCTCCGGCAAGGAACAAAGATGCAAAGATATGGATAGGACCGCAGAGATTTTATGCATTAGCAGGCTTTGAACACCTTAAGAATTGAGACCAGTCAACACTAAAACTCTTTGTATAGCTGTGGTGCACTAGAGTAGCTAAACACCAACGCCAACTCTTCTCTCGCATGTTTTTTTCTAAGTAAACTCTGATAAAACGTCATATACCAACGCCTACTATATTTTGCTTACGTTGAGATTAATCGCTGAAAGTCATTGGTTCAATTCAATATTCTCTGGGGCAATCAGCGGTGGACGTACGCGTTACGTGCATTTGGAGATTAATGATAAATCCAAGAAACATATATCTAAAACCGACGTCGAACTACTGTAACGATTATCTGAATTCTGAAGTAGATTGCGTAGTGCATGCAGTAACATTGAACAGATTAAAATCTTATCCAACTGACTATTTCAAGATAAGAAACTTTGAACGCCTCTGTTTGGGTTGAAAAGAAATTAAACGTGGAGAGTTGTTAGAACATTGGAGGAGTAGATGGTACTAGAATTTTTGCTGAAAGCCTGAACAACTTGGATTGCAATACCATGCTTGAAGAATCAAACACAAGTTGTCAACCAAAGGGAAGTAAAAAACCAATTTGCTTCTCTTGACAAGAAAGAAACGTGTCTCATCGGAACCAACTGTCCGATGGAGTTTTAGTTTTTGTATTACATGTCTTTCCACGGTCAAACAAATTGTCCCCTCAGATCCGGAGCCGTATAATGGCCAGCATCATCCACCATATTAGGAGATTAATTTTATTATGGGGACGTAATTATAAATCGTAAAAAGAATATGATGAATTTATTGATAAACTTAATAAGTACAATAATACTTTTTAAAAATAATAAATTTATTTAAATATTTTGAATTAAAAAGATATTTTACAGTTTCTTTAAAATTTGGATATTAATAAGATAATATTCTATTATTTAAAATTTTATAATCCATTAAAATGTGAATACAACCTCTGCTGCATATAGAAAAGAATACAACAGTTGTTTACGTTGTTCGTTATTGTTTAGCTCAAGCCGAAGAATTCCGGGAAGAAAAAAATGGAGAATCCTCTACAGCTGAAGTGCTTGAATCACGTTTCACTATCGTGTAGATCAGTTGAGAAATCCGTGGAGTTCTATCAGGATGTTCTAGGGTTTTTTCCCATCAAAAGACCCGGTTCCCTTGATTTCTCTGGTGCATGGTAATTTAAATTTAATTCCACCAGCAAGGTTCTTTAAACCATTTGCATTCTTGTCATTCTTTTTGGGTTAAAATATTGATTCCTAGTGTTGTGATTGGATAGGCTGTTCAGCTATGGTATTGGTATCCATCTTCTCCGATCAGAAAATACTGAAAGCATGCCTAAGATTGGACGTATTAATCCCAAGAACAATCATATTTCTTTCCATGTATGTTTTATATATTGCATATGCTAACAATACATGAATATTGGAGAGAATACGTTCTTATAGAAATTAATCAATTGCAGTGCCAGTGCGATAGCATGGAGACATTGGAGAACAAATTGAAAGAGCTGAATATAGAATACGCAAAGGGCAGTGTAGAAGAAGGTGGAATCCGAGTCGATCAACTCTTCTTTCACGATCCCGACGGTAACATGATTGAGCTATGCAACTGCAACAACATACCTATAATTCCTCTGCCCGTCGATGCTATCCAGTCATGTTCTCTGACCAACTGCAACGCACGACGACAACGGCAGCAACAGCAACAACTACAGCAACAGAAGATTGAGCATCCAGTAGAAATCTAGTTGTTTATGTGCTGAAACTCTGCCAATGTGTCAACATGTTTATTTATTTATTTATTTTTTGCCACATGAATTCAAGATTCATTTGAGCCTGTCAGGTTATGTGCTGGAACTGTTCCAATCAGTGATATAGGAAGAGTTTTTTCCCCCCTAATCAACTGCCATCCTGATAAATTGTTTACTGTGTCGAGATTTGGGGGCGTCACAATATTCCAACAGAACAAGGGGGGCCCTTAACAGCTTTGGAAGCTCAAGGCCCACATGAAAAAATGAAGTTAAAATTATTAGAATTATTCTTAAGATAAACAACCAAAATCCAAAGACTTCAATCAACATTCATGTCATCGAAACATGTAAATATATGATTGCATAATCTTACGGTCCATGGCTTCGATCGCTTGTCTCCAAAGACCAATGTCATGAGGGGCCATTCTTGTAGATCATGTCATTGCCTCCAAATCACATATATAAGATACTGAAGAATATTATCCTCCATATCTTTCTTTATTAATTTGCATTTGTTCAGAATTCATTGACTTTGATTCACGGACTCCAATTCAGTCCATAACCCAATAAGTAATAATCCTTGAGCATTTGAACAAGTGAAATATCAACTAAGAAATTTTTATATATACAATAAATTACGGACTCACTTTTTAACTTTGCAAAGCAAGAAAAAAGCAAATCCTGATACACATGCTTCGCCCATGCTTCGAAGTCAATTCCACTGAAATCGAGAGAACGTTGCAATGTGAAGCGTGCTAGCTAGTCTGGAAGGATGAAAGCCATGAAACAAAAAATAATTGCAGGCTTTTCTATCCTTTAGTTTAATAGCCGACTTCTGACATGTTAATAAATAGGAGGGCTAAATCTTAATCTATGTGGTCCAATCATACAAGTGATTGAAATATATAAAAAGTAATTGAAGGTAAATTATAAATTATTCTAGGCAGAGCCAAAATCACACCTATATGGTTATATTAGTTGGAACATAATTTCTTAATAGATTGAAAACTCATTATCTAGAATTAGTTGATCACTGCTAATCTGTCTTTTATTACCGGAACTATACCCATCATATTTTTTTCTTACAAATTCTGAATCGACCAACATCGCACACTCAGTTATGATGTGTGACTCTCTCAACTGAGATTTTATGCATACACGAGAACTTCAACCTAAGACTTTACTTAAGTGATATCAAACTGTTTACCACTAACCAATCTGTTAATTAGAATTATACCCATCATATTATTGTAATTTTATCTTAATTTTTCGTCTAATCTACAAAGTATAATCCCAACACAAATATAATCATTTGAAAGTGACAGTTCCGTTAGGTAGCCTAATGGAAGATCCCCATGTGGGTGCCGGCTCTTCACAAATATGCCCCCCCCCCCAAACTCTAAATCAACTCTAACCCAGACACTCGGACTAAACCTTGCATGTTACAGAAAAAGGCCCATCAAATCTCTTCAAAGCAATCATCACCCTTTAATTTATCCTTTATCACAGGCAACAACACATGGTTTGCTTATATAAATTATTCCGTCCACTTTCTAATCGTATTATTATTTTCTATATGGCTGGTAATGACTCCCAGACACCTCCCCTTCTCACATTATATATATATTTATGCACCTTCGTGGCTTGACTTCATAGACTAATACAATATTATTAGAATAAGACACAGTGAGAGAGAGAGAAATTAATGGCTTCCAGAGAGAAAAAGCAGAAGAAACTAATAAGTGGTTTCTTTAGCAATTTTTATAGGTCAAGTACACGAAGTCAGAAGCCAAAACCCGAGCCTTCTGTAGCGGCAAATAACAAGCCTGTTTCACCGAGTTTGTTGTTGAAGAAACTAGAAAATGGCCAAACTGTAGACAGGGGTGGCCAGAAGGGAATCGAAAAAGAAGGTATCGAAGGAGGAAAGGTGGTTGTTGAAGGAAGAAAGTCAGTATCCCACGTCGAGACGAATCTGTTATCAGTGATCTCGTTTCTTCAGGTGAAAGTTTTGGTTTCCGACATGCCCGGGTTCATGCAAGTGCATGCCTTCCGCTCTGCCAGAAGAACATACGATAGTTTGGAGAAGTTTAGCTCCAGGCACATGGCTTATAACATCAAGAAGGTATGTTCCAAAAACCTCAACTCTTTCACAAGCTCTGCATTTTCAAGATCAGTTTAGCATTGTACATGTAGATTCATATAAAAACGAATAAGCTCTTTTAATCGATTCACAGTTTCACAGTATGTAATGACAGTGGATTTATCTAGCTAGGTAGGTAGATTGATTATGGAAGTGTTTCTTTTTGGAATTGCCTGAGTTTGAATGATTGAGGCTTATTCACGGAACCTCACGAGTCACAAGGAAGGAGACAATACTCTGCAGGACAGATAGAAATGATGACTTTCTTTCCAATCTGTTTCTTTCAGCAGAATCTAGGTGTTAAGTCGCACATGGAACCCTTGACTCTTGTATTTTTGGCTATTCCTTACATTCTTGAAAAATGATAAAAAAAAATACAGCTTTAATATGTATATATATATATAGCAGAATAAAAGAGTTTCAGTTCTGAAACCTCAAGTATGGGAATCCATAGTGAGATGAGACCTGATCCAACACACCATGTGTAAAAACAGCAAGAGGACCCTCAAATTCAAATCAAGTAACTTTTCTTTTATTTTTTCTTCATTTTCCCTTTGAGTCATTTGCATGGGTAGAACAATGGAATAGTATATATAATGTCGAGTTAATGTCCAATCTGTACCGTGAGTTCTTTTTTTAACCATTTTAGGCATTCAATTTATCTTCTTTTTATCCTTTTATATATGTCTTACGGCCAACAGTTTGGGCTTTTTTTATACAGGAGTTTGATAAAGTTTATGGACCGACCTGGCATTGTATCGTGGGATCAAATTTCGGCTCATTTGTTACACACTCAACGGGTTGCTTCCTTTATTTCTCAATGGAGAAACTGTACATTTTAATATTCAAAACTAAAGTTCGTAGGGTTGCGAATTAGACAATTGAAGGCTACTAATCAAATATAGGCCCCTGTTCTCCCCTCTATTTGTTTTATCGAATTGGATGTCCCTTGGCATGATGTTTGTAAATGACAAAATCACTGTAACAGTGTACGATTATTATGAATTTCTACATGAATTATTGGCAGCCAGACTGGACCCTTTTGGCACCTCTGTGGCTGCTGATAGGAGGAGTGTGATAGCAATGCGTGTAAATAGGTGGCTTGATGGGCTTGTCCTTTTTGACGTAACTTCAAGATGAAGTGCTGATAATTGAAGAATTTATAATATACATTAACTTACAAGAATGACATTTAATTTATTATTAATTTAGAAAATGAACCGAAGCCCAAGTGGCAGAAGATGAGGAGAGCAATTGTTGAATTTGATGGGAGTGGTTTGGAACCATTTTGGGTCATAAATGATGGGATCGGTGGGCGCCTCATCAATCAAGCTATGGACTATCGGCTAACGAACAAATTAAAAGTCGGCTGCCTTACCAGTCCAAAATGAATAAATTCATTTATTGAAGGGGGTTTGGAATTTAGTAGCTCAATTTTACCTGAGTTTCTGTTGGGATACATTGAACCTTTAAGAACAAATTGAAATGGAATCAACCCAAAGCTCAGGGGAAATTGAAAGAGAAAAGGAAAGCATCTCTATAACAAAATCCCATGAAACATAAGCTGTTGAAATTCTACACGAGAACAGCACACATATAATTTGAAATGGAATGTGGAAAGCTGCGTATCACATTAAAGTAAACATAAACAAAAAAATTATGTAGTGATCATCAGGCCTTGCGCTTGTTTGATCTTCTTTTCTTGACGGCATCTGGTTTGCCAAAAACCCCACAAAAACCGCAACCGGATAGCTTTGGAGAAGGAGGATCCACGCTAGGAGTAGCCGCCTTGGTCGTGCGGTAGGTATGTCCGCCGCTGCCTTCGTCTGATCGGCTTCGTCTCCCTCGGCTGCTTTCTTTATTTTCTGTCATTTGGTTCAAATCCCCCGATACGGCCTTGTTGTCCCATACCAAACCCGACGATCCTTGCCTCCTAAATGACGTCGTAGACCTCTGCAAACCCTCCATCTCTTCTTCAAAAGTCTTTTCCTTCTTCTCTGGTTTATGCTCTGGAACTCTGTGGCGGTTGGTTATAGGTTTTTATTGGTACAAGGTGAAGGGACGCTGGGTCCGGAGGTACGTGGTGAAGTGCGACTTTTTCAATGTGGGAGAGAGAGAATGACAAGTATGGACTTTAATGAGTAAAAAACAAGTGGATTTTTGGTCTGCTATTTGAAACACCGAAGAGCTGACGAATTCACAATAATAAAATAAATATATTTCAAAACATTTACCAAAACTCTTCTCTCGGTTTGTGTTTTCGTGTAATACATAAATTTATTAAATGCCTGAATAATTGAATTTAATTAAATAGAATAGCACCAAGGCTTGGTCCAAAAATATTTTAAATTACCTCACACTTCCGCCAACTACAGACCAAAGACGATACATAAAGTATTTGAAAGTTTTAATCATTGTAAATACAATAATAGAATTAAAAAAGGTAATAAGTTTTGACCATTTAAAGTCAAGTTTATTCTTAGGTCACAGAAAATATGACATACAAAAGCTAATTCACATCTTCAATTACTTGAGAAAAAAACCATCAATAATTAATCTATTAGTTCATTAAAGTCGAGATTTTTCAGCTGTGATCGGAAATGAAACATAAAATTAGTTCGTTTGTCTCTCTTGTTCCGCAGTAAACAAAATTGTGATTGTACTGGAACCCCATTAATAAATTCATTTTGCCTTCCCTTTCTTGAATTGAAAGACCCTGCTCCTCCCTTCTTTCCAGTCTTCTTATGAGGTTGCTTTTTTGGTTTCAGCTTGTTTGTGGTCGATGAGGACTTCCCTTCTTGATTCCTTTTACTCCTAGCTTTCTTCACGTTATACATCGTAACAGCCTGATCTCAAAAATAACATAAAATTAAATTAAAAATCATTCTCAGTTTAAAAATGCATTTCCATTTTGGAATATCAACTGATGAACCTAAGTTGGCCAAATCATATGGCTCAAGCATACCTTGTCAACATCGAGTATCTCGTGCGAATGCTTAGAGATAAGCTTATTTAGAACACTCTCAGTTTGTTCCTTCTCTCACGAGCCTATCCCTGATCCTTCGACCAACAGGTAAGAACTAACAAAAGTACAAAATGACCATATTAGAGCATGCCATCACAATTCATCAGAGATATGTACACTAAAGTGAAGGCCAAGGATGCAAACCTTGCGATGCTTTCCTTGCTTTTTAGCAGGCTTTTCTCCATCAAATCTCCCCCCCCCCACTAGCCGTAGAAGTGGCGGCCATCCCAGCAACATTCCCTAATTCATCTTTCGTAACTTTCTTAGGTGGAGCCTGTGTTCCTGTTATGGACAGAGCTGTAGCAGCAAGCTGAACATGGCTGCAGCAAACCACTTCAAGTTAAAAATAAACAAAAACATTAAAAATAGCCAGACTCTAGCATCCGCAAAAAGATAAAGTATCCTCTAAAAAGTTACAAGAATCAGATGAGAAGCAATTACATGAAACTCAACCAAAGAGCTAGAGTTTTTTCAATGCAAGCTAAAGCAACCGCTAGAGTTTTCTCATCAAGAACTAGAGCAGTTAGGATGAAAATAATGCCAATAGGAAAGAATCAACAATGACTTCAAACTCATTGATGTTTATAAGAAATTCCTATGACTATGGTCAGCAATCATAGTCTAACCCCTAAAGTGTTAAAATAACATAAATGTTAGGGTGTAAAGGAATAGTATTAATATCATAGAATAGGACTTAGAGGCTAATGCAGCATAATGAATTAATGATGCTAGATGAAGAATAGGCTAAGAGGAGCCATTTATACCAACAATATCTCAAATATGATTAAGCTATCAGTTTCTTGTTGAATATAATAATTGTGATTGTACATATAGAAAACTACAATGGATAGGAAAAACCTTGGCAAAGCACCAACTTTTGCAGCTTGCTTCAATTTCTGGAGGCGATTCTTCTCTTGTTTATCAACTCGTTTCTTCTTATAATCTTGTCTTTTAGCAAAAGGATCCACTCCAGGCTCTGCAAAATAAAAACAACAATGATCAACAAAAAAGTCAACTATATTTCTTTTCTTCCAAGCAAGGAAGGCAACTCATTAATTACTCACCATCAGTCATCTTGGCCTCGATGATTGGTATATCTTTATCATCATTGACAAGATCATAACCAAAACAACGTTTCCATGTACCAGTCTGTTCATTCCATACAACTTTCTCCCTTTTTACGTTTCTTTATACCTAAAAGATATCTCAAAAGAGAACAACCAAAAAGTAGAGAATCAGCAGACCCATGGAAAATGAGATTTAACTCTAAATTCAAACATAGCCATGTATGACAGGTGAAATGATTTACATTTCCTTTTAGCAAACTCCTCCCATTTCGTGGGAGGTTTAGGCTTCGGAAGCTGAAAGCACAAGCCAATAAAGCATTTCAGGTTTCACGAAACCTTACAAACTAGAATTTTCAATGCATATAAATAACCAAAAAAAAAATTCAAATTCATTTGGTAGGATATACTTGTTCTTTAGTCTTGGTTTACAGAAGTCCAAAATTACAGAATTAAAAATGAATTAATTATAAGGGTAGGCTTACATGCTTCTCCCTATGAAGTTTGTTGGGGGAGGCAGCTTAACAAGCGGTCCATCTACATCCTCAGTTTTTTTTCTCAGCAAAGGACAATTTATTAAATTAAATAAAGAGTCAAAGTTCAACTTATGAGCCTCATTAAAAACCTCCCTATTCTAATTGGAGGAAAAGAGTACTACATAAGAGAACAAAACAAACGCATCGAACCAAAAAAAACAGAACCCAGATGCACAAGAAACCCACCCCCTACAAATTCACACTCTTGGCCATAAAAAAAAACATAACATTACAACCATCAAAACGCTCAAAAGTAAAAACCAACAAAACAAATCCAATCGACAGAACAAAACTCGACACCAGGAAACTCATACCGAGACATAAAAACATTTCCACACACTCCAGAGTGGGCTACCAAAGTAATTCTCGAAGAAGATTACGCTAACACAAACAATACTATGGAATCCAAAACAAGGTCTTTCCTAATATCACCAAGCTTGAAGTCATGAATCTATCAACAAACCAAACAATAACCAACCAATCAACCATACCACAATCGTCTTTCACCCAGCAGTGCAAATACAACACCAATGGTAATGGCTCTTCCTTAATTATTCCTACTAAAAAACCTCCACTTAATATTCATCAGAACAGTATCTAATTGACACAAAAATCCAGCCCTTGAAACGTTGAACAAACACTGCTCAATAGAATACAATACATTGTCCGAGACCCCTAAGGCAAACAAAAATGATCGAAATCATGCCACCACAAAAACCTCCTGCAATACTATCATTCCCCACAATATAGACATCTTACAAAACAAAAGATCCAAAATTTTCCAGCTTATCAAGGCCATTCACAATCCAACTTTCTCAAGAACAATGATACTTAAATTCAGCACTTTAACCTAAGATTGAAGAAATCCACCATATCGTCTCGGTTTCCACAATTTTGAATTCAACAACGTACCAACAACAACCAGCTACCATAACACCATTGACAATTTTTTTGGACACACTCCATCTCATACCAGCAGAACCAAAACTTCTGTCAAAACAGCAGCAACAACCTCTGTTCCATTCCAGACTCGAAGATAACAAACAGATAGTACAATCACTAAAACATTGAAGAAACAGCCAAATACTCTTTCCTTACAACCCCCAGGCATGAACAACCATGAATTAAACACACGAACTCTCTAATTACACCACAAAGCCAGCATAGTAAAGAAGAAAATATAACAGATTTACAACCAGGATAATAACTTCTTTTCAAAACATCCCCTTATGAAGACAACTAAAATTCAATGGACATAGATTGAGATTCACCTTCCAATTCCTCCAAGGCTATTATTTCTCGAACCAACTTCTCTTCTGAGCCTTTGAACTCTATTCCTAATTCTCTACCAATCTGTAACATTAACATCGCTTCCCTCTTTAGTCTCTGGCATCCTGCTTGTATGTCAAAATCAGATAGGGACCTACCTTCAAGTTCATTCAATTCTTCTTCGCTCTGTATCTTCTTCTTACTTTTCTTCATTCGACAAATTCTATTCTTCCTTTTTGAATTTACGAATTTCTCCTGAATGCTTTGAATAGAACTGTATTTTTTGTTTTTCCTCGCCTTTGCTCTTTGGATCTGCCTGGATTTGAGAATTAAAGTATCCTCGCTCAGCTCTTGGTTTGAGAGACCCATATTAACCACATCCTCCACTGCCCTCGTATCTATTCGACCTTCCCATATCTTCAATTCTTTAAAATTTTCCTTTATTTCCTCAGTTGAAGGCAAGTTAAAAAGACTATCTGCAACGTCTTGAACTAACTTGGTGCCCTCCTGTAAACATTCCTTCACTAGCTCATCCCTAAACATATTGTCCAGCAGACATATAAGATAAAGGAAAGGAACGCGAACGAAAATAAACAACGACTTCTTTATAAACCAAACAATAGACTACGCTTTGAAAAGACCCACTAAACTAGGTTTGAAGGAAACCAAGTATCCCCAATTCCAAAGTATGTCCATTTATAGCATCAAATTCAAAACCCATTGCAGAAATCGAAAAAATTAAATGAGAAACAAAAGAAGGAAACCTATTTCAGCTAATTTGATACAAATCTGCAATTATAAAAGAAAAAGAGAAAGAAGTAAACCTGGAAGCGGGGAGCGAAGGAAAGCTATGAAAAGGGTTGAAAGCAAAAAGATTCCCCACGTCTACATGAAAAGGTTTCGGGCTGTCCATCTCCATTGCCATCTCCCCTTCGTTTCGCTGTATGGAGCTAACTGTTAAGCTTTGGTTTGGTTTGTTCTTCCAAAACCTAACGCCGAAAAAGGCAAAACAAAACCTATTGAAGAATGCGCCTATCAAATTATTGAAGGAACCTATTGTTTGTAATGTAACATTGTTTGGAGAAACATGATTTGATCGCATTTCATTGAAGTGGTTTACAGCATACTTGTCATCACTAGAAATCATTGTAGTCCATGAGATCACATTACAGTCATTCATTCTTCCGAATACTGATTTTGCATCTTCAACAACCTCACACTTTGCATACATTGACATCAAAACATTACAAACAGAAACATGCGTACCATACCCTTGTTTTATACATAGACCATGAATTTGTCTTCCAACATCTAAGTTCCTCTGACGACCACAGACTGAAGCTGCCACAGTAAATGGTACATGATCAAGGTATATTCTTTGTTTTACTATTTTAATGAATATCCAAAACGCTTTTAACCCATAACTATCCTCCTGGCTGTACCCCGAGAGGATCCCAGTCCATGAAACCAAATCTCTGATCGGCATTTCATCGACACCCTTTGAGCTTCCTCTAAACGTTTCCACCTAGAATACAAAGTTATAAGGGCATTTCCCACATTGACGTCGCAACCTAATGCAGTCTTCATTAAAAGTGCATGCAACTGCAACCCGAGAAGACAGCCTTCGAGGTCAAAACAGAAAGAAAGCGCTGTTGTACAAGTTACTGCATCGAAAAGAACCCCATTACGATTCATCCTCAGAACAAAATTGAACGCTTCTTCACTTCTTTGAAACCCCGAAAGCAGATTACTCCATAAAACTATATTGGGATCATTTAAGCCCTCAGAGATGCACAAAGCCTTATCAAACTGCCCAGATTTAGAGTACATGTTCATCAATGAATTCGGAACCGTAATAAAGGACATGAGCCCGGAGTTGATAGCAAATTTGTGAACCTGCGTCCCTTGCTTTGAATTACCGCAAGACCCCTTAAGAGCAAGAGTCGGCGTAACTTCTTCGATGGCATTAAATTGGCCCGAATTAAGGAGTTGTTTGAACTTTTTAAAGGCATCAAAGTGAAGATTAACGCCAAAAAAGGTGGGCAGAGACCGGTTAACTGGGCGAAGGAGGGTTGGGTTTGTGCAAGGGCTTTCGTCGAGCAAGTTCCTAGAGGCCGTTGATCGTTGGTTGGCGATAAAAAGGAGTTGGCGGGTAATCATGACAGTTTCATAAGAGAGAGTGGCTCAAATGAAAAGAAAATTAACAGTATATTTGAGCCAGTTAATCAAGGGAGAGCTTCAGCATATCGTGGTCATCTTTGAGCCAGCTCTTTCACTGTACTGTTCCTTCCGAGTAGTTCACTACTCGTCAACTAGTACGATCGATGTTTTTCTTTTTTAAATTTTGGATTCGAATATCAAATAAATTAAAATAACTACATATCAAAATATAAATAATTATTTATAGACATATATTATTTTATATTTATTCATATTAATTAAAAAAAAAGTGATTTTTGTGAACTCGGGATTACTGATGTCGGTAAAATGCAGGTAGTATAAAAAAAACCTAAAATACGGTTGATTCAAACCCAAGTAAAATCTATAGATCCACAAGCATAAGTAAAATTAGCGAATACATAAATAATTCATTCAGTATTTTATTTTGGTCTAAAACAACATGGGATGCCAATCGACAATATATAACTGGACCATAAGCAGAACATGCAGAGAAAAGAAAGAAACTAAAACACCTCTATAATTATAAATCTCTTTCGAGTCTAATCGTATCACTATCTAAAAAGTTAAAAACAAAGATTAACCCTGAGATTCATCTCTTCTGCTGCTCCCATCCCCTTCTCTTTCATCCAACAATCTCCCCGTTTCTTCATCCTTCCTCTCTGCTGCTTCCTTCTCTCTAAGCGCTTTCAGCTTCGAATGATTATAATAAGCAACCCCCAAAAACGCTACCCCATAACCAAACAAGTTAACAGCGGTCACCCTGTCTTTGATCACCGACCACGAAAAAGCTATCAGCAACCAGTCTTTGACAACTCCCGCCACGTTCATCGTCAGCGCGGATGTCTTCCCCACCAACAAAAACACCGCCAGGTTCAAAGCGAAGGCGCAAAAGGAGTTGGTCCCGAAGATGAAGTAATCGAAATGGAAGGTTGAGTTTTCTTTAAGTGAAGGTAGTTCCACGGCGACCCAGGGAACAAGCAAGAAAACGAAACAACAAGGGGCGACGTAATAAAGGGAAGTAATGGGGTTAAGGTTGATTCCTTTCGAACCGAGGAGTATTTGGATTAAAACCAGCCTCGTGGCTTCAAAAGCAACAGCTCCGAGCTGTAACAAGACACCCCAGGTATCGAATTTGGCTTCTCCATAAGCAGCGATGGCGACACCGGCAGAAATAGCGAGCATGTTAGCCATGGTGGAAGACTTGAAAGCATCTTTACGAAAGAGGACGCCGATGGAGTAAACGGCAACCGGCATGAGGGCTTTGAGCATTTGGATGAAGGAAACGGAGAGATAGATGTAGGCCGAGTTGGAGAGCCAAAGGGAAAGGGAGTAAAGGGCGCCGATGGGAACAATAGAGGAAAGGTAGAGTTGGGGAGTCATAGAAGAAGGGAGGTCGACGACAAGGAAGACTCGAACGAGGAGGAAAGCTATGGAGGAACAGAATCCCATGTGGATGAGCGTTAGGGAGATGGGGTAAGGCCAGTTGTAGAGCTTTTTGTCCAGGATGAATTTGTTGTAGACAATCACGGTGAAGGAAAGGAAGATCCATATGGCTACGTAGGTGTATGAGAGGATAATTTTTTTGAGGATGGAAGGGGAGATGGTGGTGGATGAGGAGGAGGTTCCGGTGGCGTCTCCCATGCTGGTTGGTGGTGGGTTTCGTACCGGAGCACCAAGGGAAGAGCTTTTTATTGCTGCAAAGGTGGTGATTCTGTTGGGGGCAAGAACTAGAAGGATCGGATTTAAATATGGAAACTTGGAGGGGTTGAACTTCAGAGGCGTTAATTAGGGAATTTGTAGTTAAATGACACGTTCGTATTTCTCTTGATTCACTGAACTTAAGACTGATTGTTCTAAAGTAAACATCGACAATAGACTGATTAGAAACTAATAACAACCGGTGAAAAGTCTACATCTTCTTTACATTTACTGGGTCTGCAAGGTTAGAGTTTATCGTCCGAACCCACCAATTGCTGGGGCCCGAAGCCTTGAAACAACTCCACGTATAATGAAGCATTATGTGGCTTATTCAAACACTATTTTCACGTCCACAAATGTACCAATGTTAACATTGTTTTTTTTTTAGATAAGAACCTTGAATTTTACAACGCCACGTGTTTAAATTTTAAAAAGTTTCGAAGCGTATGAGGATTGAAAGGCAATTAAGCCTTTTAATTCATGATTTGTCTACTTTATATTTCGTCATAAGGTGCAGTGAGGCAATTACAGATGGTGGCCTAAGCATATTTCTTTCCTCATGTTACGCTGGCGAAAATTATTAGGTGAAGCAATATATCACTGTTCTGCAATTTTAATAATCTTCTTTCCAATGTTTTGTCCTCTAAAGAGATTGATCAAAGCAGAAGGGATACTCTCAACCCCTTCCGAGATGTCTTCCAGTGGCTGAATTTTACCCGTCCGAAGGTGATCACAAGTCGTCGAAAGGAAGTCACCAAAAAGGTTCAAGTAATCACCAGCCAGAAACCCTTGGATCTTGATTCTCTTGTAAACAACGTCGATCATACTCGGCGCAGCTCGTTTTTCGCGATCTGTATACTCTGAAATCACCCCACAGACGGCTATCCGACCATTGATGTTCATGTTACTCACTGCTGCTTCTTGCATATCTCCCCCTACGTTGTCGAAATATATGTCAATCCCATCCGGGAAATACCTCCGGAGAGTTGACTTTAAATCAGTTTCTTCCCTGTAGTTGAATGCATCATCAAAGCCAAGCTTTTCTTTAAGCAACGCTACCTGACAATTTTGTATGCACATTTGAAAATCATCGCTTTGTGCTAAGATTCTTCAAACCAACTAAACCATGAACGATGGACAATTTGTGTTAATTAATCTGACCTTTTCTTTGCTTCCAGCGCATCCAACTACGTAACAACCGAACACTTTGGCAAACTGGCCAACCAAGTTCCCGACTGATCCCAAAGCAGCAGAAACGAACACTTTCTCCCCTTTCTTGGGCTTGCATATCTCGAACAATCCAGCATAGGCTGTCAGTCCACTGAACGCTGAAACAAAGCATATGGTTTTGAACATGTGCAGATGATAAGCAGTGATGACTGAGGAGCTAATGGCATATAAAAATAATGAAATAGTGGTTTACCCAAAATTCCAGCGTGGTAAGACAAGGGAAAGCCCATGGGGTCGAGCTTGTTCAACATGCCACCAGGTTTTACCACCGTGAATTCCCCCCACTTGAGGAGTCCGGAAACAATGTCACCCTTGTCAAATTTAGGGTTCCCAGAAGCCACAACTTTGCCAACACCATAAGCATCGATATCCTGTCCCAAAACAGAAAATAATGGTATGAAAAAAATCCTCGAAAGAGATTCAATTAACTGAGCCTGAGGAGGGGCATGCTGGGCAAACTTACCTCACCAGGAGTAATGGCGACTGCATAGGCTGAACTTTCTTGTGAGGAGCTATAGCTTTTCATGCGGTTTAATTGGTAAGGGTCGATTGAAACGTAGAGATTTTTGACAATGACCTCATCGGAGCCAGGTTCCAGGGAAAGAGAAAGGGGTGAAGACTTGAGCTCGAAATCAGAGTCTTGTGGGGCCCCATCTACGTGGTGCTTGATAGTAATGTACCTGTTGATAACCTCCATTTTTGAAGCTTCTCACAACGAAATAGCTGCCGGTGCTGAGAGCCCACCTACAGCTATTGTGGTTATATAAGGGCCGAGGAAGAACAATATTCTAATACAAACAAAAGGGTATTAATACAGAAGCTGAATTTATTTACAGAATCAATGTATAAATATTTATAAGAAAAACAGCATCCCTCGGCGGCTTTACGCAAACTCCAAACGGGGATCGACATTATTCTACCAAGAAAATTAAAGATTCTTCATCCGAATCGTGACAAGCTGCCAAATAGGAAGCCTGCTGCCGTCCTAAACCCCAATGCTTAATTACATAATATAATTAAGTCTCAATCAAGAAGAGAATGTCAAGCATTTCCAATTGATGCTTTTAGACAAATTATAGATTAATTACAAAAATGTAGTGATCAATAAGTACCATTTCGATTATTTCAAAAAAAAATTCTTCATTTAAAATTTTACATAATTTATTTTAGATTGTATTTATAAATAACATACAGCCATATATGAGATTCTTTTTGGCATCAAGAATGAGATTTGCAAAATAGAGGACTTTCGTAGTGCATGTAACAGAGATGTTCTGTTACTGCTAAACAATGCAATCAATGATTAATTAGTCTTTGAACATATCTTCCTAATCTCTCCTTCGGACCCAGTTTTCACTTCAATCCTACTCATCTTTATCATCGCTTTACGAAACTCATAATCAAACCTTAACCCCAACAATCCTCTTATGTTCCCTGCATATTTTTCCACTACCCTACGCGTAGCAGCATCTCCCCAAAGCCTCTGGTCCGATTCTAATACTCCTTTTCCATCACGAACATTTTTGAAGAAGCTCACGTCAAACTTCGTTGGGCTGTTTATATCTAATGCCACCCTTTTCGAACCGTCACCGTTTCTCGGACATAAAGTTTTGAGTTGTACTAAGAATGATTGGTTAATCGTCGGGTCTGCACTTCCGGTTACTGTGAAGTTATATAGGCGGTAGCGAAAGAACAAGCAATCCGTTTGCCCAATGGTATGTGCCCCTGCCATAGAAAACATAACATGTAATTAAGCAATCGGAAACTTGGTGGCGAAGAAACTATGTACGTAGTATATGCATACCGACTAATGTTACAAGATCTTTATCGTCGAGGCCTTTTGCTGCAAATTTTTGCCTTTGAGCAGCAATGGAACCAAGTGGAGACGGTAAACTTGAGGCTTGTGATGATGAAGAAACCCTGCCATCCCTTCTTCCGGTTGGAACGGTCCAACTTGGACCATCAATCTGAAATGGAATCAAATTAATGAAAATCTCATGTCGATGTATGTTTGTGCGTACGAGCTCGGGTTTATTGTTAGTAGAGAAAGAAAGAAAGCTACCAAGTCAACCGCGTCCCGAGCTGCCAATGCTAGGATGTCAGCACACGAGACTACTCCAAGGCATAGAGATTCCAGCTGCGTTTTTGCATCGTCAATAACTTTGAATCCTCGAAGTCCAAGGTTTGGCAATGCACTTCTCTCGCTGGAAGAGCCGGAGATCAACACCGAGCTGTCACATCCCTGCACGGAAGTCATGTGATCAGTAACACTTCCACCACAATAAATCAGGAAGAAGAAGAGAGTGACCTGAACAAAACAGTCATGGAAATGAAGCCTAAGCAAGCCAGCTGCAACGGGAGGATCATTGTTGAAGTGAGATTCAACTATGGATCTTACAACAGCTTCAGCCTTTGGACATGAAGAAGAATAAAATCCATTCTGCAAACCTGATCCCTGCCCCTCAACTAAAGAAAACATCACCAAGTACTTCGCTACAGAAACCAACCAAAAACCTCCCATTTTCAAAACCTGTGCTAAACAAAACCAAATTCGAGCAAATTATATATGCACAATGGGATTTGCTTAAGTTGCATTATTGGCCTGTCTTTTCGTCGAAATTCGGGCTACTCTTTGTAGTGGAATACGTGGAACCATTTGTGATAGAAATGCTTTCTCTTTTTGAAATAATTAATGCATTAACAAGTGGATCAAAGTGGAACTGGGGAGGTGCAAGAACTGTGCATATAAGAAATGGGAATTGATAACGTTAGACGCCTTTCTTATCATTTGATCAACACGTTTTTGTTGTTGTTTTTACTTGTTAATGTTGAAAATTGAGAATGTCCAATTGGAATACATTCACGCTTCACATTGACATCATGGAGGCTAAATTCTGAACTAGGTCCATGTCCTCTTTTATCTTCCATTTTCTTCATCAACTGCTGCAACTCCTAATGTATTATATCAGCTCTGATTCTGGGGTGGTAAACATCTTATGTTCCAAACCAATTTCTTTGATTGTTGTTACCTTCAGATTATCAACCGTGCAGCATTGAGGGGCTTCCAATTCACAAGGCTGCTCAACAATTCGTTTCCCCATCTTTACCTGCTGCTGGATCCTGCATCCATCTAGCAAAGCTCTCAAATCATCTGGCACTATTTTCAATCTGGTGTTCCTTGTTATAGTTGCGTGCCTCATCGAAGAGTCTATCACGAGCTAGAAGGGCTACCAGCAGAACACATTGTGTAACTGTAGGTGTCTTAATGCGATTGAAGAATGACATTCCTACATCAACACTTCAAGCTGTCACACAAGCATGGAGAACTGCAGCATATGTCATATTTCTAAGCTGGAGTTTTTCTCCATCTCCAAAAACAAACCTAGTCCAGTGTCATGTCTTCATGAGGTGGAGGATATAAATCCCACGTTAGAAAAGAAAAGAGAAGGCCTGAAATTTATAAGAGATGGTAATTTCATATTCTATGAAATTTGATTTTTGAGAGAGAATGTCATGCCTCGAAGTGGTGGAGATATATCCAATTACACAAAGTATAGTTGTCAATTTTTCACTCGTTAATATTTTTTTTATGATTTGATTGATTAAAATAATAATTAATTCTTGAATTTTTACAATTATTTTAATTTGTTTTACTATATTATTCTTTAAATTTGTTAGTGCAATATCGAAGGTGCAATATTATAAAATTTATCATATTACATAATCTTAAGGAAATCAGTTACTTTTTCAACATTACATATTCGAAAAACAGGAACACAAACCAACAGGATAAATGATTAATTAAAATAAACATTTGAACATAAATTTATGATTATACCAAAACGTAGCTTCAAGTTATATAGGATTTACATGTGTTTGCATCTAGGCCTTGCATTACAAAAGCATAAAATGTAGTAAGAAAAGTAAAAAACTAAACCCAAAAAAAAAAGATTCGTTTTCAAGCATAATTCACCTATATTACCACAATTCAACTACTTGGCAGCTTGTTCAAGAACAGGACTCATTTTCCATGCCTCGTCCAATCCGCTTATTTGCAGTGGAGGCAACGAGAAAACGCTAACAGTTGAGCTTCCACTCCGAATTTCCTTCAATACCCGCAATGCTGATATTGTGCTTTTCATGTATAAGCTCCCCACATTCTTTGCTTCACCGGAAGCTGGTTTTTCGTTCTTGGGGAAGATGTGTTCCAGCATCGCCTCGCACTCCTTCACGAGCTTGTGAAGCAAGTCCGTGGTGTAAAAGGGCTGTCGCAACACCCTTTGAATGAAAGGCAACCGGATCAAAGCACCAGTTCTTTTGTCATACTTCTTCAGTATTTTCACCAACCCTGTTCATAGCATATTGAGTTACTGATCTAATCCATTTGATGCAGTAAGGGCATTTTAAAAGCATTAACGTCAAAAAATCCAGGGGATCTTCACGCAAATTCTATTAGATAATGAAATCAGTTTCCAGGAGATCATGGTGCAATTCTGCACCGCCCAGCAGTATTCAGTACAACTCTAATTATCTCGTCTATAACTCTTTTTACCAAATGGTTTTTCTCAAATAACCCTAACAATTTGGAGAAAGTCAGACCATACTGGCATAAATCTATAATAGTGGCAGGCACATGGTGAAGCAAATGCTCCCAGTACAGTCAAATGGGTCTTTTAAAGAAGTGATGAACATTTCATGTTTGATTAAAGAATGGATGTGAATAAGTTGTCCGGCAAAGTATGGATGTCAGAAGGAATGCATACAGCTGTTCTACAGGAGTTTCCCAGCAGCTACAAATCTAATATTTTCCCTAAACAACTCATCCGGCCTGCTAAAACCGTGTACTACTGTTTTGAATAAATCACTAGTATTCAACTAGTATTCAATTTATTAAGCGACTAATTCATATCGAATTTTACACATATTATGGAAACTACCTATAAACTCAATTTACTAAATTCACAATCGTCAATATTTGAACCTTTATTTTACTTAAAAAAAATCTAGTGTCTCCCCCGTTAAGTTTAATGGTTATGGGTAAATTCATGTACCACTAATCATGTAAAACATTGAAACAAAGCAAGTGGCATATATATATTTGATTGAAGTATTAAACAGAGGAAGAGATTAAAAAAAAAGGTGAAATACCTGTGTAGTTAAGGGCGCTATAATTTTCTAATAGAACCATCTCGCCATGGAAGTCGACTATCTCCCTCCAAATCTTTATCATCTTTTCATTAGAATCCTTTGCCTTTGCCACGTTATCTTGTAATTCCTGCATCCCAAGTTCCCAGTCCAAAATAACTCATAAAACAAGCATACAAAATTTACACAATAGAAAATCCATATAGTTATGTCTTGAACTTAGAATCTTTACATAGCAATTAGAATGTAAAAAACCAACGTCGTTTCGTTTTGGTTCTAGTAATGAATTTTGCATCCCTGTTTGTTTATCGGGAAAGCAGGAGAAAAAGAAAAACAAACAAACAAAAAAATGCCGCCAATAAAACAGATCGAAATCAAATCAGAGTTGGAATTACCTTCAATCTAATGATGTATTCTTCCTCTTTCTCAACAAAAAACGTGTTGAATTTCTCGAGCTCATCTTCCAACAGCTTAAGAAAACGGGTCTCCTCTCTGGACATAACGTCTCCATCACGGAGTTATCCACGGCATCCACCACGTCACCAGAATTTTCATCCAACTTACGCCGTTTATTCGGCCTCTCATCGGAATTACGTTCAATGAGCTTTACTTTCTTCTTAAGCTCCTTATAAGAAAGGAATTTGTCCCGCCATTCAGGCAACGTATCCTCGATCTGGTTACTAAGGCTCTTCCCAAATTTCATAGCGAAAACTCCTTATTGCTTGAATCTTAACGGCTGGAGAGAACAACGACAGAACGGAACGGGGGTGGTGGAGGGAGAATAAGGGGTAAATATAACAGGAAATTGAAGAATATTCGGAGGGAAGCGGTGCGAATTTAGAATATCTTTATTTTTTATTATTAAATATTTTGGATTTTCTAAATTCTTTCGAAAGAGTACCTTTTTACTTTGTCTATTTATTTTTATCAGAAAAAATATTTTATCCATTATGTTATTTTGAAACGTTTCAAATATTGACACGTGGACATTTTACTGGGGACTTCTGGAGAGGCGTAGCTTAAGAAAGCCTTGCTTGTACTACTGGCACTTGAAAGTTAGGATACAACTTTATTGGCCTAAATAAGTTAATAAAAATAATTTAATTACATATTTGATCTTTACTTGAGATTAACATTTTTAATATAATCAGTATTTTCGTTATATAGTTTAATGACTATACACACTTGTAGTTTATCCAAATTAATATTTACTTATTATTATTATTATTATAATAGTCTAGAAATATTAAGACAGTTTTGAGTGCAAAGCTTCCCAAGTATCTTCAAGAGCACAGCCACAAAGCCCAGCCCAAGTAGGGGACTTTTTTTTTGTATTTGTCACGTATAATTTGAGACTTGGTATAATTCCAAAGGATTTGGAATATCCATTTCCCTTTCACCTCATCAAAAATTAAAGAAAGACTGGTTCTGCAATTAAACCAAAATAACTGTTGTGTCACCCTCTCTCTTTTCTCTAGAAACTAGCAGAGAAGTCAACTAAAAGGGTAACTTTGGTATTTAGTCCTTAAAGTAAGGTTGAACATGGAATTTCCCATTTACACAAGTTGCTAATCTTGCCGGGACAATATTAAAATGAAATAATAATAATAATAAAGCATATTCTATTTTGGTCCCTTTGTGCCCACCACCCACCCCCAAAGATCTTTTTGCACTTTTGAAAACTAGCAATGCATCCTATGCACAATATAAGGAATATTCCATATAAGGAAAAAAGACAATTATTAAACATAAATAATATATATTTATTATCAAATAAAAAATATTTTTTTGCCTTCCAAGTCAAGATATCCTTTGCTTGTATAAAGAATATTCATTTCCTTAATAAATAGCTCACCAATTACTCTATTTAATAAATAAACAAACACAAATAAAAATGTGTTGATTCGTTTATATTCATGATTAAGCTAATGAATCGAATGAATAAACAAAAACCAAATGCTCAATAGGGGCACTATAATAGTAATAATTATTGCTTTATTTTAATCATCCAACCTAAAAGAAGTGTGAGAAGCATCCTTCTATAGTGAAATGGGATGGACCATTGAAAGTGAAGCCCTTGTGGGATGGGCCATTGAAAGTGAAGCCTCAAGCGTCTCCTCTATATCCAATGAAACAACGCAACATTTAAGACCAACCAAATACTTTGACTTATCTCAATTATACAGATATTTTAAAAAAACTAATAATTAAATCAGAAAATAGAGAGGCAGGCATTGGTAATATGGTACACCATCCATCAAATCTACAGCTTTCCTACACATAAGTGATAAATACTCATTAATATTATACGGAGAATTAGATCTAGACATCCGAACTTGTTTTTTTTTTTGAATAAAAAAGAGAAGACAAACGAACTACATGGCCACATTGAAATATCAGCATGGAATGCAGCGTTGCACTCTTCAGGAGGATCGTGGAAGATAACCTACTCATGTGGAAGAGTCCACGCCAAGTGAGCCAAGGTATCCGCTACTTTGTTACACTTCCGGGGAACATGACGAAGCAAAACAGACCAATCGCGTTGCAGGAGTTCATGGACGTGAGGGATTAACGACGAAACACCCCTTTAAGCTCCTCTCTTGCTAAGCAAAGTTATCATATCTTTGCTGTCCGATTCAACTAAAATCCTCCGCAAACCTGTATCCCAAGTTAGACGCAGCCCTTCGAAAAGACCCCAGAGTTCCGCGTCCAGGATTGAACAACTCCCAACAATTTTAGCCAACCCCACGAACCACGAACCGGCTGAATCTCCAATAATTCCGCTACAGGAAGCAAAACCCAAGTCTGTTTTCCGAGCACCATCCGTGTTCAACTTGTAGACACCATCAGGAGGCAGTTCCCAGTCTCATTCCTGTCAACACGAGCAGAAGAACTCACCACAGTATGGGCCTTTGAATCGTACATCCGTTCTGTCGACCAATACATACGCCAACACTCCTGCAAAACATTGTCCATAGGTGTGAAATCCTGGTCAAAAACCAATTTATTCCTCCTCTTCCACAAGCACCAAAGAATGACCCAAAAAACAAATCCCAATCAACGGATACATTGAAAAAATAATTAGAGGAGCGAATATTCTTCGCGATCCACGGCACCAATTCCAACCGATCGAATTCATCAAGCACCCCGTCTTAATCAGATTACCCCAAACTGCTCGAGCAATCACACAATCCCTGAAGATATGAGAGACAGATTCAACAGTAGCTCCACAAATAGAGCAGGCCGAATGATTCGCCATGTGCCGTCGCACCCGCTCCTCATTTGAAAGAAGTTTATTCTTACAAATGAGCCATAGCAAGGATTTAACTCGAGGTAAACCCTTATAACTCGCCAGCAAGCTCCAAATGGACCCTACTGCATGTTCAACAGGAGGAGAACACCGAGCGTAAGCACTCTTCGTCGAAAATTGGCGATGCTTATCCCACTTCCACCCTGGAATATCCGACCCACAATTTTGAAGAAACAATCATATGAAAACCATACATTTGCTTCAGTTAATCTTTAATTGTCTGACCCAAAATTTTGAACTAAAAGTGAGGTATTTGCTTCCGGGGTAGTGCAAGGTGATCATTTTCTGCAATTACAGGTTTTAAAATTGGTAGACCTCATGTCAGATACCTTGGTCTTCCTCTGGTTTACCAGGATGCAGCCAATATTGTAATTATATGATTCAATTATTTCTGTCTCACAAACACCATTTGCTCGTAAACTTATAATTATGATCTATCATATATCATTGATATATATACAGTCATATATATTCGCCCATAATTAGGATCGATGGTCTATCACTAAAGAAATAAGCCTCCCCTTCTGGCACACCAAACGACGAACAGTTCCTATGAAACAGGTCCTCTATCATTTGCATTGCAATTCTCTCTTCTTCATCAATCTGATCTCCTCTCAGTTCAATAGTCTCTGTCTCCGCTTCTGCCCGATTTTGCCGCACGCCGATATGGGAATTATCGGTGTGAAGCCTTAGACAAGTGATGGAAGGAGATGGCGCCTTGCTGCATTTTGTAAGCGTGGCATGGAGAAGTTGAGATAACTCATTTGGAGGTGACGAATGGGAAGAAATTCCGAGGCCAACTGACAGGCATGTACTAGGAAGCACTAACATTTCTTTCTTTTTCTAAAGTTCTTTTTCCTCTCCACTCTATTAGAATTAGATTTAAAATTTAAAAAAAGGCCTTGAGAACCTACCAAATAAAAGATTGGGGCTTGCCTTGCATGCTACTACGTCATTAAGGGTTTCCATGCAATATACAGTTAACAACATCAATGTACAGTTAAGAAAACACATCGATAAAATTATTGAATGGCTTAAATGATAAAAATAAATGATATTCTTTATAGAGATCCTATGTTCAAACAATTGTGTTTAAGATTGCTCGTCCATTATGAATAATTAAAAATGATTTAAATTAAATATTATCTTGTAATCACACACGCTATTAAAAAAATCGATGGGACATACCCTTTTGCATCCATCGTAATCAAACCTACTATTACATTTTTTAAAACGGTCATTACTGACATATAGAAATTAAATAAAAAAATTATTGGGTAATTACAGTGATAAAAATGTAATTCTTTTAAATGATTCGAATTTAAATAGTTACATCTATAGAATATTTGTTATCAATTTTAACTAAAAGAATTCTGAATATATATATATATAACATTTATTTTAATGGTATACTTAATGGTATTGGACCACCATTACAGATAGATGGTGAAATGTCATAGTCTAGAACAAAGGCATCAAAATTTTCAAAAGATAATACTAAACACACCCTAAGTCGTGTCAAAGTGCAACTATGCTAATGTATCGTTATTATTTTAATTTAGGGTTGACTCATGACTTGAAATACAGATCATCATCAAAGGGATATTTGGGCTCAGCCTGCCCAAATTCACTCTCGGCACTTGCAAAGCCATTCTGTCTATGGGTTTAGTCTCTTGATTCTTCACTCTGTATGAGGCTGCTAAGCTTTAAGGTAAGCCCACTGCCATGCCTCTTTTAGCTTACGTTGTTAGCATATTAATATATAATAATAGAATAATAAAGGTTGGGGTAATAGTAAACATAGTGTATTTTATTATAATAATTTAAGTTTATATTTTGAGAACGATATTAGTTAAAACAACATTAATAAATTTCGATAATAAATTATAAATCAAACATGAACGATAAAAAAATTAATAAACAAACGGGTTGGTTCGAGTAGTAAGTAGGGATAGACATGAGACCCAATCTCGACGGGTTCCAACCCGACCTGATCGGTCAATTTATTTTTAAAAATCAGGTTTGGGTCAAGTTTTTTTTAAAGGTGATGTTCAAGTTAGGTCGAGTTCGGATTTAGGCAAAAAAATATCTGACTCGACCTGACCCAAAATAATAATTTTATCTTATATATTTAGAGATAATCACAATAATATCGCTCTATATATTATTTTTTTCCAATCAAATCCCTATTTTTATTGAATAAAAAATATTTTTATTATTATTTCGGGTCGGGACAGGGTCGGGTCGGGTGGAGGGTGTATATTTTTCAGGTCGGGTCTTGACCCGTGCCCATCTATAGTGGTAAGCAGCTTAATACCACCTAAGCAAGGTGTTAGGTTCGAGTCATTGTGTATGTAGAAAATCCTCACTGGAAGACTCACCCACCAATACTAAGTGTGCGACTCGGATTAGTCAGAATTAATCAAGGCTAAACCTTGAAACTGAAGCGCAAGAAGAAAAAATATTAATTGACAATGCGAAGATTTTGAAATTCTTCATCCGTCAATAATAAGAGATTTTAAAATTTTAAAAGAATTTTTTAAATGATGTTTTTAGTAGCTTTAATCTCTCGTTCAAATCTACCCTTCCCTAGGTAAACATTTAAACTTATCTAAAATTCTTCCCCTAAATAATTGTTGAAAATATAAAATATGCTCTTGGATGATCTTCTAGCATACTAAATAATAATAATAATTTTGTTTTATTTTAAATAACTAAATGCCTAAATCATAATCTGCCCACCCATGACTCCTGATTTGTTGACTTCTCAAGTTATATAAACTATAACCTACCCTTTCAGATTCTTCCAAGACCAATATGCGTTTCCCATGAAAACTGGAAACCCTAGTTTCTTCTTCCACGAAGCTTCGTTGTCTCAATCAATTATTGTTGCTTGAGGACTACTTCTAAAAACCCAAAGTTACTCCATAGACTTGTTTGTGTATGACGTTAGTTGGAAGGTAGATAGATAATATATCTCTAGCAATTTGCAGAGAACTACAGCAAGTGGTTTCCATCAGTAACCTTTGTCTACCAAAACTTCTTTTCTTTGGTAAATCATCATCACATGATGGTCTATATGCTCACCTTTTCATCCATTCACCCTAAAGTATTATTATTTACTTTGGAAAAAGACGGCCTACAATATTCTTTTAATGTTTTCTTGCTTTAGGACATGCCCGCCGACAATATTCCTACAGTCATTCATTACGGACTTAAAGAAATAGAAATGTGCTTTCACATTTGCCATATCAAGCCTTTAACTTGTGGCTGCAGATTAAGTTCCAGGATATATGATTGAAAGAAAGCTTGCCTTGCAACTATTTACAGGCTTTAATTTCTGGGATTTAACAGGATTAAGTTTTTACCTGTTGATTTTATGAGTGTGGAATGAGTCAATGATTTGATTTGATGTAAATCAAAGACTTTGTCCAAGCCGAATAGGAACCTGGAAAAGGATTTCTCCAATCCGAATTCTGTTAGTGTCGCCAATACAACAAAATATATTGCATAAATCAAAATTAAATGGCACCCACTTCTGAAAATTAATGTCGTTTACCAGTTTCCTGTTTCCCTCTTAATATGTGAAATCTCATGATTAATGAGTTTGATCACTACCAGAGGACATTAATGGTTGAAGTACAAGCATGTGGCAATTTTATATTAAAAACATTAAATAAATAATTATTTAAATAAATAGGATCTTCTAAGAATTATTTAGAATAACAACCTCAAATCATTCACATAAGATGACATCAAATAACGTGTTAAATCTTTGTACCTTCCAACACGCGAGATACGTCTGATGTAGGTAAACTTTCCAGGTAAACCAATAAAAAAATTGGATAAATGACCTCGCGCATGACGAAGCACGAGATAGCATGATAACCAAAATATCGCAAGATTTATGAGATGCAAGCCACGAGGATATTTCAAATTGAAATTAATAACAAATAAATATAATAAATAGATATAATAATATTAATTATTAAATATAATAACTAATTAAAATATAATAATAAATAAATATAGTAATTAAAATTAATATTTTTAAATAATAATTATAATATATTTTGTAAATTTTGAAACAATGAAAAATTACATGTATAATATATTAAATATGATAAATAATTAATAATATTAATTCTAATATATTTTGAATTTTTTTAATTTTAATTACAAACGTGTAGTGTTGCAATTTATCTTTAAGGTGACTGTAATATCATCATATATGAGACATTTTAAGCGAAAAACAAATGACTTTGAAAATGGTTAGAAATAATGATTTTGTGAAGGAAGAACAAAAAAATTGGTTTGATAGACATATTGGAGTGTTATTTATGGCTTGTAAATAAGAGTGATTTCATAATTTATATGCTTAGAGGTATAGTATTACAACTTATATTTATGTTGAGAATAATTTGGCCACATACTATATATTTTAATAGGAGTAAAAATCATGTTGGAAAATGTTGGAATGCATGATTTGGTGCATAAAGAAATCGAAAGATATTAAAAACTAAGTAACATTTGTTGTTAATTAAAAAAAGAAATAATACAAAAAGCCCATTTAATTGATATGTGGGCATGAGCGATTGGGACATTTATTTTTCGTATGTCCGGGATTCCTACAATATAAAGCATAATTTCGATTCTTCGATTTTTTATTGATGTTCGACCAAATCCTCATCACAAAAAATCTGGGTTGACCATAGACGACCGGATTTTTTTCGTCGCAGTACCTTAACCTGGTCGTATTGTAGGTTCATCATCAGCTTTATCTATATCTCATTTATTTCCAATGAGAGGGAACTCGTATTCATAAACCTTGAATATAGTTTCAAGTAAGTAAACCCGATCGACGAATCTCATGTAGGGTATTCGAACAAAATAAACAGTATAAATGGTGTGCGCGCACTGGTATTTGAAAGTTTGGAAGAATCCGCACTTGCATATTTTTATCTTAAATTAACCACGTATGTGTTGTGTTGTATGCCTTCCAATGGCTTCTCAAATTCTGATACAAGGAATAATGACATTTCGCGAGAGAAGCCTATGGCACTCATCGCGTTGGAATGTTGTTAGAATGTTTGTAATTTTATGAAGAGATCTGGGTGGATTTGATGGCCACCTATCATCCAGTCAACTGCTTGTCATCTCAAGGTTGCAAAAAAGGTTGTCAATCGATAATATGTCGCTTTGACATTTTTCATCGGAATTACAGATTTACAAAGCTCTCGTTCCTTAATCACTCAAATTTTGCAAATGATTAAACCACATTATATGCACTTTATTTTGGGATTTGTCTAGCATTAAAATCCCCCCATAACTCGTAGTATACGCGCACGAGCAAATCACTGCAAAATTTAATAAAATAATATAATTACTTAATTTCTAAAATAATAAATAAATAAATTACAATATTAATAAATATTCATAAATAAAAACATTTATATTTACTTCATTCACTACATGCTCCATATCGTGGGTTAGGTGTGTAAAATTATCATCCAAAAATTTAATTTTTATTTTTCCACCATCTCGTGTATTATCAGGCGAAACAATTCCGAGCAATGCCTCACATACATTTATAGGGGCGCCGACAACACCAGTAATAGCTACTCCATCAATAGGCAATCCCAGTTAAAATGCAATATCTTGTAGGGTAATAGTTGCCTTCCCACACGGTAAATGAAACGCGTGCGTCTCTGGTCTATATCTTTCCATCAACGCATGTATAAGTGGAGGATGCAACTTCACATCGTCACCAGTTATACTACTGATATAGCTGAAACTCGCTAAATGTAAATAGTCAATAATATTCGCATTGGGTATTGTGACACGATTTATATGACACTATAATTCACATTCATATCCCTACAAAAATAAATATTAAAAAATTATTTAAATACCAAAACAAATAATTTAAACAAACAAACAAATAAATACTAAAAATACAAAATAATATTAATTAATTGACCTCATCATTTCGCCTCCAATAATCGAATACGTGACTTCGATCATGTCTTAATAAATCTACTACCATAATATGAAATCTTTGAATATATTGAAAAAAGATTATGACAAATTAGATGATAAGAAAGCGATGGGTGTGATGATGATTAGGAATGAAGGGTCATATTTATAGCATTTTTGCATCCGATGAATCGTGGATTTAAGTATCTCATGTCCTACACGACGCGATTTACATTGAAAATACACGAATTTTTTTCCGTTGACAGTACCTCGCGGTTTGCAAGGCGCAAGATAGATGTTTTCAAAAAATTAATACAAACTTTTATCTTATAAATTTCAAAATATTTTATAATTATAATATTATTAATTATTTATTATATTTAATATATTATACATATAATTTTTCATTATTTCAAAATTTACAAAATATATTATAATTATTATTTATAAAATGTCTATTTTAATTAATATATTTATTTATTATTATATTTTAATTATTTATTATATTTAATATTTAATATTATTAATTATTATTATTATTATTATATTTATTTATTTATTATTAATTTCAATTTGAAAGATCCTTGCGCGTTGCAGGCCGTGAGGCCTCTCATAAATATCGTGCTTTGCAATACTCGATGTCATTTTATTCAATTCTTTTATTGGCTTACTTGAAAAGTATGTTCACATCGACGTATCTTGTGTGTTAGAATGTACAAATATTTAACACGGTGTTTACAGGTCACGAAGTCGTCATATGCGGAAGATTCGAGGGTTATTCTTTTATATAATTCATAGAGGGTCTTATTCCTTTACATAATTATGTATTTGGGGGGTGTTTGGTTCAAGGGTTGTGGGATTCCCATGGGATGGGAATCCCACATTCCTATGTTTGGTTGGCCGGGAATCTCATTCCCGGTAATGTTTTATTACCAATAGTAGATTTTTTTAGGTATATTACCGGGAATGTCATTACCTCCATTCCCTTAGGTATTGTAACATTACCGGCGTTTTGGACTAAAATGCCCTTAAATTTTTATTTTTTTCAAAAATATCATTCTTCTGTCATTGAATAATAAAAATTCTACGAATGTTAAATTACAAATTTATCCTTAAATTATTTTAGATTTACAAAAAAAAATCTATAATTAAAATTTTATATGAAGTTTATAGATTAAAATATTTACCCTTTCATTAAACATTTTTATATTTTTAATTTTGAAAAAATATTTATATAAATATTATGAATTTAATTTTTTTAAAGAAAATATAAATATTTTCAATTTGTAATATTATACAAATATATAATAAGAACAATTTGGTCAAATATATTCTAATAATCTTTTATTCCTTTAATCAAACACGGTAATCTTACATTCCTGCTAAACAAACCAAACACAAAATACAACATTCACAGTAATCCTATTCTCTGATAATCTTATATTCCCACTGGTAATCTTACATTCCCACTAATAATCTTACATTCCGTGAACCAAACGCACACTTGAGGTTTTTAATATAAAATACCCTTATGAAGCCCCAAACAGAAGCCTTTGGCATGGCGGACTCTGACACATCATGCATGACACGATGCAAAGGAATCTTCAAAGGTAAATTAACCAATAGATTATTTAGCAGATGAAACTCTCAATACGCTCCCTTGACTCTCGTAAGGGCGTGAAATTCACTCTCCTAGTGAAAATTAAGGGAGCCCCATGTGTGTGGAGTTTGAAAGAGTTTTACAGACAAAAGCATGTTTGTCTGTCATTGTACATTGCAGATCATTGTCCGTTTCATACAAAGTCTCTTTTTTCATCTTCTTGTTTTTGCCCCCCGTTTTTGGTTACTTCCTTAATTAGCCTCATTCTTTCCTTGAGATTCTGACTCTCTTGAAAAATGTTTGAATTTTTGCCCAACACAGAAACCGATTCGACTTTTCTTTTATAAATGGAATTTTGAGAAAGCAAACGAAAATGCAAACACCTAATCTTTCATGCATGCATCCGCCACCTCTAACTGATCTTACAGATAAACAAGCATTGAAAGCGCCCTTAATTGACATCTTATCCAAAGAATCTAGCCATTACAGACAACTCAAAAACGAAATATATATAATTTTTTTTTTAATTATTACCAACAACCCAGAGATCCAGACTTTATTCCCTAACATTTAGACATAAATTCCCAAATCCCAATTTGTAATATACTAAAGAAATACATATAATAAAAAAAACACCTAAAAGTGAAGCGTCCAGGTGACGCGCTACAAAGAATTAGTCGAGGGGTTTGGTTATCTAGTCGGGCATTGCCGTGTAGTGCACGAGCAGCAGTTAAGAGATCCCAATCCTAGAGCCTTGTCTGTAAAAGCAAACAACGCTAGTCATCCCTTTGCTTTCCTTTCAACCCACCAATCAGAGCTTCTTTTCCTTTCTAGAGATACAAATAATTGGCCATTTGATTCCAATATTTTATTCAAGCATTCAGACTTAGTTTATGTTATAGACCATCTTTGTATTTATACTCAGTAAACACCAACTCTCTTCTCCCATCAACTCTTTTCCACCCATTTTGAGATTGTTGGTTAAAATATGGCGTCGATGTTGAGCTCACAAGGAATGGTATTAGCAACAGCTATGGCAGTCTCCGGCACTGTAATTCTCCTTGCTTTTCGCCTACAGAAATCTTTAGATCAAATCTCACACCCTTCTCAACAAGTCCTCCGTTCCTGCATATCTTCTGGTACATATCTATAACAAACGATTGCATGAGAACATACTGTTTCTTTACATGATTAAAATGTTTCCTTTTTTCTTTCTTGGGTTTGTTTTTAAAGAAGGGAAGAAGAAGAATAAGAAGAAAGTGCGGTTTGCAGAGGATGTGATGGATCCAAGGAGTGATGGAGCGGAGTTCAGGAAGCAGCTGAAGAATCGTGTCGGGACCAACAATTCAGCAACGACGGCTTTGAATTCAACGCCAAAGCTCAAGAAATTTGGTGGAGGTAGAGATTTAGGAATCCCTGCTAACAGACTTGCTCTGTACAATGGAATTCTCAGGGATCGTGTTGTTCAACGATTAGCTTACTCCTACTGAAAAATATATTAGGGCAGGAGAACAAGGAAAAGTAAAATTAACACAGATTTTGATTTTTATTATTGTACAATCAAATTAGTGTTTATTTTGTGCCTGTAGTTTGTAATTTTGTAGATAGTCTAGCTTTTCTTGTGTAAATTTTTCGTAATTATCCTTCTTAATATATTTAAAATTTGAATTTGAATTTTCAATATTTATGGTTGATAATCAAAATCAATTAATAATTAATAATGTATTGTTTAAAACAAATTGTAGAAATTGTTTTAAATTTTGAAGTTTTATCAGAAATTGTACTATATAGGTTGATCCGGTCATGATCACATCTGTTCTGTCTCATGACTTCATATAAATAATTAAGGTAAAAGTGAATAAAAAAAAATTAGCCGACGGGCGGACCAAGCAAAGCTTTTAACGTCACAATATATATAATACTCATGTATAAAAGGAATGGAATTGTGTAGATTACGTTACGTCTTGAATAGTGTTTCTTTCTTTATATGCTATTTACCGGTAATTTTCTTACAGTAAGAAGTTTAATATATATATGAATTTATCTCAAGAATTACTTTTAAATATCATAAAACAACATGCCAAATGACGTACGTCCATCTTAACTTTGACTAAATTACCTTCCTCTCCGTTATTCAATGATCCGCATTCTTTTTTATAATCATGGACAAACATAAAATTTTATGTTAGGGGATGAATTTGAATTTATAAAATTTTAAGAAATGAATTTAAATTTATAAATTTATAGGAGGGTGAAAATAAATTTTCAATAAAAAATATATAAATATTTTAAATTTTTAGGGAAACTACATTTACTTACCCCGCCTAGATACTTCCCTATTCACACTTATGGTCGGAGAAACTCGACAGATAGGCAAAGGATGCAATATGAAATGTTTGCACTGAAATTGGGACACAATCGGTTTTCCCATCACACCTCTTGTCTTTTTTTAATATTTATTTGATTACTAAATTAACAAAAGCTTTTATAGAAATATATTTTTCTTTCAAATTTTTAATTTAGATATTATTTTTATAAGTGATGAAATATATTAGTCGGTAAATACTATAATGTGTACTGATTACGTACCTAAAATGCGTACTAATAATTGAAGTGCAACGCAGTTCAAAAGAATTTGGGGTAGGTTAGTCAATGTTTGATGACCCAATAATTAGAGCCTAATTGAGCAATAAGGTTAACGTTAAGACTTAAGTTATATATTAATCCTCCCTCAGCGGCCCTTGTCTTGTCCCAAACATGTTCCAGATGTGATTACACAAGCCATGTGAGCATTTTCATACATCTTTAATTTTTCCAAATTTAAAAAAAATGGCGGACAACCATTTCACCTCTTTTTTTTGTATGGCTGACGAATTGTGTTAATATTAGAATCTATTTGAAGACAATTCTCTTTAAGATATCAAATATATTTCCTAGATCTATCAGATGATTTAACCTCTCAACTGACTCTATAATTGTGAGACAATTAAGACGTTCGGAGATCAAATATAGATATGGAGGGTTAAAATTAGTATTACACTAATTAGAGTGACATCAAGAATTAAAATTTAATGATTTAACTGATAAACTTTTTTATTTAATGATCAGCATATAATACATTTTATAGTTCAATGACTGATTACGTAATTTACCCTAACAATAATCGGAGACGGCAGTGGAACACGACACATCCCCATTTCAAAAAATACGCTTCAATCAAAGACAACCACATTACCACATCGATAAAAAAAAAGGCACATGACGTAGAGAAATCTCATGGTAATATAAAGATGCTGATTTAGATGCTTCCCTAGATCCCTCAATTACCTTACTGATTAACTTTTTTTCAAAAAAATATTATTTTTAGGGTAAACTACACGGGTGATCACTGAACTGTGGTTATCAATCATTTTGACCACCAACATTTAAAAACGATCAAACATATCACTGGTCATTAATTTTTAACATAGCTGATGACGTGACCGTTAATAAAATTGATATACTATATATTTGGTTCTTGATATTTATACATTGTATCAATTTAGTTACTATTTCAATTCAATTAATTAAATTTAGTCCTCAAATCCCAAGATTTCACATGCCACTATATAATTAGAGGGTAAATTTAATTAATTTTAATATGTTAATTAAATAATATTTTTCAACAATCCGATGATGACACGTATCACCACTTGTGCAAAGGGAAAATATATTGGAATGGAAGTACATTTGGGTGGATTCGACCGGGGACCTTGAGAGTCCCTAGGCAAGCTTTTGGCACTGAGCCAAATCCATGTGTTTGGTTCTAAAGTGTACAATCTTTTTTATATTGTATTTGAAATTATTTCATATAAACATAAATATAATTATTAAAAAAATATAATAAATAAATTATATTTCACATATATATCAAATTATAGTCACTGTAAGATTTAAAAATAAAAACGAGTTTAATAGTTTTTACAATTATTTTTAAATAATAATATATGAATTATATTAAAAATAAAATTTTATTAAAATTATATAGAGAATCTAAATCAAAAAATAAAAATAAGTTTAATATTTTTATTTAAATTATTTTTTACAATTACTTTTAAATAATAATATATAAATTATATTAAAATTATTTAGAGAATCCAAATCACAAAATAAAAATAATTTAATTTAAAAATAAAAATATTAAACTCATGTAAAATAAAAATTTATTAGAATTTTAATAATTATATATATATATATATGTTTGTGTGAAATAATGTGAGTTGGACTGTTACTATAATTTTAAAATTGCGCTCCATTGCTCTCACAATCTTATCTTCTTATGGTTATCTTAGGCTTAATGACATTTGGGAATCTATTCGAATCAAAAGGGAGAAAGTTCCCTGGAAGAATCTGATCTGATTTTCCATGCACATTCCTAAATTCAGTTTGATTGCTTGGATGTCTTTGTTAAACAGATTACCAACAAGAGATCGGCTTCTCAAAATGGGAATTTTCACTAAAGGAACCTGTGTTAACTGCAGTAACGATCAGGAGACAAGAAATCATCTTTTCTGTCAATGCGCTCTTGTTGTTCGCCTTTGGAACTCTGTCCTTTCGCTTAATGGCTTGAAGAATGTTTCATCTTCATGAGAAGAAATGGTTACTCTTGCTTCTTCATCATGGAAAGGGAAATCATTGCTCACCACAATCCTGAAGATTGCTTGGACTGCCTATATCTACACATTGTGAGAGGAAAGAAATTGTAGAATCTTCCAAGGTCGTCATAGATCACCTGATGAATTGCTCAAGGTTATTACTGAAGTTGTGCGAATTCAACTTAAGGGTAAAAATATTAATAGAGCTGATAGAATAAACTCTAACCTTTGTATTAATTGGGGTATTACTTAAACCAATCATTGTCTTTTAATACGTTGTTGTTAGTTTTGTTCTGATTGGTTGATTGTTTTTGTAGCAGAACTCTGCTCTTCTGGATAATAAAATTTGATTTATCCAAAAAATAATAATATCAAACACAATATATAAAAGATTGTGTACCAAATAAATGGCTTCGGCTAAGTGGTAAAAGACTTCCTAGGGACTCCCAAGGTTCTTGGTTTGAATCCACCCAAATACATTTCTTTTCCAATATGTTTTCCCTTTACACGGGTGGTAACACGTGTCACCATTAAATTGGTAAGAAAATTTATTTAATTAACATATTAAAATTAATTAAATTTACCCTCCAATTATATAGTGACATGTGACATATTCGGGTTGAATGACTAAATTTAATTAATTGAATTAAAATAGTGACTAAATTGATACAATGTGTAAATATCAAAGACCAAATATGATTATGCTAATTTTATTAACGCCCATGTCATCAGCTCTGTTAAAAATTAAAGGCCAGCAGTTTGTTCGATCGCTTTAAATAGTTGTTGGTCTGTTTGATCGCTTTTAAACATTGGTGGTCAAAATGGTTGATGATCATAGTTCGGTGGTCACTCGTGTAGTTTACCCTTATTTATATTTTTCAATTTTAAATCAAAACAAAAGAGCCAATGGCTTTCATGTTCTCTTACATGTTCTTTTTATTTATATATATATATATAAATAAAGTGGTCCAATATGGGCCCACCTCTTACATTTAGTCAGAAAAAAGAGCCAATACTTTTTGCTTAAGTTAGCCTTCTCAACTAACTTAATTAACATAAAGTTAGCCAATAATTTGATCAAAATCCCATTTCCTTATCACCTCAATAATTTGATCAAAATTCCATTTCCTCATCACGTCAATAATTTGAATTTTGTGCCATGGTTGTTCCGATTGTTGCTTATTTTCGCTCTTTAAAATCACCTTTTTTTATTATTTTTTTATCGATACTATATATGATTTCAAAATTTCTAAATTTCAATAATTAAAATAAGAGTGAAAAGTAAATTAAATAATAAAATTTATAATTTTTTAAAGCATCAGGTTTTCAAAGAAATGAGCATCGACTAATTGCTTGAAGGAATTTATGTGGGTGAGGTAAGCTGATGAGTGGTGTTTGTTTTGCCTTAATAAAAATGGCGAGGCAGGCGGTTTGAAGATAAGGATCACCACACAAAATTAAGATAATGGGGAGTTTTGGCTATTTGATTTAGTGGTAATGACGTTGGGTTGACGTTGCTATTGATTCCTCACATGTTTAAAACAGTTCTAACATTACCATTTCTCCTTCTTTTTCGACGAAGAAATGAATTTAACCATTCAGACCAACCGATAATGTTTTGATCCATTAATTTAGCAACAACGTTAATTTGGGGATATGCACTTTTAAGAAAGTACACATTGGTTCCAAATGTTGTATGCGTTGTACCGACAACTTGAGATTAAACAAACATTCTTTCTTAGGTGGGTGCAACGTTGCATCATTGCATGCATATCAGCTTAGGGGGTGTTTGGTTCAAGGAATATGGGATTCCCATCATGTTTGGTTGGTCGGGAATCTCATTCCCGGTAATGTTTTATTACCAATAGTAGATTTTTTGGGGTATATTACCGGGAATGTCATTACCTCCATTCCCTTAGGTATTGTAACATTACCGGCGTTTTGGACTAAAATGCCCTTAAATTTTTATTTTTTTCAAAAATATCATTCTTCTGTCATTGAATAATAAAAATTCTACGAAGGTTAAATTACAAATTTATCCTTAAATTATTTTAGATTTACAAAAAAAGTATAATTAAAATTTTATATGAAATTTAGGGGTTAAATATTTTTTACCCTTTCATTAAACATTTTTTTATATTTTTAATTTTGTAAAAAAATTATATAAATATTATGAATTTAATTTTTTAAAGAAAATATATAAATATTTTACAATTTGTAATATTATACAAATATATAATAAGGACAATTTGGTCAAATACATTCCAATAATCTTTTATTCCTTTGACCAAACACGGTAATCTTACATTCCTGCTAAACCAACCAAACACAAAATACAACATTCCCAGTAATCCTATTCTCTGGTAATCTTTTATTCCCACTGGTAATCTTACATTCCGTGAACCAAACGCAACCTAAAAGTTTCATGTCGATTAAAAAATAGTTTAATTATTATATTTGAGTTTTAACAAATCAATTGTTTAGATGAATACACCAAACAAGAGACTTCGTTAGTAAATGAATTGTTGTTATTTATTGATGTTCGGGATTCGAGCACTAGCGATAATAGACGTGTGAGTGTTCAAACTCAAATGGTTGATGTTTAAACGGATATTATTTTTCACTTACCACATATTAATAAAAAAAATTGTTTAGATGAATCCCTGAGTCTTATGAAGCGAGTTTTAAAAAAAGCTTATTAACAGCTTGCACGAGCCCAATTCAAACTCAGTTAAACTCGACTCAAAATTTGAGTTCTGATCTTGAAGTGTTAGGCCGAAAAGAGAGCCCATTTGATATTTTGGGATTAGATGAGGATCCATGTTTACTTTTTACTTTTGCCTTTCACATGCACGTCTCACTTTGTTTGGGCTTAACATTATTTTAGCATTGTTTTCATGTATTTGATTGGCCAATTCCACTGTTTTTTGGCCCATTACCGTCGCCCAGGATTTTTTTGGGAAATAGAGCCGTCAGACTTTTATTTATATTTTATACAGGGGAACTTGATATAATATTATTATATTTGTAGTAAAATATTTTAATATTTTTTTGAGAACTCGTCACATCGAAGTGATAGGTTTGTTTATATTATTTTTATTTTTAGTTGAATCGAAAATTGGAAAAAAATACGTTGGAACTCATCAGTTGAGGTGACGAGTTGCTTAATATATTTATTTGGCGTGGCTGATGTTTTTTTATGGTCTATTTAAAAAGTAAAGTCGTAATGCTTAGGTGATGTGATGTAAGTGGTTATATTTAGTTGTTGTTTTTATTTCCTTAGTGTCAGGAGTCGGAACGATCATATTAATATATGACTGAAAAATTAATCAGATTGCAATAGATTTTGTTCAAAACAACAACGAACTATGAACATTACATTAACCATTAAGCATGACATTATGGAGAGAATAACAACGAACCATGAGAAATGCACAGTAAGAAGAAGAAAAAACAACAAACTTAATACATCACCTTAAGTACGTAAATAGGACTAACCTCACAAACACCCTAAACAGTAAATAAAATCATAATCATAGCAATATTCATTAAGATGTTTTAATCTTTGTAATTAGTAGACCATGCTTCTGGGTTTCCATCATCTATGTTTGTTTCTTTGACATTTGTGTGAGTTGGTGAGATATTCGAGTTGGAAGCAACATCCTCAATTGTACGAGCAAGGTCGAGATCAGCTAACTCTACAAACAAATCAACATTAGACAAAGAATGATAAAAATATGTCTTAATCATGCTAGCAAGGTCGATTTCACTGCTTAGATGAAACCTCGTGCATGATAGTGACAATTTATAGTGTAACGAAGATACTCTTCTACTGCTTTCGAGTTTAACCCTTATTCTATGTTGAACTTCAACTCGTCTAGTTGAATATTGGTTTCGAAACACATGGTTAAAGTTTTGTAATCATAAAAAAATTACACAAATAGTTGCCATGTTTGAAAAAAACTCAAGCTTTGATGGTTAAAGATGTGTTTTAGTTTTTTTCCCTTCAAATGAGTAAAATGGCTTTCAACTCACGCATATTAATAGTTGTTGAAGATGATTAAATGGTCACTACAAAAGTTGGTGAAATTGTGCATTATTTGACCTATGTGGAATGCACATTTTTCTGATATGAAGTGATAATGCACTAGAGAAAAGTTTTTTGATTTGAGTTTATATATCACTGATAAGTTTCTAAAGATGATTAAATGACCGTCGCAAAAGTTGGTTAAATGGTGTATTATTTGGCCAATATGAAATACACGTTTTTATGATATGAAGTGATAATTCACCACTGAAAATTTATATTCTTCTCCTCCTCCTCCTCTCTTTTCATCTCCTTACTTTGATCAAGAATCAATTTATTGACTCTTTCACACACTTCTCATCTAAAGACAAGTTTGAATTAGAATCATCAATATCAGAGTAACCAGACCCAAAATGATATTTCGAAATTTGCATGAAATATTATTCCCACAAATGCATGATTTGATTATCATATAACTCTATTAACTAACTCAACTCTTATTTATAGTTAAAATTTCTCAAAATGAATGTTGGAACTCATCACATCGTCACCTCGACGTGACGAGTTTCAACATTTTTATTTTCAAATTTCAATTCAACTAAAAAATATATAATAATAGAACTTGTCATTTCGAGATGTCGAGTTATCAAAAAAATTAAAATAATAACCGAAGAATAAAATAATTTTAACATATTAAACTCGTCTTCTATATTGTAGAAAATGTCTTATATCCCAAAATAAAACTCAGACAATCCTATTCTCCAATTTTTCTTGGCTACAGTAATGGGCCAATTTTACCCCAATTCCACCCTACTACCAATAAGACAATAACCCCAATCAAGTTGCAGCAGCCCCCTTTTCCTCACTATCAAAATATCTTTCCCACCACTGTCCTAGTCTCGACTAGCCAATAAATTATTTCCACATTCCTTGCTTTCTATTTCAGCTGGCTTTTGGAGTTTTTTTTTTCTTTTTCGGATTCTTCTTCTCGTAATCGTTGTCGGTTGTGAGGGGTGCTAATGACTGGTGTTCTTTGATAGTTTTTCTGCCATGGTCACTGTTCATAGTATGATCACTACTTGGGTCACTGACCTCCTCAAATACATGTCGTAAGTTCTTTTATCTTCTTCTTCTTATACATAGATTGTAGTTTATTTCTCTTTATGTACTGAGAAAATGAGATTGATATTTCAGCAATTTAATAGGATTTAAGTTAAAAGAGAGGTAGTTACTAGGAGTTAGGACCAAACCCAGTTTAGAGTTGCTATTAGAAATCAATAACATAGCTTGTTTATGCACGATATGCCTGTTTGACGGGATTGAACAAAATCCTTAATGAATAAACATCTGATGTGAGGTGGAGAACAAGGGGCTTTTGCGAAGCTTAATATGATTTCTTAGTTTTCTTGGTTTTAATGGAGCTTTAGTACCACGAGAAGATGTTAAGACAAGAGTCTTTTGGAGGGAAATGTAGAAAATGGACACTCTTCAGGTTGAGTTCCTTCATCCTTGTTACTGAATCTAATGCTCACAAGAAATCTGGCTCTAGTTTGCTAGTCTAGGAATTGAATCCTTGAAAAGGATATAATTTCTTTGACCAAATGGAACCTCCTATGCTTGGGAAAATCCATGTTCCTTCAAATTCATGTGTTCTGAAGTATCTTTTCGATAGATGTTTTATATGTGTATTGTTTTAACTTGGTTTTCAACAGAGCAGTGGTTGTTTTGGATGCTGCTCTAAACCAACACCAATTATTGCGGTGGATCAGCCATCAAAAGGATTGAGAATTCGAGGGCGTATAGTGAGGAAGCCTAGCATTTCTGATGATTTTTGGAGCAGCAGTACATATGAATTGGAAAACAGTGCTCTCCAATCTCAAAGGAGCTTGTTGTCGATCAGTGCATCAGACCAAATTCTAAGTCAATGCAGTAGCAGTGGTGGCATGGTCAACTCATCTGATTTTGCGAATCAGGGCAAGTTTTGATTATTATTCTTTTTCCAAGTCTACAGGATATATGAACCAAGGATTGAAATTTGATGCATGATATTGTCAACTTCGAGATCCTCATAATTAAAATGTGTCATTATCTTTGTGCTCATTGCAGGCCTTATTATCTGGAATCAGGCCAGACTCCAATGGATTGGAAGTGGTAGGCATAGGAATCATACTCAACGAAGCCGAGAGCCTAGATTAAGGTGTGCCACTCATCATCATCATCTTGAGATTCTGAGTTTCTAGTCGAAAATAGTCATCCACGAAATTTTCAGAGCAAAGTGCTGTCCTGCTGTTTAAGTAGATGTCAGTTTAATACACAGTTTTCCTATACTAACAGCAGTTTTTTCTTCATCTCAATTTAGTGACATTCAGTAACTAAGAAGATGCTGTTGAAATGAAAATCAAATCTTGCTTAGCTAATCCTATTCTTTGATTGGCATTGAAAGGCTGGACCATTCGCTGAAAACAAAAGTGCATTGAATCTAGCTGAAATTTGCAGATTATGTTCGTTGGACAAATAGAGGATCAAGTTTTACTCCTTAAGAGTACCATAAATTAGCATGTCATTTAATTATGGCATGAAGTCTTAAAATATGGTAACCCAGAGAGAAGCTAGCCGGCATATATAGGGCATGATAGCTTCTTTCCCAATCCCGATACTTCACTCTGTTTTCATTCTACATTTTACTTAATAATCAATATATCTGTACGGTCAAAGTTTGTTTTGTCTTTATGTGACATACACACGCACTTTTTAGCGGTAATGAATTTTAGTGTATGTAATTCTGGTTAGTAAAGATTGTTATGAACAAATGAGGTGAAGAGTAAACGTATTGAGCTATGAATAAACGTTAACCGGACTGTGGATCGAACATGATAAAGTAATCTTTTAGTAGTTTGTATCCGTCCTACTAATCTTAATTTTGCCATGTTACAGTTTGAATGCATCTTATGAAAGTTTACTTGGGACCAGGAATCCATTCCCTCAGCCAATTCTTCTTTCTGTAAGTCTGCTCCCCATGTTGCTGGCTTGTAAGTAAGCTTTTCATGGCCTGCATTGCTTTTGCCGACTTCTAACAATGGCTTGATTTTGCAGAAAATGATTGATTTTTTGGTTGAAGCATGGGAGCAGGAGGGATTGTACGATTGAAGTAAGTATAGAGAAAGAAAAATGAGTTTAGTTTTTACTTATTTAAACTGTCCATCTTTGTAATTCTGAACATGTAGGGGAAGCTGTATATAGATGTGGGGAAAGGAATAAACAAAATGATCAAAATGGAAGCTTCGATTTCATTTGTATAATTTGATATATCATATATAAGTATTTTGTGCACTACATGGTACATCCCGCACGTGAGCCGTAGAATTTTATGTCAGTTGTGTGAATTTGGAAAGTTATATTAGAAATTTAGAGGGTGTAAAACTATAAAATTTCAAGGTATGTCAGATGCGGTTGTATCTCTCGGTCCATTCCTGACCGTCAACGACGGATAACCCATCTTCTTACGAAAAAACTATTGCCTATGGGTACATACAACACAACTGCATGCAATGAGATCATAAAATGAATCAACTTATGATCTCATTCACATGAATTAATCAACTTATGTATTCTTCGGTTTTGCCGTTTTTAATACTTTTTGCATTAGTTTAAACATTAAGGCAAAATAATATTTACAAACATAAAAAGGGTAAATATATTTTGGTACCTAAACTTAGTTTCAATGTACAATTTGATACATAAGCTTAGTTTTAAGGTTTAATATGATATCTAAAGTTTTTTAGAGTCCGATTAAGTGCTTGAACAAACTTAGTGGTTCAAATTAGTACTCAAACTTCACTTTTTGATCTAAAATAATACTTACGGTCAATAACTTATTTGAACTATAAATGGAGTTCAAACACCAAATTAAAACTTTAAAATTAAATTTTAATATTTAATTAAATAATAAAATTATTTTTTATCCCCTTTTGCAACTGGTCATTATAGAGGTGCATGACAGAGTAGTCATTGAATTGATCGTAAAATAATTGGAAACTTTTTTAACCTAAAAATCCAATCTTGAGCTAAAGCGAACCAAAAGTAGCAACTTGAATCCACACAATTCTTCCCCACTTGGCAACTAACTAAAGTCTCAGACTTGCCTTTTGTCCACTAAAACAAATAAAAAGATTGGATCTTGAATATTGGGTTGAATTCTTAGTACCAAACCAAGAAATGTCGTTTCCTCCCAATTGTAAACATTTCTCCCTCAAATGACATTTCTTACATTAAACAGAACCCCTCCCCCAAAGATTTCTATTAAACTCATTCAACTTGATGTATATGAAAAGGGTTTGCTTATTTTATTATATTATATATAACTTTTCGTGTAATTATTAATTATTTAATCTAGATTAAAACTCTAGAGATTCCATTATATCTAAAGGATTGTATAATACAATCTATCCCTGTTATTCATTAAAATGATATAAATAAATCTTTTATGCAAGAATATAAATCCACTTGATGCACATAAAAAAAGTGTTCTTTTATATTATTGGTATATTGCTAAAAAGGTATTTCCAACATTTCATTAAATTGTTATTTTGATAATATTATTTAAAAAAATAACTTTCAATATTTTAATTTAGGACGAAATAATCTCTTATCGTTAGTCAACAAAGGTTCAGTTTTTAAAGAAGACTACACATGCATGGTTGGACCGAAATACTAACATGACATATCTTAATGTGAAAAAATGACTTAATAAAATGCTACTATTTATTTTTAAATTTCTTTAAATAATTTTTATATTAAATTAAAATAATTCTATTGATCAAAATATAACACATATCATCAACATTTAAATTTATTTAAAAATCTTAAAATATATAATCGAAAGACTCGAATCTAATACCACTCTATAGTAAAACATGTAAAGATGTATAACAATATTTACTGTATAGGAAATTATTGGAATTAATTGGCGACCTCCACGATTGATTCGTTGGGAAAAAAATGATTGAGCTGATCCGTTAGGGGATAGAATGAAATGCCAATGGTTCGCATTCAGATAAGCCAAACTATACTGATCACTTGCTATGCTGTCAACAACAAAATCATACAGCCCGTGGATAATTTTATTAAACTGCTTAACGAGCAACAAACTTTCTTAACGAACAACGAATCAATGAAATTTTTTAACGAACACGAGTAGAACAATGTCCAACTCGCTCGATAAACACCCCTAACAATATTTATCATCCATTTCCAGGTTTTCACGTAGAAAACAAAACAAAGAAATTTGAAGACTCTTGTTGCCTTTATGCTTTGTCTTAGATAAAAACTGTATAGTTGATTTTTTTTTTTAAATTTTCATTCATAATCATTATTTTGTCCCTAAATTTACAACATTTATTTAAAATTTAAATTCTAGACCCTGAACTTAAACAAGATAAATAGTATTAAAGTAGATATGTTTGTATATTAAGTGTTTGACGTATATATATCATTATCCGAATGACCCAAAAATGAAGATAGTATTTAATTGATAAATACTAGATACATTGTAATTCGATTAATATTCGAAAAAGATTGCAAATAAAAAGTGAAGCCAACCAATGCTAGAAATTCATGCAATGATTCTCTTGACTCTTTCAATTTGTCAAATTTCACCTGCGTTAGCGGCCATATATTATATATTGGACCTACATTACATAATATCAACTCATAAAACCATTTTTTAAAATAAAGAGGTGATCAAATTCATTGCACATAATTCTCCATTTGTCTTTAACATAACAAGAGATCCTAAAAAGTTCATGCATTTGGGAACCCATTTGCCACTTTACTTCCCATACTCGTTGTTTTATTTATTTTCTATTCTCAAAATTAAAGTGATGTGAGGTTCAACGGCTGCTAAATCTACTCACAATTATCATTTAGAAAGTGCAATTTTATAGGTTGTTTAAAATATGTCAAAAGTTACATACGACGTGACGCACTTATGAAATTTCACCTATCAAGTCAGTTAAAATGTGCCCTATAAAATGACCCTTACAAAAAGTATAACCACATGATGAAAAAGGGTGTTATTTTTTTAATACTAAAAGTATTATTAGTGTAAAAATGGACGAAAATTAGTTTCCAAAATAATTCTGAAAGAGTTCCACTAATGTTGTTATAAATTGTGTACTGGTACATGAACTTTCTTTTTGCATTATCAATTGTTACCCCTTAATTTTGATATTATTTTAAGCATTTTAGGATAATAATTATATAATTTAATTTAATTAAAAAATATTATTGATTTTTTATAATTATAGATATTTGACTCATTATGAATGTGATTTATTTTTAGTTTTATTTATTGTTGAATAATTTTTTAAGAGACATTTTATTTTGGTCAAGTGGTTGATGAATAAAACCATTGACAAATTAATCAAAGATAATGAAAAACACTCACTTATACAACTTGTTCTTGAAGCATCGAACAAGTCGTCGTTTTCCCTTTCTTTTCATTAATAAATATTTCATTTAATTTAACCAATAAAACAAATTACCGATCTTATCTACTTAAATATCAATTAAATTTAAGCCGTTGGAAGTAAAATTTATACCTAATATAGATCAGCATAATGGAAAATAAGTCGGCATGCAGAGTCCCAAAATAATTACGTAGTATCTGCATAGATTTCAATGGCAAGTAGGCCGCCGTAACTGGGTGTTTGGTTGGACTCGGCGAGAAAGAGAGAGAAAATAAAAGAGAAAACGGGCTCCAAGAAAGATTCATTGCATGTGCAGTGCATAAGTTGTCAGATAATGTATCTGCAGCAAAGAATTTTAGATAAGTAATCAGATAGAAATTTCTTAACACGGCATTTTTCGTTTTTATCTTTTCCCAAACCAATATATAGAACTATGGTATTCTGTTTCGGCTAACACAGATTTCCCTTCTTCTTCCTCTACGTATTCCTTTTTCTCCCCGTTTAAGTATTCTTACGTCGGAACAAGTTCTGATGCATTCAAGCTTTCAAGGGATACACTTGGTCTGCGTTCTTCTCGCGTTTTTCTTTTTGGGTGTTTTATTTTCGGGTCGGAGGATTATCTGAAAGGTTTATTCTTTGGGATTCAACCATGCCTGCTCTTGTTAATTACGGTGGTAAGCTTTTTTTTTTCCTCTTCTTTTTTGTTAGTTAAGATTGGGTTTGGGTTTATAGAGATGTTTATGTTTATTAGATCGATTATATACTTTGAAATATAAGCATGATATGGAGATAGCTTCTAAGTTGTAATAATCATCTATGTTGATATGAATATCCTTTATTCGGGTTATTTTTTATATGCTATCATATTAAGCACAATAGAGGTCTGATTCTGATATTGGTTTCAGCTAGTGTTAGTTATATGAATATGTATTGTAAGGTTTGGATCCTTGAATATTTGCATCAAAAGTTGGAAGCTTTTACCAAATAGTCTGCTGTACGATTGTTCTTGGAAGGGGGGAAATATTGTTGTAGGAATATGTCTGATTTTCTCATGGATTTTTCATTTCGAAGTATCCTTTGAGTTGGTGTGTGATGATGATATGTTTGCTGGAATTTCAGATGATGATGATTTCTACTCCGGGGGTTCCTTTTATACAAAGTCCAGTGACTTGGGTAGATTGTGTTCAATCAGTTCCCAATTGGACGTGTACTACCCTCCTCATAAAAGAGCTCGTATTGGTGCCCCGTTTCTCTTTGGAGAAACAGAGGTCGAGCATAATAAGCAACCATCAATCGATGTTCTTCCTGATGAATGCCTTTTCGAGATCTTTAAGCGCATTCCTGGGGGCAGAGAAAGGAGCTCCTGTGCTTGTGCCTCAAAGCACTGGCTTATGCTTATGACCAGCATCCGTAAGGGCGAATATGAGTCATCCAAGGTGGTCAAGGAAAATATTAGTTCAAGCTCTGATGATGTTGAGACTATCTCGTCTGGGGAAGCTGATGGTTATCTTTCAAGGTGCTTAGAAGGAAAGAAAGCAACTGACATGAGGCTTGCTGCGGCTGCTGTTGGAGCGAGCGGTCATGGTGGTTTGGGAAAGCTTTCTATTAGGGGAAGCAGCTCTTCGTGTGGAGTCACTAATTTTGGGCTATCTGCTATAGCCCGTGGTTGCCCTTCTCTCAAGGTACTTTGTTTGTGGAACGTCCCGCATGTTGGAGATGATGGTCTGTCTGAAATAGCTAAAGAATGTCATTCGTTGGAGAAGCTTGACCTTTGCCAGTGCCCTTCTGTTTCAAACAAGGGGCTAATTGCCATCGCAGAGAACTGCCCTAATTTGACTGCTCTGAGCATCGAATCTTGCCCAAAGATTGGTAATGAGGGCCTCCATGCTATTGGAAAGCTCTGCCCCCAGCTGCATGCCATCTCTATCAAGGACTGCCCACTTGTTGGCGATCATGGAGTATCAAGCCTGCTGTCATCATCTTCTTCTGTCCTTTCAAAGGTTAAGCTTCAGGGTTTGAGCATCACAGATTTTTCTCTTGCTGTGATTGGACACTACGGCAAGTCTGTGACAAATTTAGTTCTCAGTGGTCTACAAAATGAGACCGAGAAGGGATTTTGGGTGATGGGTAATGCTCAGGGCCTGCAAAAATTGGTCTCTTTGATGATTACTTCTTGCTGTGGGGTAACTGATGTTAGTCTTGAAGCCATTGGAAAGGTGTGCATAAACCTGAAGCAGATGTGCCTTCGTAGGTGTTTCTTTGTTTCTGGTGATGGATTGGTGGCTTTTGCCAAGTCTGCAGGTTCTCTTGAGTGCCTGCAATTGGAAGAGTGCAACAGGGTCACTCAAGCCGGAATTATCGGTGTTCTCTCAAACTGTGGATTAAAATCTCTTACCATAGTGAGGTGCATGGGCTTTAAGGATATATCATTGGGAGCTCCTTTGTCCTCCCCATGCAATTCCCTTAAATCATTGTCTATAAGGAACTGTCCTGGATTTGGAACTGTCAGCCTGGCTTTGGTAGGCAAATTGTGCCCTCAACTTCAGTATATAGATCTGAGCGGGCTATGCGGCATCACAGATGCAGGTCTTCTGCCTCTTCTACAGAATTGTGAGGCAGGACTTTTAAAGGTGAATCTGAGTGGCTGCTTAAATTTGACCAACGAGATCATTTTAGCCTTGACGAAAATACATGGTGCAACCCTCGAAATGCTCAATCTTGATGGTTGCAGGAGGATTACAGATGCAAGTTTGGTTGCAATTGCAGACAATTGTGTTTTCCTAAGCGACCTGGATGTGTCAAGGTGTGCAATCACCGATGCTGGTGTTGCTGCCTTGTCTCATGCAGAGCAACTGCATCTGCAAGTCCTTTCGTTTTCGGGTTGTTCTGGAGTAACAAACAAAAGCTTGACCTTCCTGAAAAAATTGGGCAAGACCCTGATGGGGCTGAATCTCCTGCAATGCAATTCAATCAGCACTCAAACCGTTGACCTGCTCATGGAGAGCTTGTGGAGATGTGATATCCTTTTCTGATCGTGGGTTGAAGGCGCTGTTAAGCCAGATCCGAACAACTATACTTACGGCATTAAAGGCAGTAGAAATATTGAACTCATGTAGTCAACTCACACATGTAGCAACATTCAGCACAGTTTTTTGGTTGGACCAAGTAGCCATGCCTGTTGCTCTGTGGCTTGGTGTTTTTCCGGGGACTTTTGGCTGTGTGACAGATGGCCTATCCATCTCAATTTTGCAGGACTTTTTTTTCCTTCAGTCCCTTTGAAATTATGTTGTTCGGATCAGTCCATAAACATCTTTCATTTAAGAGTCTTCAAGTGTTTCCTTTTGTAATTTTAACTCCATAGCGTGGTTGCTTTGAGAAGTTCCATGATTAGGTGCTCCAGATTGGTGTGCTTCGGCTATGGCAGTGGATCTCTCATCTGCCATAACAATCTTCATTTTGGTTGTTTTTTCTTTTCATGTTTTACGAGTGTTGTAGGCCTTGTAGGGTTATCCTTGTATATGAATCGTACAACTGCAACCACTGTGTTATGATCAACGAAGCGTCGAAGCTTTCATTTGGATCTCATGAAAGAGTTCACAATTTCAGAAGGCTATTTAATGATAGCCCATGGGGCAAGAAAAACTCATAACACATATAAAAAAATTATTTTTTTAAGATGGACACATAAATTAATAAATAAAAAAATTTATACATAAACACAATAAAATTTCAAGTTGAATACATTTAATAAAAATAAACAAATAACTAAAAAACTCTAATTTCATTTCAAAGCTCTCATTTTCGTTTCATATTGTCTAACACAGCTTAAATGAGCAAATAATTGCTTGAACTAAATGAGAGGATCAAGTAGAAGCCTAGAAACTTCTGACAATGCCACGTATGTCTACCGACTTCCTCAAAGAAGAAAGAGTTGAAAACCCCAATTCTTCAAAGCAATGTAATTAACAATTGGGTGGACCCAGAAAATTCTGAAAATCCCTACATGCTTTTGTTTTCTAAAGGATAAATTCTATAGATAGTGCCGGTACTATCTGTAAATTCTGGATTTACTCTTTATAGTTTAATTCAGTTATTTCAAATTTTAATCCTAATTCAGATCATAACTGTGGAATTTGTTGAATTCAAATTTTTCATTGGCCCTCCATAATGCATTAGTTGTAGATTCAGTTCATGTTCTCAAATTTGATCATTTAAAATCATATAATTTATATTGTTCTATATTCTGAGTCAGGATTAAAATTTGAATTCATACATTATATAGTATTAAACATGAAATTTGAATTATTAATTAATATATGAAATATTAATATATTATTTTTAATACAATATCTACATTAGGTATAAACATTTGACGTTGTTCGTTCAAATGTCAAACCAATAATCGGATTGCTACATCATTATCATACCAATCGAATATAAATTCTTAATTTTTTAAGCTGATTTAGATGTTGCAAGTGCATGGGCACGATACTCAAATTCGACAGGTTCTAATTCGATCTGATTGGATCAGATTTTTTTAAAAAATTGAGTATGGGTAGGGTCTTTTAAAAATATGTTCGGGTTAGGTCAATTCGGATTTAGGGTGATAAATTCTCGATCCGATCCTACCCAAAAATAATGTAAATTTACCTTATATATTTAAAAATAAATATAATAATTCTTTATATATTATTGTTTTTCAATTAGATCTCTATTTTTATTGAATAAAAATAACATATTTATTTTAAAAAGATCAAATTTGGATTTTATCTAAAAAATTGAGTCGAGTTCATATCGGCAGAAAGTACCCCTAAATCCAATTCGAATCGAATCAAATTTTGAGTAGAGAGTATATATTTTCAATTCGAGTCGAGTTGACTGAAAATCAAATTCGACCTAACCCAACCTGTACCATCCCTACACATGAGACGTACTCTAGTGGTGCCAAGTCTTGCTGTACCATAAATTTGAATAAATTAAAAAAATATATACAAAGTATATATGTACTGGACATATTATATTACTTTTAAATATATCATTCGGTATTCATTCCAATTGTAAGTAAATTTAAATCATATATTTGGATTTGAGCAAAGCAATAAGATTTAGTAGTTAAAATACGAAATATAGAAAATCAATATTTTAATCAAATTCATAATACCTAATTTTAGAGCACGTATATTACGTTGTTGAGTTAATGGAACAGAAGCATCAAAATTCCAGCAGTCAACATTGTTCACCACCACAATCCCATGGTGTTGAAAATCTAAATTAAAGATTAAAACGGACGGTGGCGATGAGTGAATGTTGATTTTTGCAAACTTTTTCTATTTTCATTTAAATTTTTTATTAATCTTAAATAAATAGAAAATAATATATTTTTAAAAATAACTTTCAACTATTTAATATTAAACGTTCATACTCTTGATATATGTTCGAACCCAAAATTTCTAAATAATAATAATAGTTTCTTTATCCGCTTAATTTGTATTTTATTTTTTTAATAAGAGCTTAGCAAGTGTGCCGCGTGTGAATAGCATTCACCAACTGCTCCTCATAAACAAATGGCTATTAATTAATCGACGCCCAAATCTTCTTCAACAACTTCCATGAAACGTGTAACCCAGCCTCCACCACTCTCTATATAAACTATAATCAGAGGGAGGAAGGATAAACATATCCACATTAGAAAAGCAGAGAGCTAAAGATCAAAGGGGCGACTGTCTTTAATTAAGAAGATAACACATTAAATTTATATCCAGGGAGAGAAGAAAAAATGGAGATGAAAATCACGAGCATGGCAGCAGCACTTGTTGCTGTTGTTGTTTTGGCATCAACTGTGTTGCAGAGCACAGATGCTGCAAATTACACCGTGGGAGACACCACCGGCTGGACAGTCCCTCCCGGTGGCGGTAATAGTGACTTTTATGATGAATGGGCCGACAAGAAGAACTTCTTCGTTGGGGATATCCTTGGTGACTTTCTTATATCAATATCAACCTCCGTTACGTTTCTCTTTGATTTTTTTTTTCTTTTGTGACGAAGAATGTTTCAAATTGTTTTTGCAGAGTTCAACTTTGCTACAGACGCACATAACGTTGCCGAGGTGACTGAAGCTGCTTACGACAGATGCAACGGTACCAATCCATCTCTATGCACAGAAACGGTCCAGCAAGCATTACCCTTAACAGGACCGGAGAGTACCACTTTATTTGCACTGTCCTAGGTCACTGCACCGGCGGACAAAAGCTAAGTGTGAATGTCCGAAGTGGCCCCAGGACTACTTCGACACCTGGTTCAACCCCCAACGGTGGTTCCTCTAGCTCAGCTTCATCACTTGTTGCCGCCGTCTCTGTTGCCATCGTGTCCCTTGCCTTAGTTTCGCTCTGCTAATCTATGTTCAACCCTTTTGCTTGTTTTCTTTTCTATGTTATGAGTTCAGAGTCCAGACTTTGTAGCGTATAAGAGAGACTCTTTCGATTCGTTTTGATTGTTTAAGTTCTACTGATGTGGAGTGATAGTTTTGTTCGTTTTCAATAAAACGTTTGATTCATTCTATTTCTGCAAAAAAAAAAAAAACCCCGACTCTTGTTGCGAGTTATGGCTGATGTGTTTCACGAAAAGAATAATCAAGATAAAGAAGAAACCGCTATCATATATGGTTCTTCTTCTCATTTCTTCTTTCTCTTTTTGGAATGATCTGTGTCAAGTGGCAGCCCCACCGCCCAGCTTTTGTGAAATCTAAAGTTTTTTACTACTAAACGACACATCGGTACCGGCAAAACGACCTAACCCTATCTTGATTGCCTAATCTTTTACTTCTCCAAGTTCATCTTAACCAATGTTAACTGCCCAGGAGCGTTTTTTTACGTCGAAATTTGAACTATTTATCCAACAGGTGTTATCTTAAAACCGATCGGCTATTCCAAGTTTCTGCTTTGAATTTACCATGCCATGCCAACTTGGAATTTTGCGTATCAATGAAGGGAAAATTCTATTAACATTTTACGAATCATTAATAATGAATATCATTTAACATCATTAATTTAATTTATAAAAATTTAAAATTTTAAAACACTCAACATATAATTTCAAACTAATTAAAATTTTGAATGTAAATTATTTAAAAATAAAATATTAATTAAATTATTTTTTAATATTTATCTTTAAAATTTTAATTAATTTATAATTATATGTTGAGTTTTATAGAATTTTAAATTTTTATATATTAAATAATGGTTACAACAATATTCATCGTTAGTGGTGCTGAACATGCAAACTCGTCTATCAATGCAATATGTTTTCAGAAATATTTTCCTACATTTAAATTTTGCTTGACAAATAATGATAATGAAAGCTGTATTCGCATTAGATTTCACGATCAACACAAACACATAGCAGAAATTACAATAAAGACATTGTGAAAAATTAAATACACATCAATTATGTTGTTGTGTTAATGAATACTAAAAGGTTCAACTTCAAATACAGCCCTTAGAAGAGCTTTACCGAACCAACTTCATTATCATGTTAATGAATACTATTAAAAAATGTTGTCAACATATGTAATTAATATATAGTTTCATTTTCACAACAAAAACTAGCAATACGATGAATTTCATTTTAGTAACATTCATACCAACTGCTGCCGGGAGGATTGCCAATCGATCCATGGTAGTTTGGGTCCCAATTTAGCAACGAGGACGACCCATATCATCAGTTTCTTGAAGCTTCTATTCTCGTGTCAAGTCTGACTTAAAAAAAAAACGTTTTTCCTTGAATTGGGTGAAGAAAATTTGAAGTTATGTGATGAACATAAATTGTTTCACACTACCTGGTATTAAGGCAAGGATTTAAAGAAGAAATAAAATGACAGTTGTCTAGGAGACAACATCCCATGTCAAGGCCTAAAATTGCTTCAATCGGGAAATCTTTCTAGTCGATTTCCAGTCCAACTATTTTTCTTAAGATTTATTGTGATGGAGATTTCTTGCTACCCATTAGTGTAGGTAACATGAATATCAACAATTCTACCATGTTATTACATTGCTATCTTCCGTTGCTTCAATTTAGGATTTCTGATATAAAAACTGAAGAATTGGGTACACGAATGAAGGGGAGATTTGGATTTGAAAGAATAAGGTTGATTGTGTTGAGTTGATATTGGAAATCAAAGATTGATTGATTTTAAAGGGTTGAAGGCCTGATTTTATGAGGATTTCAGTAATTTATGCTATTGGTTTAGAGTTTTTTGATGAACTGGAAAGGGATTTTCCCAATATTCCTACGATTTTTGTTGTTGAAATCGTTGCTATTGATTACCAGGAACTGCCATGAAATTAAGGATGAAAGCTTGGTTTCAATCTTGGTTTATTCTATGACCATTGTGATTGATGGATTAGGAAGAAGTTATTTTTTCATTGGGTGTAATTGTTTACTTAATTTTTTTTTGTTAGTGCCACATCATCCGGTTAACACATCAATAAAATTATCCTAGGTGGAAACAATTGGTGTCCAAATCAGCATAAACTAACAGTTTTGTTAGTCAAGATAGTCAAATGTACAAATTAATGCAATTAAACAACTTTGGTGGTAAAATTAATGAAAAAATGATATGAGCGAAATTGATAAATTTGATCTACTATAGAAACATCGGCGACCTTTAAGACAAAAAAATTATACATACATGAGTATAGCATTTTTATTAATATACATCCAAATTTATGATTTAAACGTTAAACTTAGAAATGATAATGAATTGGATCGAATTTATATTTTAGTAGGTTCCAGGTGCTTTCTTTTTACAAACTAATCTCTTTCGTTCCAAGTATCCATTTCTTTTACTCGTGATGTTGCTCAGAAAGGAAGTGCAGTCTTTGCTAGCTAATTTGCAAATCTTTCTATTAACACTTCCGCTCGATTCACAGCTATACTATTTTATTGGTTTTTGCTAGTGCAGTCGATTTCTGATAACCATCTTGCTTGTCTAGCAGTCTTGATTTGCTATTGGACTGGGTTGGCTCCTGCATCGTGGGCTTCCATTTGATTTGGTGTATGGGCTCAAGTGTCAAAGAGATTTTTTAGAAGGTCTGTGATATGAAAGCCTCGGTTAACCTGGTATACGTTTGCCGCATACTTGCCAGTTTCTTGCTTTCAGATGAATGTAGTTGGCCCTTGAGAACCTCATACCGGAGGTAAATACTAAATAATCTAATGCCCCTTTAAGAAAGTCCGCTTAAAAGGTGAAATTGTATCCATTTGTGCCTGAATCTTTTACAAAAGCAAAAGGTTTCTATTAACCACTTATCGCGGAACACTTTTTTTTTGTTTTTTTTTTTGGGGGGGGGGGGATAGATTATAGGAGGTAACCTCTGCTCTCTCCCATGTGTGGTGTGGACACACAGTTGTCAACTTGATTACTAGTAAACTCGAGATCCTGAAGAGAGTGGTGTGTCTATCTTGTCTCCACAAAATGACAACCGAGTTTGGCCTACTTGCCTTGATGATTGAAAACACCCCCACCCACGGTTTTGTTAAAAGCTTAAATCTTGCTTCAATGCTCTCAAATGCACTTTCTTGGTCCTTCCTACCAGAAACTCAGAAGAAAAAAAGTTCAACAGCTTCTTTAGTGTTACGGTGCATAATTGCCATTGATCTTGGCGTTAGGCCGATTTAGTTTGATGATTAGCTCAGATATTAAGACTGAGAAATCACATTTTACTGTATTTATAATGTTAGATGTAATATTTTTGAAATAGGATAAAACTTAACATTTTATATCTTAAAAGACTGAAAAAAGTGATGTTTTTGCACTTTGGATTTTAGATTTTATTTTAACTCAAGCAAATCAAACTTAAAAATCAAAAGTCATTCAACAACTCTCTTTCATTGGAGAAATGCTAAAAAAGATTGTTGGCTTTTGGTGATAAAAAAGAATAAAAGCCGACAACGATGATCATGGACCATTCCCATACGACTTGAAGAAATCTATGCACGGCATGATCAGTAAGAACACGGTGTCTCTTTGTCCCACCCTTTAATCAACACTTTGAATTATCAAACAACCCAACCTTGGATATGGATATCGATGTTCCCACTCTTCGTTTTTGGAGAATCTGTACACATTTTCATTAATATATTTATTCCTTCACTTGAAACCGTAACTCTTGTCACACAATTAAAGGCATGTGCTGGGTCAAAATCATAATAAAATGACAACGTAAAGGGGGGAAATGGCTAAATGTTGTGATATACTATACCTTTTGACCTATCCTCCATTTCTTGAGGAAAAGAAAATGAGATTAAATAATAAAAAATGGTCCTAGGAACTGGTGATGGCGAATGAAATGGTTGAAGGCGTGGGAAATCTGTAATTGGTCAGTGGCACGCCATAATCATGAGTTTGTGAGAAGAAGAAGCTTTATTTTTTAAATATTAGAAAATGTTGCTTTTTTAAACAGTTCCCAAAATCTTCAAGGCGAAGAAGAAGATGAAATAGTGGCCTGACTATCCCTCTTTGAAAGAAAGGAAAAAGAAAAGAAAGCAAAATCCAAGGAGTGTGTTCCCTGGTGCAGGTCTCCTTTAGCGCTGGTGTCTCCGCTTTGGGTTGTCGGCAATGCAAGGCCAAATCTTTCCCTTTTACTATTCGCTGCGCGCCTGCCGTCGGTGCCACTTTTAGCCCCGATATATGAGATTACGTGTCTATCTATACTGAACTCAACATTTTAACATAGATCAGTATATGTATTGATGAGTTTCTCTGTAAATAATTATGAACATCATAATGTACGGATAAACCCCGATCGATGTATGATCCTCAAAACCATCTTACTCTCTTTGCTCTTTTACATATAGAATTCATTAGATTTGTTTATACGGATATGTACGTAGAAGCCAACTATCATATTGTCTTGATTAATCCAATGCAAACAGGACATAGAAAGGTGGCGGTGTTTTATATAATAATAATAATATAATATAATTCTAAGAAAAAAGAAGAAGAAGGTAGCATGGAAAGGAGTTGTTTTGTTAGTAGGGTTCATTCCTTTTTTCTTTTGAGGAGAATATTTCCAGGTGCATGCGCAAGTGAAGGAATTTGATTTTTATTGAGTACAAATTAAGCATGGCAAATCCTAGAAAGTAAATTTTGCTCGCAGAACATCATTTCCCTCACCTCTCAATCTCATCAAAATTTCGTAATCGAAATTTTAAATTATGATTAGAGATACATTTCCGGTAACATTATAGTTATTACGATAAATATCTACATTAAATATTTAGTGCAAAAATTAAAATAATCATCATAATACCGTGTTCTAACCTCTATTTAAATTATTAATCTCCCTCTTAATCCTTCTCTCGTGCATCAAATAAAGTTAGAGCTATATTGATCATCGTTCACAATCTCCTAACTTCCGTTTGTTTTCTTTTGACCCTAATTGAGTTAAACCCTTCGAAAAACAAGCCTTGTTTTTTATTGATTTGAGCGGTACTCTATGATAAACAGCAGTGATCATATATATATAATCATGTTTTCAAGCATAGTTTGCTGAAAACTTTGAGGATTACTGTAAGACACTTTTAATCAACAGAAGAGTGTCTCCTCCATTTGTCTTTGTTATGTCTTAGTGCACCAAGAAACATATTATTACTGTGTTTGTCGTGTTCATGGATCATATTTGATTTTGATTACCTCTTTCTGTAATTGCTTTAATCGGCCCATCTCTTGTTTTGTTTTTTTAGGTTCCTCATAATTAATTTCATTGACTGGACATGCTAATAGTTTAGCACCAAAATTGCCTTGATTTCGACACAGTTAATGAAGGAATAAAGATCATGATATTAGGGATCCCACTTTGTCATAATCATTCCCAACCACCAAAAAACCGCCATGATCTCCACCTTCTACTCCATGAAGGCAGGCTTCTTTTGGCCTACCAAAAACACTGGAAAAGAGGATCAAATTTTTGATGTCATGGGGCCATATCTAACTCTTTATTCAAGTACCCTTTCTCTTGTTGGTTGCTAAGGGCGATATAAGCAGGCATGCAAAGTGTATAAAAGCTGCAAATCTACAAACATCGATCGGGGTGTTTCACATTGCATTAGTGGGATGAAGGTTTAGATTTGGTGGTTTGCTTGGGAAGCAAAAGAAAGAAAGCGATGTTGGTGAGGTTCAATCCGAAGACGGATTTACGCATGGATTAGGCTGTAAAATACGATCTCAGATTGAGCCGCGCCAATATCACTTTCCACACACCTCCTAATTTCTTCCAAACTTCCTCTACTTCTTCTTCACTATATATTTGTTTCAAGTTTTGTTTTGTTTATGTTGTCTTTTCGTTGAATTCATCTTGAGCTTGCCTTTTATCGTCGGTTGATTTTATAGCAGAAACTATCACTGGTATTTCTGGTTTATCGTCGAGACACAGGTACGTGTAAGTTCATCTGGTTTATCGTTGCCTTTATCATTTCCATATAGTGGAGTTGTCGTAATAACAAGTTAAATCCATTAATCTGTAATGAGATATAATTTCACTGTTGCATTATCCGGTAATTAATTATTGTAATTGAATGGCTGCATATCACGACGAAATAAATTTTATATTAGTTTATTTGATGTATTGTTTATTAGTTTATTACTAATAATTCGAATGATAATATTTTATTAACAATTAAAGTTATTTTACATTTATTTTTTATTAAGATATTTATTTAATTCATTTATATATATATATATATATATATATCATAAAAATTATTATGTTTAAAAGATCATGAGAATTAAACATGTGATCTTCTAAAAAAGTTAGGCTTTCAAAAGTATATTAAATGATTTGTTTAGAAGGTCACGTTTAATTCATGACCTTAAAACTCTAGTAAGTTAACACACATTACGAAAAAATTAAAATAAAATGTTATTAATTGTTTGAGAATTAATATAAAATGTTTAAAGTTTAGTTTTAATATATATATATATATATATTTAATACTATATTTATATTTTGTGTTATTTAAAATTTTATCTTAAAATTAATTTAAATCCCTAATTTTTCTTAGGTTTGTACTACGTACTTCTAATTTTTAAAATTTTGAATTTTTTTATTAATTTGTCAATATGAGATTCGAAAGAAAAATACAATCAAATTTAATGGTTTTGAATGTTTCTTTTGGAAATAAACTAATATATATCATTAATTTTTTTTTGTGTATGGTGATATATTATGAACCTTTAAATTTTATGTATTTCTTATGCAATTATATATATGAACTGAGTATCAGTAACTCGAAAGTACGAGTGCCGAATTTCAGGTACCCAACTATCCAGGTACTCAGACTTAACAGGTCTAATTATAATTACGATAAAATCAGAAACCCGACGCGGGCCAGAGCCAAACAGTCCAAGGCCGAGAGCAGATCCAGATTTTCTTTACTGGGTATTGGCTCGTTATTGATGGTGTACAGCATAATACTCCCTAAACTACCCATGGAATGGTTTCTTTTCTTTAAGCAAAAAAAAGTTTCCCACGAGGACGTGCCAATGTAACTAAACCACTCGAGGAAATGATTTGCAGAATCAAGTAAAGCTCAGAAAGATTCCAGATTGATCCCATACAAAATACGTTCCTGACATCTAAGGCAGATGTAA